>NC_090371.1:265573790-265880369 GCF_036365525.1 Heterodontus francisci
TCAACCTGTGCCAGACCTCTGGGTGTAGTTCTCACTAGAAAGTGACACGATGCTAAAGTATGAAGGTTGGAAATTCTGAACAGTGCAACTAACAGGCAGTGTTCCAGTTCAGCTTTACTGTAATATGCTGGTTGAGCAGGAAGGGTTTTTAAAAGGGTTCCTGCTTTTTATAAACATCTTTATCTCATGCTCTATTTATTCAAGAGTTTTGAAATTCCTCTACCTTTCTCCTAAAATCACCTTCCCATCAAGGGGTAGTTGTAACATCTGGTGCTCCAACTCCTATTGAAACAAAATGCAGTCATGCTAGTCAATGCACTGAAACCCACTGATGTCAGAAAAAACTGCTTCCCACCAATGATCTGTCTAAGCTGCGCAGCCGCAAAGGAATCTGAAAAGTGCCACACAGGGGACAAACGGGCCACGCACAGTCAGCAGTCCCTTTAAGGTGTGCATGCCCGGCAATGCAGCAAACGTAACGGGTCTGCACAGTCCAACAAACAGGCTGCTCACATTTGAAGGAACATTGCTTCCTACTGCTGTGCGGCAAACTGCATTTGGTCTTTCATCAAGGCAAATGGTCTTTCCAAAAAGGCTCAATCTGCTTCAGTGAATCTCTGAATCTGAGACATTCCAGCAAAAAAAAAAATCCTGCCCAGCCTACCTGAAACCCTAAATTGGTTGAACTCTTGTGGGTCAATTCATAAGCAGAGTGCGTCCATTTACTTGGATGCACATTCAGACAGCAGGGGAAGGCATGTACAGGGTTCATCTTTCTAGTAGATTTTCCATGTCAGAAAATGACTTGAAGCACAACCACTGAATCTAGGACTAACGTTTATATAAAGATTTCTCAGTCTTAGTGAATTGGGTGCATTCATTCTATTTTAGCCTGTTGGGTACATATTGTTGCAAATCTTTTTCCTATTTTTGTTGATGGTATATACCCGCCAATTAAAAATTTACTGTTCGTTCCATTCTTTTGCCGATATCTTTTACATAGAGATATCAGGGTCCTCTGAAAAAGCTCAAATCAGTAAATAAAGAGTTTGGTGGGGAGATACAAATTCATGCCCTCTCACTGTCTGGCTCTACTCATCAGTGCTTATGTCATACTGCTCCCTTCAACGTTGTTCATCAAAAGCCAAGGTCCATCATACAGCTATTGCAAACATTATACATTTATAACTCTCAGCTAAAAATATATTAATACTGTTAAAAGAAAACTTAATTGGACAAGCACAAACTTTCATCCCATTCTCATTCTCCAACATTTCTCCCAAAAAGGAATTATTTCAGAAGAAAATGTATTCAAATACCAGTTATACACCTGCCAACTTAGTGTTGTTTAGGTAATTTACTTGGGAAGATGAACTTGTCCTCAATGACCATAATATGAATTAATGTTCTTCAAAGAATTTAAAAGATGGTAAGCCAATGCCTTTATATGCTGCAACATGAAGTTTTCAAAAAAAGTTCCCTTAAACTAATTAAAAATAGAAAAGGCTGGAAATACTCAACAGGTCTGGCTGCATCTGTGGAGACAGAAACAGAGTCACTGTTTCAGGTCCATGACCTTAAATTCGAATCTTTCATGGGTTCTTATGAAAGGCCACAGACTCTTCCACAGATGCTGCCAGACCCGCTGATTACTTCCATAATTTTCTGTTTTTATTCCAGATTTTCAGCATCTGCAGTATTTGAACAAAATGTTCGATTTGGCTTTGAAAAACAAACCTGCACAAAGAAACTGTAAATCTGAGTTCTTTTTGCCTTCAGTCTGGTTCAGTAAATATACCGAGTCGGATGTGTAGGTAAAATCAATTACTTTATTTGCGCATTTAGCCGGCTGACTTACTCTAATACAACGACACTGACTCCACCCAGAGTCTGTCTGGTCCACTAGAGTAAGTGTTGTTCGTGATACAGATACTACTGTTTATACATTAAGATTCATGCTACACCCCCTTGTTTAACCAATCAGTGTGGTACAATTTAAATTTCAACCAGGTGATAACGTGGAGTACATTTGTTACTGAGGTTAACAATACCCTCTACTCTCAATACATACTTGTTACTAACATAATATTGTTTTGCATCAGCAAGATAAAAGAAAACAGACAAGCAAGATAATTAGCAAAAGCAGAGGTATGAGAAACAACATTCTGGTTTCGCTTCCCACAATTGTCATGAGTCCTGTGATCCTGTTATCTTTATCAAGTTGCAGCCTGCAGTAACACCAAGCAGTAGTCGTATCATATACGAGGGGCCCTATATTCCTTATCATCACTCACACAGGGATGGACAGCATGTTTCACAGGAGTCATAGTGCCATGCCTTTCTGCTCACTTCCACAAAACCTGCCAAATCAGACTCGTGGATGTAAACAAGACCAGACAACACTCAGCATCATGGATATTTAGTGGTTAGCCAATACACTCAGGGAAGAGTAGTTCTCCCCACTACTTTAGGAACCTAGGTATAAGTCTAAAGGTCCACTGTGCAGGGCTCTCCAAGGATTTAAGAATATAAGATGATGAGATAGAAGTAATGATTACATGGCGTCAAACCTAGGATTTAAAAGCCTGTAAACTGCAGGGAGATCCAGTTTTGCTGTCATGGGAAAGATAGATCAAAAAGGAAACAGCAAAACAATTCTTGATTTCAACACAGGGAGGAGGAAGAGATCGATGTCACTTGACGTACTTAAATCGAAAGATGAAAGAGGGGACAATTTGGAGCAGCAGATATCAATCTATAAACTAGCAGGAGGCAAGAAACCTGCATATCCCCATAATTTTATCAGACATCCACATTGTGGCTACATTTGATTTCACTCTAAATCAACTTTTAAAAAAAAATTCATTTATGCAATGTGGGTGACGCTGGCCAGGCCAGCATTTATTGCCCATCCCTAATTGCCCTTGAGAAGGTGGTGGTGAACTGAAATAATCCTATCTATTTACAAAGAAAGTAACCAATACTGCAAGATATAGATATAATTTCCATAAATATAATCAGATCATTCTAATAATTCTAGTTTAAGTAAGATACTATTTTCTTTAATTATATCTCAAAATAGATTTTTCAAATCATTAAATTACAGTGCTTTTTCCACCACTGCCAGTCCAGGGAGATTTTTTTTTCAGGCAAAAGTCTCAGATTTGTTTGAGAAGGATTTTTAAAAAAAGTAGAAATGCAACATTTTACAGTTGGAAAATAATAAGCCAATAGTGTTGTTATACTGGTAGTTTTGCAGTTACAATAGTGCAGTGGTTAGGTAACTGACCAAGCAATTCAGGACTTGATAGTTCAAATCCCACCACTGCAAGTTGTGGCAATGAATTCAATAAAAATAACCAAGAAAGTTAGTTCACTAATGGTATTAAGAGTCATCCACTGGAATCATTCCAGACCAGACCAGGTAGGGGCAGAGGAGTTGCTTCATTCAAGGCTGTAACCCACACTGCAGGGCATCACAGAGAGGAAGAGATCTGTGGAGAATTGTGCACTTAAACCAAAAGATGAAAGAGGGGAAAAATTTGAAGCAGCAGAAATCATAGCATAAAATAGGAGACATGAAACGCCGTATCTCAAGAATTGTGATGACTATATTTATGTAAATTTCATGAGAGGGAGGACAAAGAAAATATGACTTCAAACGTGCAATTCTCCTGACATCAACAGCACTTGTAAATGTAACTGGTACAGCAGTGGAGACAAATTTTTTTCCAGTGTTTTGCAAGATGATTAGCCACCTCTCACCTTTGCCAGCTAAGCTCACAAAGTCGCTCTGTGAAATACTATGCTTGAGTCATGACAAGCATGAGTGTACACACAGAACTGATCCAGTGTCAACTTTCAAGTTTGCCCATTCCAATTTCTAAACTGTTTTTTCAGCTGCCTAAAAATGTCATATTTCTCAGCTCAAAATATACTCAACATTAGGACACCAACACAAATGCACATTCTTAAGTAGATCGCAAATGCAAATTGCAAACCAAGGCTTGCCTCCTTCCTTTTGACATTTTCTACATAGTTGAGTACTTCATTCTTAACCATTCTGCCCGTTTTCTCATCAAGGTCCTCATCTTTTACTACCTCCTATTTGTTTGCCAAAATCTCATCTCTGCACTGAATGACTCTTTAGTGCAGGTTGGTTACCAAGGCTAAACAGGCCCTGCTCATTTTCGTCTAATGTCTCTGCCCTCTTGTACCCAGGATTTCCCTTTAACATGCACATGCTGCCCATGGAAAAAAAGAACTACCAGTTCCTTCAACTAAAGTTCTCTGACTTTCATCATCATCTCCTCTGACCCACCATCCATCATATCAGCATCTCTGCTGACATGTTCTATAATGCTTAGCCTCCGTTTTCAAAATACTTGCCCCATTGATCTTCCACCTTTACTCATCTCTATGGTAAAGAACACAAACTCTAGTGTGTCGAGATCATAACATCCCACATCACCCACTATCTGATCCAGCTTGATCTCTTCAAGCACTCTCACCACACAGCCAAAGTATTCTTCAACTGCAGGATTATCCTGGAACTCAAGTACAGCCTTCAATTCTTGTTCACCACAAACTGCCTGTTCCTGTCTCCTTCTCCTATGCTTTCTATCCTCACTTATGACACCACTAAATTATAGAATGCCCCAGCACAAAAACAATCAAACCTACACCAGTATTTGTTTACACATGGCCCATCTAGTTTAATCCCACTTTCCTGCTCCCCACAATATCCTTCCATATCAAGCAGCTAGCTAATTGTTAATTGTATATTAATTGTAGTTAATTGTACACAGGTGGTAGACATTAACTGGGGATTCACTTGTGCCGTATAAATAGGAACAGACAACCTGTGGTGGTTGGGTTAGGAGGTGCACGTTTATAATGTGTAAAAGTCTATAAAAGAGTGTAAAGTTTGACTCCAGTTCTACCCTTCATTACCAGACTCTCTGGAGCATAACATTCATGATCTTTTAAAATAATTTACGGACACAGCTTAAAGAAAGATTTCTAGCTATGAATTCCACATTGCAATCACTTGTCAAGATTTTTTTGAACACAACTCTTTTTGGAATGATCTATCATTTTGATAGCCAGTAAAACAACCCATTACTATTTACCCTATCATAACCTTTCATGAAAGTCTATTATTCATCCCTTAACCTGCTTAGCTCCAGTGGGGAAAAACACTCAATTTCAAGTCTCTATTCATAATTGCAATGTCTAATCCATGAAATTATCCTGGAACACTCATGCGGCACCTTTCAAATCACGTATATCCTTCAGATAATGGGATGCCTAAGATTGCACATAACACTCAATGCAGATGAAATGGGGAGCCTAGAACTGGGGACAGAGTCTCAGAATAAGGGGCAGGCTTCATGCTACAAGGCGCAAATTTTTCAAGGGTTTCTACACTGAGAATAGCAGCGTAAAAAGTGGAAATTCATGTCAGATCAGTGATTTCTAATTGATCTATATCCCAGAGTGCTGAAAGAGGTGGCTGTAGAGATAGTAGATTCATTGGTGGTTATCTTTCAAAATTCTATAGGCTCTGGAATGGTTCCTGCAGATTGGAAGGTGCCAATTGTAACACCACTATTTAAGAAAGGAAGGAAGAGAGAAAACGGGGAACTAGAGACCTGTTAGTCGATCAGTTGTAGGGAAAATGCTAGAATCTATAATAAAGGATATGATAACAGGACACTTCGAAAATAATGGTAGGATGGAGCAGTCAACATGGATTTATGAAAGGGAAAGCATTTAACAAACCTGTTTTTTGAAGCTGTAACGAGAATAGATAAGGAGGAGCCAGTGGATGTGGTATATTTAGATTTTCAAAAACCTTTTGATTAGGTCCCACACCAGAGGTTAATAAGCAAATAAAACAAATGGGATTGTTGGGGGGGGGGGGGGGGGGGGGAATATACTGGCATGGATTGAGAACTGGTTAATGGACAGGAGAGCACGTGTAGGAATAAATGCATCATTTTCAAGTTGGCAACTGTGACTAGTGGGGTACCACAAGGATCACTGCTTGGGCCCCAACTATTCACAATCTATATCAATGATTTGGATGTGGGGATTAAAGGTAATATTTCCAAGTTAGCAGATGACACAAAACTAGGTGGCAGTGGGAGTTGTGAGAAGGATGCAAATATGCTTCCCGGGATTTGGAGAGGTTAAGTGAGTGGGCAAAAATTTGGCACATGGAAAACAATGCGGAGAAATGTGAGGTTATCCATTTTGGTAGAAAAAACAAATAGAGTATTTTTTAAATGGTGAGAGGCTGGCAAGTGTTGGAACTTCAAAAGGACCTGGGTGTCCTTGTTCATGAGTCATTGAAAGCTAACATGCAGGTACAGCAAGCAATTAAGGCAACTGGTATGTTGGCCTTTATTACAAGATGGTTTGAGTATAGGAGTAAAGATGTCTTACTGCAATTATATAGGGCCTTGGTGAGACTGCACCTACAGTATTGTGTGCAGTTTTTAACAGAATATAATGGCATTCTAGGGCAGAATTACTGTCAAACCATCTCTCTGGCCCTGAGAAAGTAATTTTATATTTGTGGAATGTCAAGTTTCTCCATTTCATGTTAAAAATTCCATAGATCTTTAAAATATTAAAAAATTCTTTTGAAGTTTCTTTATATTACAGCTTCTGCCTTAATCCCATGTGTATGTCCAAATCTTAATTTCGCTTTCAGTAAAGTTATAAAAAAAAGTCAATGATAAATCTGCTTGGTACTTCCTGGTTTGCTATCTGAAAATTCTTAAATGCATTTGGCTTTTTAGCCTGCCCTATGACATCACTTCTGCTGGACCCCAGAGATGCCCTATAGCTGATACCAGAATGAAATTAACATCTGAAAAAGTGAAATCCACACCATTGAGATTGCTAGCTCTTCATGGTTGCCTTTCTTCAAGGTCAGTGACGAGTGCCTTCACTTAGGACCAATTTGGCTTTTAAAAAAAAAATAAAAACAGCCCTATCAACCCAAAAGGTTGCCTTCAATAGTCTGTGAACCTGTACCACCAAAACCCCACCTCCACAGCCCCTCCTAAGTCCCTGTGCTCTTCCACAGCACCCAGCCTTCTATTCAAAATATTATTGCTGTTATTTCTTTTACCAAATGCATCACCTTGCACTTGTTGGCATTAAATTCCATCTACCACTTATTCGCCCAATTCATCCATCTTATCAAGATCTCCTTTGGTTTCCTGAAGAATTAACAATACCTCCTATTTTGTACCGTTTGCAAATTTGACACCATCTAAATCCCTGATATCTACAGTAAACAGAAGTGGCCCAAAACTGAACCCTGAGGGGCATCACGACCCACTTCTAACCACTCCAGAAAAATTGTCCTCAACTTCTTTCATTTTCTTTCTTCTGATTTTTCATTGTTTGCTATTCTCCCCTTAATTCTATATATCTTAATCTTCTCTAGTAACCTCACATATGAGACCATGTCAAAGGCTTTCCTCAGGTTCATATACACCACATTTATCCCATCTACAATGTGTGATTGTCCAATTAAATGATAATAGGTGTATCAAGCAGGATTGCCCATTTTGAATTTTGTGATGGCAACTTTTAACTATTTTCTCTTTACCTAGATATTGGGCGGCACAGTGGCGCAATGGTTAGCACCGCAGCCTCACAGCTCCAGCAACCCGGGTTCAATTCTGGGTACTGCCTGTGTGGAGTTTGCAAGTTCTCCGTGTCTGCGTGGGTTTTTGCCGGGTGCTCCGGTTTCCTCCCACAGAGCCAAAGACTTACAGGTTGATAGGTAATTTGGCCATCATAAGTTGACCCTAGTATAGGTAGGTGGTAGGGGAATATAAGGACAGGTTGGGACGTAGTAAGAATATGGGATTAGTATAAATGGGTGGTTGATGGTAGGCACAGACTTGGTGGGCCGAAGGACCTGTTCCAGTGCTGTATCTCTAAAAAAAAATGTAGTAATTTCATTTGTAAAGTCTCTAAAGATGTTCTCGATCACTGATATTAAGCCAACTGGCCTGTAATGACCTCCCTCAATCTCCCTTTTTAAAAATGGGTACTAGATTGGCCACTCCTCAGACATCCAGCACATATCTACACTCAATACAGCTCTTAAATACTTAAATCTAGGGCCTCTGCAATTTCTTCCATCAGCTGCTTCAGGATCCTGCATCATCAGGTCCTGGTATCTTGTTTTCCCTTGGATGTACTAACATAACTAAAATTTTTCCTTTATCCATCATAATAACTTGAAGACAACTTCAGCATTCATCTCTCTGATATACTTTTCAGTAAAGACTGATACAAAGTATTAAATACCTTTACAATGTTTTGATTATTCTATCCAGGTCCTTCTACAGCTTTACCATCACTAATAAATCCACTCCTTTATTTAAGAGATTAATTTAGCATCCCAAATTAATTCCAGGATGAGAAGCTACCCTGAAGACAGTGAGCAAGGACGTACTTCAGTGTATCCACCCCACACTGGAATAGAAGATTGCTCGAGATGAACACACAAACATGTTTACAACCAAGTGTGAAAGTAGAACAAACAAAGAAGTGTGATGGTCAAGTAGGAGCTAAACAGCAAAAGATGATGCTGATCTCCCATGAAATGCATGATCAGCTACAGTCAGAAGACATAACCAATTATTTTTATATGGTAATAACTAATTGATTACTTATAACTCATGTTACAATGACTACATTGGCAAATTTCAACAGCTTGGACTAGGTACCTATTTTTCAGATAAAGGCTCACATTTTACATCAGAATATTCATTTTGAAATGCTTGTTGATTCATTTTAAGCTAAAACAGCACAGGATACTTCAGCTAGGATAGGCAATTTATGCTATGCATAAGGATTCTAGCCAGTCATGCTGAACATCTGAAGTACAAGGGTTAGCTTTAAAAAATTATGTAGCAAGGTGAACTCCCATACTGAAGCGGTTTAGTCTTACAAATTGGACACAAATTCCTAGAATATCATCTGGTCTGCAAGCTGAGCCATGACTTAGATATATTTATATTGAGGGGGCAGTGTCAAAACCAAAAGATCACAAAGAAAGTATTTTTATTTGGGAAAACAGCTTCTAACTTCTTGGTAAGAATCAGAAAGGTAAAATAGAGCTAGATCTTATTCTTTGAACACCACCAACATGCTTTCCAACACAGATCATATGGTATCAATCAGAAGCAGAAATACAACTTGAACTGTTCTTTTCTCTAACTCAGATGATATTGAAGACAATTGTGCCACCATTATTGCCTGGTCAGGCACAGTTAAGTGAACACAGGAATCTGGGACCTTCTGCTTCTTATGCCTCATCATAGTGCACTTACAAACTGGGCCATTTAGGAAGCTGGACTGTAAAACTTTAATGGCTGAACTAGTTGTATCTCTATCACTTCAGCCATACTGCAAGCAGAAACCTACATAATGTGTGCTACTGGAGCAAGCAGCTGTAAATATCCATCTGGCAGACAAACTTCCATTTACAGCCTTCTCATTATCCAAAGCAATGAAAAAGATGAAAAGAAAATTGTCTGTAGTGACATTTCCCTCAAAAACTTCAGCACTGTACATCTCAGCGATGATACCCAAAAATAGTTTTCTTTTTAAAGTCAACAGATTGAGCCAACTTTTACTTTCTTGTCCTAATCTTCATAACTTTTTATTCATGGCTAATCTGCTTGGGCACAGCCCACTTTTAATTTATAAAATTGTTCCCAAGAAACCAACCGAGTCACTTTGGCAAAATCTAATGATCATAGCCAATCCCTTTAAAAGCTGAAATTATCCTTAACATGTTGCAAAACAATACATCAATCCAAAGTTACCTACTCAGCATAATTAAAATATACTATAGTGCAATGAAAATCTATAATAATCAAGTAATAACATGTTAATCAGGATTGGTCAAATATTTTGTATATCAAGCTTTCAATTTAATCTCAATATTCTGCTTTACAATAAGTTGTTTTTCTTCCCACAAGTATTAAGCCTAGGATACATTTTCTCAATAGGTGTGTAGTGTTCAATATTTAAAGCCAAAATTTCAAGACAAGATATACTTTCACAATACATGAAAAACCTGCAAATGTAATTAAAAGAAATGCATTCACACACCTGCCACAGATAGCGTTTCACTATTTACGATGGCATCTAGTAAACTAATCTATTCTTCATTCAACAAATGTGGTCTGAACTGCATTTAAAGCATACTAATTTCCATCCTGTTGTAACGTCTCCCTTTACCCACCCACATATATGCAAGACTGCACTCTTGAAGTGACCAATCTATGTCAACACTATTAGATATATCAGATTTCCCCTTTAAATAGACAATCTTCTTTCACTTTCCTACATCACGGAAATGAAAACTTAAATTGTTAAATGATGGCCATTGTATAGGTTATATACATAGTGGACACACCAACATGCACGTTATATTTTTCAGTACTTAACGCAGCTGTAAGGAGAAGGAAAAGTGTGAATTTAATTTGAACGAAATACAGTACTAAATGACTATTTAACATGGTATATTAATACATGCACTTGATCATTTGCGACTAAGTTTAATACCAAGAAAATGCACATGGTACCCTGCTGAAAACAGTAGAATTTAAACATTAAGTTTAAAAATTTGATAAAGTAATTCTAGAGGCTTATGACTTTTTGTCTACACATTTGAGCAGTGCCATTTTCTTTCAGCATCACAAAGGCTCCCTCCCCATGGAAGTCAGGAGCAGATCAAGATACAGATCTTTATGAAATGACGCTGAAAGCACAGTGCCGGCTACAGCATGATTCATCATCATTGTTCCCAATGTGTGCCGAGCACAACAGGAAGAAAAGCTGCATCAAAAAAATATACGTAGATATCAAAAGGATTAGAAACACAGGCAAAAAAAGGCAGAACCTACAGGAGTCTTGCATGAACAAGCACTGTAGTATCACAGCTTTACGGTGTGTACTTACCATGAAAGCTGGCCTCACAACAATCCAAGGGAGAGCAAGAATGAAAAGCCTTCATTATGTGCCTTAAAGCTCAAACTGCTTTTTTCTGCAAAGGACACTACAGCATACCAGGCTAGCTAACTCATCTGTTCTGACCTTCTCTTCCTCTCTCTCCAAGATCATACTACTGCAAGCATAAAATCAGTGATGTCTGCAGTTAACCACAGTCAGTGAGGAAAGGGCTGTAGCCATATTAATCATCTGCAGAGAGGAAACATCCAATCAGTTCTCTCAGATTTCTCCTGTAATGCCTTAGCCTCGTATCACTGATAAGGCTAGGAGAGAATTCAGGTTCAAATGAATTAGAAATGGCCTCCTAGGTTTATATACAATTACTAACGTACCATTGTAGAACAGCAGAGGATTAAGCTAAAAAACCTTTGCTACAGAGGCATTAGCCTATTATAGAAATAATATATTTAATCAATCAGATTAAAGGGTTTCCTTGGGAAAAAAATTGCAGCAATTTTATAATTGAACAAAAGAAAAATCAGGGTTCCCAAACTTCCCCTACATCAAGTGAAATTCTGAACTGAATGACTGTACACAAGTAACTTTCTGATCAATTTTAAGCTTTTAAATGAGTGGATAAAATTGTATAAGATATTTTATAAAATGCTAGTTGGCTCCCTGAAAGTTAACATAATGAAGATAAAAAAAAGACAAGCAAACACCAAAGACTGCTAGTAATCAGCTGGGGACCAAATCTCATCCTATTGCTCAGAGACAGTGACAAGGAAAACTGAGCAGACATCACCTTTTGTACTTCTACCTCAAATATTTCCCTTAGATTCAGCAACAAACATCTGCACCTTTACGTGAGAGCTGTTTCCTTAGAGCCAGAGTCTGCCTTTACATATGCAGTACCTAGGTGGCTGTATTACTACCCAAGTACCAAACTGAATAGATTAATAGATAAGTTAACAAAGTTTAACAGCTGATTTTTACAATAAATATATACCTCCTCTGATATGTTTAAAAAAAAACAGTTACATCTCCTGCACTAAAATTAAAACTGGTCACTGAATAAGATCTGGCCACAAGCTTGTGTACAGGTTTGCTCTTCACCCTCTACAAAGTCCCTTTGCCTTTCTGATCATGGAATTCCTGAATATACACAAGTTGAAAATTAATAAAATATTAAAAATGTACCTCAAATTCAAATAGATGTTGTATTTGAAACCTGTATTTCAAATCTTTTCATGGAACTGAGAGGCATTCCCTCACATAAGAACAGTTCTAATAAACATTCATACATTAAGGCTTGCCTGACCTACACCAACATTTTGGCTCTGCCCTAATAGGGTCATAGTCATAGAGTTATACAGCACAGACTTAGGCCCTTCAGCCCATCGTGTCCATGTTGGCCATCAAGCACCTATCTATTCTAATCTCATTTTCCAGCACTTGGCCTGTAGCCTTGTATGCTATGGCATTTCAAGTGCTCATCTAAATACTTCTTAAATGTATTGAGGGTTCCTGCCTCTACCAACCCTTCAGGCAGTGCGTTCCAGATACCAATCACCCTCTGGGTGAAATTTTTTTTCCTCAAATCCCCTCACCTTAAATCTACGCCCCCGGTTATTGACACCTCCGCAAAGGGAAAAAGTTTCTTCCTATCTATCCTATCAATGCCCCTCATAATTTTGTACATCTCAATCATGTGCCCCCTCAGCCTTCTCTGCTCCAAGGAAAACAACCCTAGCATATCCAGTCTCCCTTCATAACTGAAATGCTCCAGCCCAGGCAACATCCCGGTAAATTTGCTCTGCACCCTCTCCACTGCAATCACATCCTTCCTAAAGTGTGGCGCCCAGAACTGTACACAGTACTCCAGCTGCAGCCTAACTAGCGTTTTATACAGCTCCATCACAACCTCCCTGCTCTTACATTATATGCCTCGGCTAATAAAGACAAGTATCCCATATGCCTTCCGAACCACCTTAACTACCTGTGCTACTGCCTTCAGTGATCTATGGACAAGTACACCAAGGTCCATCTCTAATTCCTAGGGTCCTACCATCCATTGTATATTGCCTTGCCTTGTTAATCCTCCCAAAATGCATCACCTCACACTTAGCAGGATTAAATTCCATTTGTTACCGCTCCGCCCATCTTACCAGCCCATCTATATTGTCCTGTAGTCTAAGGCTTTCCTCCTCACTATTTATGACACCACCAATTTTCATCTCATTTGCAAACTTACTGATCATACCTCCTATATTCATGTCTAAATCATTAATGGACACTGCAAACAGCAAGGGTCCCAGCACCGATCCCTGCGGTACACCACTGGTCACAGGCTTCCACTCGCAAAAACAACCCTCAACCATCACCCTCTGCCTCCTGCCACTGAGCCAATTTTGGATCCAATTTGCTGTGCCTTCCAGACTGACTCAGTTTCTCTTTTATATTTGACTATGCATCACCCCCTACTGTACCTCCACACTTTATCCCATTCTCCCTGCCAAATTAGTTTAATCCCCTCCAAACATCATTAGCAAGCCTCCCAACAAGGATGTTGGTCCCGTTCCAGTCCAGATGCAACCCATCCAACTTGTACAGGTCCCATCTACGCCAGAAACAGACCCAGTGATCCACGAAACTGAAGTCCTCTCCTTCCTGCACCATCTCCTCAGCCACACATCCATCTACTCTATTCTCCTATTCCTATACTCACTAGCACATGGCACCGGGAGTAATCGAGAGATTACAACCTTTCAGGTCCTGCTTTTTAATCTGCTACCTAGCTCCCTAAATTCTTATTGCAGGACCTCATCACTCTTTCTATCTATGTCGTTGGTACCAATGTGTACCACAGCCTCTGACTGTTCATCCTCCACCTTCAGAATGTCCTGCAGTCGTTCCGTGACATCCTTGACCCTAGCACCAGGGAGGCAACATACCATCCTGGAGTCACATTTGCGGCCACAGAAATGCCTATCTGTACCCCTTACAATAGAATCACTATAGCTCTCCCACTCTTTTTCCTCTCCTCCTGTGCAGCTGAACCATCCGTGGTGCCACAGACTTGTGCATCAGCCAGACTGTTAATTCTTTTAATTGAACATGCATGTAGCTCAACATGAAAGCAAGCAATAAAATTTAATTGGATTTCCAGCATTCGCAGTTTCTTGCTTTTAATATACGATGATTTCCTTTTGACAGGAAGTTGTCATATGAAGGAGAAACGGAAGAAATCTATGTTCCTTCAAGAAAGATTTAGCACCTTGAAAGGGCTTCAGTTAATTAATGACAAATTAGATTATATAGCTTGTTCAAAAATTGGTCAGGCATGTAGCAATTAGGGATCAGGATAATATATTGGCATGGACTGAGAATTGCTTAACAGACAAAAAACAGATAGTAGGAATAAACAGGTAATTTGAGTTGGCAGGCTGTAACTAGCTGGGTGCTGCAAGGCCTCAGCCATTTACAATCGGTATCAATGACTCAGATGAGGGGACCAAGTGCAATGTACCCAATTTTGCTGATAAAAAGTTAGGTGGGAAAGCAGTGAGGATGACGCAAAGAGGCTGCAAAGGGATATAGACAGGCTGAATGAGCAGGCAAGAACATGGCACACGGAATATAATGTGAAGAAATGTGAAGTTATCCACTTTGGTAGGAAACACAGAAAAGCAAAATATTTGCTAAACAGTGAGAGACTGAGAAATGTTGGTATTCAGGATACCTGGGTGTCCCTGTGCAGAAATGCAGGTACAGCATGCAATTAGGAAGGCAAATCGCATGTTAGCCTTTATTACAAAGGGATTGGAGCACAAGAGTAAAGAAGTCTTCCTGCAATTATCTCTTCTTCTTAGGCAGTCCCTTGGGAATGAGGATGACTTTCTTCCACTCCAGGGTTGTGGGTCCTTAGGTGATTGAATAGTCCAATTCTGGATCCGCACACCCTGCTACAGGTGGGGCAGGTGGTGCTTGGTGAGGCAAGTGAATGGGCTGCTCTAAATTCCGAAAGCTCCTTCCGCCATTTGCACTTGGTCGCTGCCTGGGCATGTCGACGTTGTTTGAACTGGCTGGCACCTTCATGGATGCTTCTTCTCCATTTTGGGTTGTCTCGGGCAAGAGATTCCCAAGAATCAGTGGAGATGTCACATTTTTTCAGCAGGGCTTTAAGGACCTCATTGTTGCGTTTCCTCTGCCCTCCTGGTAGCCTCTTGCCGTGACAGAGCTTGGAGTAGAAAGCTGGTTTTGGGAGTCTTGCATCAGGCATGCGGATGATGTGGCCCGCCCAACGTAACTGACGAGCCATGACCAGTGTCTTGATACTGGGGGTGTTGGCCTGAGAGAGGATATTGGAGCACCTGTCCTGCCATTTGCAGGATCTTTTGGAAGCACTGCTGGTGATATCTCTCCAGGGCTTTGAGATGTCTCTGTACAGTATCCATGTTTCTGATGCATACAGGAGGGCAGCTAACACTGCGGCCCTGTAGACCATGAGTTTGGTGCCAGGTTTGAGGTCTTTGTCATCACTCTTTTCCTCAGACGCCAGAAGGCTGCACTGGCGCACTAGAGGCAATGTTAAGTTTCATTGTCAATGTCTGCCCTTGCTGAGAGGAGGCTCCCAAGGCTATGGGAAGTGATCCACATTGTCCAATGGTTTGTCCTGGATCTTATCTAGGGCCTTGGTGAGAACACAACTGGAGTACTCCACAGTTCTTGTCTCCTTGCTTAAGGAAGGATATACTTGCTTTCCTAGGAATGCAATGAAGGATCACTAGACTGATTTCTGGGATGAAAGGACTGTCCTACGAAGAGAGATGGAGTAGTCTGGGCCTACATTTCCTAGAATTTTGGAGAATGAGAGATGATCCAATTGAAACACAACATTCTTAAGGGCACCAACAGGGTATATGTTTCCCTGTCTAAAACTAGGGTTCACAGTCTTAGAATAAGGAGTCAGCCATTTAGGACAGGCGAGGAGATACTTCTTCACACAAAGGATTGTAATTCTTCGGAAATTTCTACCCTAGAGAGCTGTGAATCCTCAGTCAATGAGTATATTCAAGACAGAGATTGACATATTTTTGGGTATTAATGGAATTAAACGATTTGGGGAAAGCACGGGAAAGTAGAGTTGGTGTAGAAAATCAGCCATGCTCTTATTGAATGGCAGAGCAGGTTCAATGGGCCAAATGGCCTACTCCTATTTATGTTATGAATGTCCCAGAGGAACAGAATATGATTTTTCTTGAGTCTTTTTGGGGTGGGGAAAACACAGCTGGAACAAGTAATTGTCTAACAGACTTAGAAGTCTACAAAGTATTTTGGTAAAATTGATAGGTAGCTCATGGTCTGTGACTGGGTAATCTTTCTATAGAATTATGTTTCAAAATAGAACAGTACAGAATAGATTTGCAAAAATGTCATTCTATCATTGATGCCATTCAGTAAGTAGAATGACATTTGATTTGACAGATTCAAAAACAAAACATTTAGATTTTGCCACAACACATTCCGAATATTCCAAATTACCTTTGAAATCATCCTTTCTGAAAACAGTAAAATTAAAGTTAACCAAAACTATCAGATTTTAAGACCATAAAAAGAGAAAACTGATTTTTTTAAAAAAGATCATATATAGCAATTCTAAAAAATTCTGCTCATGCTGTCACATCATTAAATATTTTGGCACGATAACATCTGTAATAGCTACACTTGTCAAAGGCAGTGGTCTCAAATGCACCACAAAGAGTAACATGCTTAAAGCAATCATGAGAAAATATTCTATGTACAGTAGCAGTTATAGAATCATAGAAATTAAAGTACAAGGCATTCAGCCCACTGCGTCCATCACGGTACTAGTTCTTCAAATGGAGCAGTTTCCTAATCTCACTCCCTTGCCTTTTTCCCCATATTATTTTAATTTTTTCCCTTATAAATGAAACTATAACCACTGCATCAAAAGTCACTTGTATTCAGCAATCGATGTTCTAGTAAACTTGAGAATGCTAATTTTCTCCATTCATAATCATTCTAGTAATTTTTTGCCCTTGTTGCTGATTTGTCAACCAATAGAAACAGTCATGTACTCTCTCAATATCTTCTCCGTTCCAATGAAAAGCCCCAAACTTCAAGTCTCTTGACAACTCTAACTTCATTTTCAGCATTGATTTATTTATTTAGAGATACAGCACTGAAACAGGCCCTTCGGCCCACCGAGTCTGTGCCGACCATTAACCACCCATTTATACTAATCCTACACTAATCCCATATTCCTACCACATCCTCACCTGTCCCTATATTCCCCTACCACCTACCTATACTAGGGGCAATTTATAATGGCCAATTTACCTAACAACCTGCAAGTCTTTTGGCTGTGGGAGGAAACCGGAGCACCCGGAGGAAACCCACGCAGACACAGGGAGAACTTGCAAACTCCACACAGGCAGTACCCAGAATTGAACCAGGGTCGCTGGAGCTGTGAGGCTGCGGTGCTAACCACTGCGCCGCCACTGAAACTTCACTATAGCTTTTCCAAGGTGCCAATAATGCTCCTACCATAGGATGTCCATAATTGTATGCAGTATTCCAATTGTGACCCAATCAACATGCACAAGTTCAGCATCACCTCATTCAGCATCAAATGAGCATTGCCTTATTTCTATCCTCCCCAAGTCCAGATTTGTTTGCTTTAGAATTTTAGATCGCTCTCATAGGCGACTCCCAACTCCCAAGCTTTAGAGCGTCTTTAACACTTTTAGCTACTGAATTTTTCTCCAGTCTTTATAAGTGACAGAGCATCCCACCTCAAAAAACTTGTTTTAAGTTTCCCTTTACAAACCCATACTGACTGTCCCCAATTAGTCCATGCCTTTCTAAGTGATCATTAGTTTCATCCCATGTTATTGGCTTGAGGAATTTATCCACAACTGATCTATTATATACTAACTTATCGCTTTTGCTGAACAGAAGTGCAACATCTGGCACCCCATAATTCTTTGTATAGTTCTAGTTTCTGAAGACTTTTGGAAAATCACCATTAGTACCTCATCCATCTCCTTCAGTAATCTGGGGTGCATACCCCCTGGGCTTCATGACCATTTATTATATAGCCTATTTCCATCTGTGACTTTTTCACATCCTGCTTAGGCACTCCTACACCTTATTGTGTAAAAATGGAGGAAAAATACGTTCTCTCTTTTTTTTAAAACAGGACAGTAACAATTGGCTGAAGACAGATGTTTCATTCAATGAACTATTACAGCAACAGCCTTCTTTTTTTGTGGGGGGGGGGGGGGGGGGGGTGGTGCAGAGAGAGGAGAAAGAAAGAGAAGAGTTTAAAAAATTATTGTCCAGATTAGCATTTGGTATGATTTCTGCAGAGGAGTTAGAAGACATGACTAAAGCATTCCTACATCAGAATGAAGTTTCCAAATCAGGTGCATGAGGCCAAGAAACTCCTGTTAGGTTGTGTCTGAGGGACTTTGAGATGTGTGACTAGAGGAAGAGAAATAGCAGCAGGGTCAAAGGTTATGATATGATTGGGAGCTTTCAAAATAGTGCAGAGGCTGAATTCTTCTACCTGTAAAGTACTTTTCTCTTGAGCTTGCTGAAATATTCTGGTGGTGCTTCATCTTTAAATTAAATCTTAATTTTATTGCAGATTTTTTTCCCCAAACATTTTATGTGACTGTTTAAAAAGACACAACAAAATAAGCCCCACCAAAGGAAATGAAATGAGGAAGTTAGCAGGCATTCGCCACAAGAGTTCACTGGTACATCTTCATAAATGGGAGCACTTATATTTTGCAATAAGAAAAATTTTACATGAGTTATGGAAGAATTACTTTTTACTTTAACTAACCTTGTTCTTTAGATTGTTTGGATTTTCTATTTGTGTCAAGAGGATGGGCAGACTGAATCGACCAAATTCCATTTTAAGAGCTACAAATTCTCATCCAGGTAGCATTATGCAGCCCTATTTTCCTCTGTTTTCCCCTTAGCTGGGAAAAGTGGGAACTGAGCAGAGAACAACTCAAACCTACAGGCTCCTAATTCACAGTCCCAAGCTCCTTATTGTAAACACTATTAAAACTGAATCCCACAATAGAGTCGAAACCCAATAAAATAACAGAGAATCAGAAGAATTATTTTAACCAATTTCTAGGTGCCTGGCTGTAGGCCTGTACACCACAGTCCTCCACATGATGAGCTCCAAATGTGAGGTGCTGTCCTAAATAAACAGAGGAAAAAAAACTACACCACGTGTAGCCCAGATATGAATCCTTCAATTATTGTTTACAGGCAGGCTGTCTGTCCACCAAAGAATGACAGCGTAAGAATGTACAAAGGAAGAATAGAAAATACATTTTTAAAAAAATAAGGTTTAGTACCAGTTGATGCAATATAATAATACATAACCTCTGGTGACAATTTCATCCTGTGCTATGCAATCTAACTTCATTTTTGCTTACTAATACATATCATTTTCACATTCTCCAATCGTCACTTTATTGTGGATTTTTTTTGAAGCATGTAGAGCTAGACTTAACTCCAGACAAGAATTAGAATTAGAACATTACAGCGCAGTACAGGCCCTTCGGCCCTCGATGTTGCGCCGACCATCTGACCTACACTATTCCATTTTCATCCATATGTCTATCCAATGACCACTTAAATGCCCTTAAAGTTGGCGAGTCTACTACTGTTGCAGGCAGGGCGTTCCACGCCCCTACTACTCTCTGCGTAAAGAATCTACCTCTGACATCTGTCCTATATCTATCACCCCTCAACTTAAAGCTATGTCCCCTCGTGTTTGCCATCAACATCCGAGGAAAAAGACTCTCACTATCCACCCTATCTAACCCTCTGATTATCTTATATGTCTCTATTAAGTCACCTCTCCTCCTCCTTCTCTCTAACGACAACAACCCCAAGTCCCTCAGCCTTTCCTCGTAAGACCTTCCCTCCATACCAGGCAACATCCTAGTAAATCTCCTCTGCACCCTTTCCAAAGCTTCCACATCCTTCCTATAATGCGGTGACCAGAACTGCACGCAATACTCAAGGTGCGGCCTCACCAGAGTTTTGTACAGCTGCATCATGACCTCGTGGCTCCGAAACTCGATCCCCCCTACTAATAAAAGCTAACACACCATATGCCTTCTTAACAGCCCTATTAACCTGGGTAGCAACTTTCAGGCATTTATGTACCTGGACACCAAGATTTTTTTTTTCCCAAAATATACTTTATTCATAAACATCTGTAAAAATTACATTGCCAACCAGTTTCCAAACAGCACCAAAAAATACAAACATTGCAAGGGAGATCAGTTTCCTTCAATACTGTCATGAGTTTCTTCCCAACCCTTCCGTTTCACAATTGTCATGTCAATTACAGTTTTACATTTACAGCAATTGAGAATATTAACGATACAGTTCGAGGGGTTTCCCATGGATCCAGCCCCTCAGTCCAGCTTGGTGGGGGAACCTTATACTGTGGTATATCCCCATTGAGCCTTTGCTGCGGCTGCCCCAAGCTTTAGTGCGTCCCTCAGCACGTAGTCCTGGACCTTGGAATGTGCCAGTCTGCAACATTCGGTGGTGGACAACTCTTTGCGCTGGAAGACCAGCAAGTTTCGGGCAGACCAAAGGGCGCCTTTCACCGAATTGATAGTCCTCCAGCAGCAGTTGATGTTTGTCTTGGTGTGCGTCCCTGGGAACAGCCCGTAGAGCACAGACTCCTGTGTTACAGAGCTGCTTGGGATGAACCTTGACAAAAACCACTGCATCTCTTTCCACACCTGCTTTGCAAAGGCACATTCCAGGAGGAGGTGGGCGACCGTCTCTTCCCCACCACAGCCAACGCGGGGGCACTGTGCGGAGGGGGCGAGACTTCGGGTGTGCATGAAGGATCTGACGGGGAGGGCCCTTCTCACCACCAGCCAAGCTACGTCTTGGTGCTTGTTTGAAAGTTCTGGTGATGAGGCATTCCGCCAAATGACTTTGACGGTCTGCTCGGGGAACCATCCGACAGGATCCACCGTTTCCTTTTCCCATAGGGCCTTGAGGACATTCCGTGCAGACCACTGCCTGATGGACCGGTGGTCAAAGGTGGGGTACCTGGACACCAAGATCTCTCTGCTCATCTACACTACCAAGAATCTTCCCATTAGCCCAGTACTCTGCATTCCTGTTACTCCTTCCAAAGTGAATCACCTCACACTTCTCCGCATTAAAATGCATTAACATGTTTTGTCCTAGATTCTCTTATGGTTCTCCTACAATGATATTGTGCATGACCAAATTCTTTTAAAGAGGCACAACTAAGGACCTGATTGCGCAATAAATTAGCATGGTGGGATTTTAGTTTCATCTCTGGAATCCACATTCAAATTGAGTCAATCTTTAAAGAGTGTATGCATTGTCTTCTATAAGTCATAAAGGCCCTTTGTTGAGCATTTGGGCCATTTTAAGTCCACTCAAATGGGCTAAAATTCAGCACAAATTATCCAAAGTTCATAAGGAAGGTTGATATACGCAGGAACATAAACTTTAAATGAGAAAAAGACCAAGATTCATTTTATTTTCATTTGTTCGTGGGCTATGGGCGTCGCTGGCTAGGCCAGCATTTATTGCCCATCCCCATTTGCCCTTGAGGTGGTGGTTCAGTTTAGTTTAGTTTAGAGATACAGCACTGAAACAGGCCCTTCGGCCCAGCGAGTCTGTGCCGACCATCAACCACCCATTTATACTAATCCTACACTAATCCCATATTTCTACCACATCCCCACCTGTCCTTATATTTCCCTACCACCTACCTATACTAGGGGCAATTTATAATGGCCAATTTACCTACCAACCTGCAAGTCTTTTGGCTTGTGGGAGGAAACCGGAGCACCCGGAGGAAACCCACGCAGACACAGGGAGAACTTGCAAACTCCACACAGGCAGTACCCAGAATTGAACCCGGGTCGCTGGGGCTGTGAGGCTGCGGTGCTAACCACTGCGCCACTGTGCTGGTAGTGAGCTGCCTTCTTCAACCGCTGCAGTCCTTGGGGTATAGGCACACCCACAGTGCTGTTAGGAAGGGGCTTCCAGGATTTTGACCCAGCAACAGTGAAGGAACAGCGATATAGTTCCACATCAGGATGGTGTGTGGCTTGGAGGGGATCGTGTTCCAATGCATCTGCTGCCCTTGACGTTCTAGGTGGTAGAGGTCGCAGGTTTGGAAGGTGCTGTCAAAGGAGCCTTGAATTGCTACAGTGCATCTTGTAGATGGTACATATTGCTGCCGCTGTGGGTCGGTGATGGAGGGAGTGAATGTTTAAGGTGGTGTGGGGTGCCAATCAAGTGGGCTGCTTTGTCCTGGATGGCATCGAGCTTCTTGAATGTTGTTGGAGCTGCACACATCCAGGCAAGTGGTGAGTATTCCATCACACACCTGACTTGAGCCTTGTATATGGTGAACAGGCATTGGAGAGTCAGGTGGTGAGTTAATCGCCACAGAATTCCCAGCCTCTGACCTGCTCTTTGTAGCCACAGCATTTATGGGGCTGCTGCAGTTCAGTTTCTGGTCAATGGTAACCCCCAGGATGTTGACAGTGGGGGATTCAGCGATGGTAATGTCATTGAATATCAAGCAGAGATGGTATTTGTGTGGCACGAATGTTACTTGCCACTTATCAGCACAAGCCTGGGTGTTGTCCAGGTCTTGCTGCATATGCACATGGGCTTCTTCAGTACCTGAGGAGTCTCCAATGGTGCCAAACATTGTACAATAAGCGATCATGCCCACTTCTGACCCTATGATGGAGGGAAAGTCATTGATGAAGCACCTGATGATGGTTGGGCCTAGGACACTACCCTGAGGAACTCCTGCAGTGATGTCCAACAACCACAATCATCTTCCTTTGTGCTAGGTATGGCGTCAACTAACGGAGGGCTTTCATCCTGATTCCCATTGCCTTAAATTTTGCTAGGGTTCCTCAATGCCATACTCGGTCAAATGCTGCCTTGATGTCAAGGTCAGTCACTCTCACCTCACTTCTGGAGTTCAGCTCTTTTGTCCATGTTTGGACCAAGGCGGTGATGAGGTCAGGAGCTGAGTGGCCCTGGCGGAATCCAAACTGAGCATCAGTGAGCAGGTTATTGCTGAGCAGGTGCCACTTGATAGCATTGTCGATGAGCCCTTCCATCACTTTGCTGATGATCAAGAGTAGATTGATAGGGCAATAATTGGCCAGGTTGGATTTGCCTTGCTTTTTTTGCACAGAACATACCTGGGCAATTTTCCACATCGTCAGATAGATGCCAGTGTTGTAGCTGTACTGGAACAGCTTGGCTAGGGATGCAGTTCTGGGGCACAAGACTACAGTACTATTTCCAGAATGTTGTCAAGGTCCATAGCCTTGGCAGTATCCAGTGCCTTCAGTAGTTTCTTGACATCACGTGGAGTGAATCGGATTGGCTGAAGACTGGCATCTGTGATGCTGGGGACCTCAGGAGAAAGCCAAGATGGATCATCCACTTGGCACTTCTGGCTGAAGATGGATGCAAATGCTTCAGCCTTGTCTTTTGCACTGATGGGCTGGGGATATTTGTGGCGCCTCCTCCTCCTATCAGTTGTTCAATTGTCCACCACCATTCACGACTGGATGTGGCTGCAGAGCTTAGATCTGATCTGTTGGTTCTGGGATCACTTACCCCTGTCTATTGCATGCTGCTTCCACTACTTGGCGTGCAAGTCATCCTGTGCTGTAGCTTCACCAGGCTGACTCCTCAATTTTAGGAATGCCTGGTGCTGCTCCTGGCATGCCCTTCTGCACTCTTCATTGAATAAGGGTTTATCTTATGGATTGATGGTAATGGTAGAGTGGGGGATATGTCGGGCCATGATCCTACAGATTGTGGTTGAATATGGTAATCAGCAGGAGGTTTCCT
Organism: Heterodontus francisci; assembly: GCF_036365525.1. NCBI lineage: Eukaryota > Metazoa > Chordata > Chondrichthyes > Heterodontiformes > Heterodontidae > Heterodontus > Heterodontus francisci. The sequence continues at coordinate 265,597,743 of NC_090371.1, forward strand.
TGCCCATGTTTGATCTGATGCTATGAAACTTCATGGGGTCTGGAGTCAATGTTGAGGACTCCCAGGTCAACTCCTTCCCGACTGTATACCACTATGCCGCCACCTACCAACAGGACAGACCCAGGGATGGTGATGGCGGCGTCAGGGACATTGTAAGGTATGATTCCGAGAGTATGACTAAGTCAGGCTGTTGTTTGACTAGTCTGTGGGATAGCTCTCCCAATTTTGGCACAAGCCCCCAGATGTTGGTAAGGAAGACTTTGGAGGGTCGACAGGGCTGGGTCTGCCGTTATTGTTTCTGGTTTCATTTCTTTTCTTAGACTTTGTTGTGGCTTGATACAACTGAGTGACTTGCTAGGCAATTTAAGAGTTAACCTAAAGGACATCCTAAAACCCAGATGGGTTTTTACAATAAGCGACAATGGTTTCACAGTCCCCACTAGACTAGCTTTTAATTCCAGATTTATTAATTGGATTCAAATTCCACTATCTGCCATGATGGGATTCAAACTCATGTCCCCAGAGCCTTAGCCTGGGGCTCTGAATTACCAGTCTAGTGACATTACCACTGCACCACCATCTCCACATACCTTTTGAAATCATAAAAAATGTATAACACAGAACCTTCTTGTCACATGATACAATGAAAATGGAGTTATTGACTAATCATAACAATCAATCTCCATCAATTAATCTATAACAGACTCAGACATGCCAGCAAAATCAGAGTGGTGGAAAGATTTAGGGACCATAGATCAGAAGTCACCTGTTTCTTCCAAGCTTGCTACACTTGCCATGTCATGTATCAAATTGTAAAATATTTTCTGAAAGAATTCTATTTCATTTGCATTTTAATGAATCAATAACTACTTCTTTCTCCCCAAGTCTATTCCACAGATTGACTGCTCACTGAAATATTATTGCTGCAGGTTAGTTTGCAATTTACCCCTCTTCGACTGTACACCACGTCTTCTGGTTTTACTGTTCTGGACAAGGTGAAATAGCTTGTCATGGTCTACATTATCCAATCCTTTTAGAATTAGAAAAAGAGCAATCATATAAACTCTCAAGTTTTTCTATAGCCAGTGAGAATATGTCAATTTACATCATTGCTCCTCATAATCCAATCCCTCCATCCTTCAACCACCCTGGTTGCTCTCTTCTGCATCCTTTCTATAGCTCCAATTTCTTGTTTGTACTGTGACAACCAAAACTGTATTCGAAGTGTCATACTACTGATTTGTAAAGTGGCAGGATTACCTCACTACTTTGGACCAATATTAACCTTTTAATACATCCCAGCATCAGATTTGCTTTACTCGCTGCTGCGGAGCAATGTTGCAATTGCTTCAACTCATTGTCAATCAGGACCTCCAGATCGCTCTCATTTTCCATGACATTAATTTCTTTCCATACAATTGTCCCTTCCTGGACTATTTTGTTCCCATGTGAAGCACACTTCATTTCTCTACATTGAATTTCATCTGGCACCTGTCTACCCAATCTTAAAGTACATTAAAATCCTCTTGCAGCTTATCCTGTTCACCTCTGGAATTTATCTTCATTAGCTTTGTATCATCTGTAAATTTAGCCACTGTGCTTGCGGCTCCTAGCTCCAGATCATTTGTAAAGATATTAGACAAGCGAGATTCCAAAACTCCATGATACTATTCTGCCAGGCAGATGACAATTCCTATACCACTACACTACGGGACCTATCAACCAACCAATTTTGTACCCATTTGAAAATATTTCCACTGATTCTTGCTTTATTTTCAGTACAGTCTTCCTAGAAGAATATAAATCCAAGTACATCATATCCACTTCTTTACCGCTATCAACTCCATTACCAAACCCTCAAAGAAAACCAGTCAGTTAAGAGTGACAAGGCCTCCCCTTCATGAACCCATATTGGCTATCTTTTATGATTTTATTTCTATCCAGATATTCCATGGTCTTATCTTTAATAAAAGTTTTCATTACTTTACCCACAAGAAACATCAAACTCACTGGTCTGCAATTCCCTGGTCACTTTTGCTACCTTTAAAAAAAAATCTAATCACTTGACACCTCCACAGAATTGTGATTTCTGTAAGACATGTGCCCGGGTTCCTACAATTTCCTTAAGCATACGAATTAGGAGGCGGCCACTCGGCCCCTTGAGCCTGCTCCGTCATTCAATAAGGCTGATCTAATTGTAACCTCAACTCCACATTCTCCCCCTTCTTCCAATAACCTTTCACCTCCTCGGATGCATCTTAGCCAGCCCAAGCTTTATTCGCCTCAATTTGCACAGCTGTTCGGCAACCAAGCTGATGATAATGTGATCACCACAGCGTGCCTTTACCGACCAAAGTTATTGTCTCCTCCTCAAGAACCGGCAGAGATACTTATTTCGCACTTTTGCAGTCTGTATAGCATCAGCTGTCATGATCTCATCCAATCTTGACTCTGACCAGACTCCTTCCTCTCTGAATACAACTGAAAACCCTATTTTCCTTCACTTCTCCAGCCATATTTAATGCAAAACTTCTCTTTGCCGTTACGGAGCCCTCTTTACACTACAGGCATGTCTTTTGGTATTGAATTTTTCTTGATTCTGTGTTATTTTCCTTTATGATTTTATACTTTATTTGCTGCTTTTTAGTCCCATTTTAGAAGGCAGGAGTGCCTTTAAGCTTGCTCCCTTTGCATTGCACGGACACATTGTTCCACTGCATTCAGAATCACCTTGAAGGAACTTCACAATTCTTCCACTGTTCTAGCCATGTTCAAACCTTCCCCCCACTCTGCCAAGACTTCTCAAGTGCTTAATGTTGGTCAGAGTCATAGTGTTATTTACGGCACAGGAGGCCATTCAGCCCATTGACTCCATGCTGGCTCTCCGCGGAACAATCCAGTCAGCCCCACATCTGGGCTCGATCTTTGTAGCCTTGCAAGTTTATTTCCTTCAATTGGCCATCCAATTTGCTTTTGAAGTCATTGGTCACCTACGTTTCCACCACCCTCATGGGCAGCGAGTTCCAGGTCATCACCACTCGTGGCGTAAAAATGTTCTTCCTCAATCCCCTCTGCATCTCTTGCCCAAAACCTTCAATCTGTGCCTGCTAGTCTCTGTATTATCAGTTAAAAGGACAGTTTGTCCTCGTCTAACTTATCTAAGCCGGTCATAATCTTGTACACCTCTATCAAATCTCACTTCAATCTCCTTTGCACCATGGAGAACAACCCCAGCTTTTCCAACCACACCTTGTAACTAAAATTCCCCCATCCCTGGAACCATTCTAGTAAAGCTCCTCTGCACCTTCTCAAGGACCCTCACATTTGGTGGTGACCAGATTTGAACATAATACTCTAGTTTGAGCCTAACCAGAGCTTCACATAGGTTCAGTACAACTTCCCTTTGTACTTTCTGCCTCAACTTATGAAGCCCAAGATCTGACATGCTTTGTTAATCACTCTCTCAATAATCACTGAAATTCTGGGCACTGATTGGTCAGTGGGCGGCAGCTGTTATTGCCTGGGGATAACTGTGATTGATTGGAGTTTTAAAAAAAGGTTCCTTTTAAATTAAAGCCCTAGGATAGCTACCTGTAGATTTTTTAGTATTTACTGGCTACACTAATGCTGTTTGTATGGAGTGAGGCTGTAAGTTAAATGTGGGTATTTTCGTTGGCTGGGGGCGGTGGTAGGTGCTCTTTGCTCTTTTTCTTTCTCAGCCTCAAAGGTACAGGGATAAAAGTTGATTGTAAATAGCTGGTATGTTATTACACTAACAAGTTTTTTTCATTGTAAAAGTAAGTAATGGCGGGGCAGCTTGGCCAAGCGGAATGTACCTCCTGTGCAATGTGGGAAGTCGTGGAATTGCCATGTGACCTTGGTGAACATGTCTGCAGAAAGTGCCGCCGGTTGCACAAGCTTGAGCTTCGGGTTTCGGAGCTCAAGCGGCGGCTGGAGTCGCTGTGGCGCATCTGCGAGGTGGAGGACTCCATGGATGGCACGTTTCAGGAGGTAGTCAAGCCGGTGCCTAGGCAAGCACAGTTGGGGGGGGTGACTGGGTGGCTGCTGAACAGACAAAGAAGTCAGGGCAGGTAGTGCAGGAGTCCCCAGAGGACATCCCACTTTCTAATCGGTATTCAGTTCTGAGTATTGATGAGGGAGAGGGCTCCCCTGGAGAATGCAGAGAGAGTCATGACCGGAATGTCATGGCTGTCTCAGCTGTGCTGGGATGGAGAAAAAGGGACAAGAGGGCAATAGTAGTCGGGGATTCTATGGTTAGAGGAACAGATAGGCGTTTCTGTGGTCACAGACTTGATTCCAGGATGGTATGTTACCTCCCTGGTGCAAGGGTCTTGGATATCACTGAGCGTCTACAAAGTATTCTGGAGGGTGAAGGTGCACAGCCGGAGGTCGTGGTCCACATTGGTATCAATGACACAGGTAGAAAGAGGGATAAGGTCCTGCAAAAAGAATTTAGGGAACTAGGCAGATTAAAAAGTAGGACCTCAAAGGTTGCAATCTCCAGTGCCACGGGCTAGTGAGTATATGAATAGGAGGTTAGAGCAGACGAATGCATGGTTGGGGAGATGGTGCAGGAGGGAGGGCATTAGTTTCTTGGATCACTGGGCCCGTTTCTGGTGAAGGTGGGATCTGTATAAAATGGACAGGTTGCTCCTAAACCAGAACGGGACCAGCATCCTTGCTGGGAGGTTTGCTGGTGCTGTTGGGGGGGTGGGGGTGGGGTTTAAACTAATTTGGCAGGAGGATGGGATACAGAGTGGAAGCACAGTAGGGGATGATGTACAATCAAATATAAATGTGAAGCTCAGTCAGTCCGGAGGAGAGTAAATGTAAACCTGTTAAGGCTCAGGCAAAAAATGCAAGGCTGGATTGGATCCATTTTAATGCAAGCAGTCTTACTAGTAAGGCAGATGAATTGAAGGCGTTGATTAACACATGGGAATATGATATTATTGCTATTACTGAGACATGGTTGAGGGAAGGGCAGGACTGGCAGCTTAATATCCCAGGATATTAAATCTTCAGATGTGATAGGGGAGGGGGTAAAAGAGGAGATGGTAATGCACTGTTGATTAAAGAGACAATTACTGCAGTAAGGAGGGATGATATCTTAGAAGGTTCCTCGAATGAGGCCATATGGGTAGAACTGAAGAACAGAAAGGGGGCTATTACTTGGCTGGGAGTGTACTACAGGCCTCCAAACAGTCAGGCAGCGGTAAAGGAGCAGATATGTAGGCAAGTCTCAGAGAGGTGCAATAATAATAGGGTAATAATAGTAGGGGATTTCAACTTCCCCTATATCAGAGGGGATAATATTAGTGCAAAAAACTTTAAGGGGGCGGAATTCTTCAAGTGCATGCAGGAAAGCTTTTTGAGCCAGCACGTCAGAGAGCCAGAGAGTCCTACAAGAGGAGGAGCGGTATTGGACTTAATCCGAGGGAATGAGGCTGGACAAGTGGTAGAAGTGGCAGTGGGGGAGCATTTTGGGGATAGTGACAATAACTGTAAGATTTAAGGTTGTTATGGAAAAGGACAGAGGGACCGGAAATAAGAGTACTGAATTGGGGGAAGGCAGATTTCAATATGATAAAACAGGATCCGGCCAAAGTGAACTGGGAGCAGCTTCTTATAGGAAAGTCTACATCAGACCAGTGGGAGTCATTTCGAAGGGAAATTGAGAGGGTTCAGGTGCAGCTTGTTCCTGTAAAGGAGAAGAGTAGGACCAACAGGTCAAGGGAACCCTGGATGACAAGGGATATAGAGAATTGGATAAGGAAAAGGAGGCGTCTGGCAGATTCAGAGTGCTGAAAACAGCGGAGGCCCTAGGGGAGTATAGAAAGTGCAGGGGAGAACTTAAAAAAGTAATTAGGAGAGCGAAGAGGGGGCATGAAAAATCACTGGTAGACAAGATAAAGGAAAATCCCAAGGCGTTTTATATGTATGTTAGGGGCAAGAGGATAACCAAGGAAAAAGTGGAGCCCATTAGGGATCAAAGAGGCAATGTGTGTGTGGAGCGGAGGACATAGGTGAGGTTTTGAATGATTATTTTTCATCTGTGTTCACTATGGAGAAGGACAATGTAGGTGTAGTGATCAGGGAAGAGGATTGTGATATACTTGATCAAATTAGCATTGAAAAGGAGGAAGTATCAGTTGTATTAGCTGGCTTAAAGGTGGATAAATCCCCAGGCCCAGATGAGATGCATCCCAGACTATGTGGGGCAAGGGAGAAGATAGCAGGGGCTCTGACACAAATTTTCAAATCCTCTCTGGCCACAGGAGAGGTACCAGAGGGTTGGAGGACAGCGAATGTGGTACTATTATTCAAGAAGGGTAGCAGGGATAAACCAGGTAATTACAGGCCGGTGAGTCTAACATCAGTGGCAGGGAAATTATTGGAAACAATTGAGAGACAGGATTAATCTCCACTTGGAGAGGCAGGGATTAATCAGGGATAGTCAGCATGGCTTTGTCAGGGGGAGATTGTATCTAACAAATTTGATTGAACTTTTCGATGAGGTGATTAGAGGTGGACATGAGGGGAAAGCAGTTGATGTAGTCTACATGGACTTCAGTAAGGCTTTTGATAAGGTCCCGCATGGGAGATTGGATCAAAAAGTAATAGCCCATGGGATCCAGGGTAATTTGGCAAATTGGATTCAAAATTGGCTTAGTGGCAGGAGGGAGAGGGTGATGGTAGAGGGTTGTTTTTGTGAAAGGAGGCCTGGGATCGGTACTGGGACCCTTACTGTTTGTAATGTACATTAATGATTTAGATGTGAATATGGGAGGTATGATCAGTAAGTTTGCAGACGACACGAAAATTAGTGGGGTTGTAAATAGTGAGGAGGAAAGCCTTAGATTACAGGACAATATAGATGGGCAGAGGAGTGGCAAACGGAGTTTAATCCTGAGAAGTGTGAGGTGATGCACTTTGGGAGGTCTGACAAGGCAATGGAATATACAATGAATGGTAGGACCCTAGGGAGTACAGAGGGACCTTGGCGTGCTTGTCCATAGATCACTGAAGGCAGCAGCACAGGTAGATAAGGTGGTTAGGATGGCATATGGGATACTTGCCTATATCAGCCGAGGCATAGAATATAAGAGCAGGGAGGTTATGATGGAGCTGTACAAAACGCTGGTTAGACCACAGCTGGAGTACTGTGTACAGTTCTGGTCACCACATTATAGGAAGGATGTGATTGCACTGGAGAGGGTGCAGAGGAGATTCACCAGGATGTTGCCTGGGCTGGAGCATTTCAGTTATGAAGACAGACTGGATAGGCTGCAGTTGTTTTCCTTGGAGCGGAGAAGGCTGAGGGGGGGACCTGATTGAGGTATACAAAATTATGAGGGGCATTTGCAGGATAGATAGGAAGAACCTTTTTCCCTTAGCGGAGAAGTCAATAACTAGGGGGCATAGATTTAAAGTAAGGGGCAGGAGGTTTAGAGGGGATTTGAGAAAGAATTTTTTCACCCAGAGGGTGGTTGGAATCTGGAACACACTGCCTGAAGGGGTGGTAGAGGCAAGAACACTCACAACATTCAAGAAGTATTTAGATGAGCACTTGAAACGCCATAACATACAAGGCTACAGGCCAAGTGCGGGGAAATGGGATTAGTTAGGATGGGTGCTTGATGGTTGGCACAGGCGCGTTGGGCCAAAGGGCCTGTTTCTGTGCTGTAAAACTCTATGATTCTATGACTCTAATATGTCCTGCTACCTTCAATGATCAATGCACATGCACCCCCAGTTCCCTCTGTTCCTGAACACTCTTTAGAACTGCGCCATTGCCTCACACTATCCCTTGTCAAAATGTGTCACCTCACACTTGCCTGTATTGAGTTCCATCTGCCACTTGTCTGCCCATTCTACCAGCCTATCTATATCCTGTTTTGGGCAATTAGTATCATCCTCACTGTTTTCCACTCCTCCAAGTTTGGTATCATCAGCAAATTTTGAGATTCTACTTTGTATTCCAAGACCCAAGTCATTTATATCCAGCAAAAAATGCAGTGGTCCCAGTACTGACCATTGGGGAACACCAGTGTCTACCATACTCAGTCCGAAAAACAACCACTTACCATGACTCTAAAATAAAAGCAAAATACTGCGGATGCTGGAAATCAAATAAAAACCGAAAGTGCTTGAAATACTCAGCAGGTCTGGCAGCATCTGTGGAGAAGCAGAGTTAATGTTGCAGGTCAGTTACTTTTACAAATCTGTGCTGGCTATTCTTAATTAACTCAGACCTCTCCAAGTGCCTTATTTTTTTCCCTGATTATTGTTCCTAAAACCTTACCCACTATTGATGTTGAACTAACTGGACTGTTGTTGCCAAGACTGTCCTTAAACCCTTTCTCGAATAAGGGTGTCATATTTGCCACTCTCCAGTCCTCTGCCACCTCCCCCGTACCCAGGGAAGACTGGAAGACTATGGCAAGCCCTTGCGCTATCTCCACCCCATCCGGACCAGGTGACTTATCCACCCTAAGCATAGCCAGGCTTTCCAGTACCACCTCCATCTTAATTTTTACCCTGTCCATTGCCTCTAAATTCACCGCTTCTACTGATTTTTGGTCACTGATACGAAGTAAATATTAGTCCAGCCTCTAAGCATATATTACCTTCTTGGTCCCTAATAGGCCCCACTCCACCTCTTACTATTTACATGCTGGTAAATGATTTTTGGGTTCCATTTTATGTTGACTTCCATTCTATTCTTATTCTCTCCTTGCCAGTTGTGTTTTCATCTTCACCTCCCCTCTCAAATTAATGCATATGGCTTGGTTCTCACTTGAAGAATTCACCTGACATGCATCATACACCCTCTTTTGTTTCTTCATAATCTCTATCTCCCTAGTCATTAAAGCAGCCCTGTTTTTGGTTCATATTAAAATGGGGGTTTTAGTAACTTCTCCAATTCTTAAGTCAAATGTGATCACATGATGATCAACGCCCACTTTGCGTTGGAGATTTGATTATCCCCATTACTTAATCAAATTTTGGATGCTTTCTCCCCCTGTTCATTCTTTTACAAACTGAGTCAAAAGCAGTCTTCTATTAACTGTAGAAATCCGTGCGTCTTACCAGTAGGTGCATTATCATCTCAATCAATTCTGTTACATTGAAATTTCCACCTACTACAGTTGGCTCCTTCCCAGGTGCCATCCTTATCTCTTCTCACAGCTCCAGATCAAAGCTTTCACACTTTAGGAGTTTTTTTAAAAATCACCCTATAGCAGTAAGGGTATTTAAACAAGGTTGGGATTGGCTACGATATTGTGTGCATCAGGCTGTGCTATACCTCATCAGGGAAAGTTTAACGTAAAAAAAAATATGTTCCAATTTTCAGCACCAAAGCCCCTCACTTTGTTTGCAAAACATTCAAGTGATTTTTTAAAAGGAGATTCTATTCTTTATGAAATACTTTTATTTTAAATTTGCCAAAGATGACAACTGCTGGCGATTCTCCCTCGCTTGAGATGAAAGCCATGCTGCTTTAAAAAGTACAAGTACACAGCTTCAGCATTGAATCATGGAGTGGTAGGAAAGAAATTTGATCACTATCATTGCACCATTTACTTAGTTTTGTTAAAAAAAATACACTGCAAATATTGCTGTTTAACTTTCCTTTGCACAAAAGGGTGCAGCCAGTTGCACTCTACTGTGCAAATAACATTTTGTAAAACTAAATACTGGTGATTTTGTGGCTGGTAACCTCAACTTTTGCTAGTCTCTGATCAATGATTTACCTAGTAATTCATCCCAACAGAGTCATAGAACATTTCACCAAGGATTCCTGCCAGCAAACACCAAAGACAATTCTATTGGGTCAATACACTGGAAGTCTGACCCCTCCCTTTCCCAAACATAACATTGCACTGCAGTATTTCAAGTTCATTTTCTTCTTAACACCAAACTATCAACTCCTAACATCAGTAATACAAAACAGAAGGTACACCCTTGCCCTCCTCCTCATTCCTGTATAATGCCTCAGGTACATTGAAGAATTCTATTAGACACAACTTCTGAGCTCAATATAGATGCTGTTTTCAATAAACAAAAATATCCAAGTTTATAAAGCTATTTTTATTTCAAAAGGATTGGGCTGCAGTCTGCAAATTTAGTTATATGTGCTCCTGGCAGGAATAGAGTAATGGAACTTTCACCTCTGCACTTCCAGTTCCTTATCCCCCTAACTCCCCAGGACACAAACACATACTTTACTGTTTGCATGAAGGTTATAAAAGGGGGAAAAATGCAAATATGCCTTCTCAGAGTCCCAGAATACTTGATTGCAAAAATAATCCATTAAGAAAAATATATCATTTTTAATATGTACATAAAACATGCAATTATGGAAACAAATTTGAGGTCCTATACAATTGTCTCAACACAAAAAGGTCAGTTTAAGTACCAACAAATTTTAGTAACCCCTATTGAGAAAGTAGCGACAATAATGATTTAAGTCATCCTCCGCCATTTTCGCCACCTCCAGCGTGATGCCACTACCAGTCGCATCTTCCCCTCCCTTCCCCTGTCAGCATTCCGAAGGGATCGTTCCCTCCGCGACACCCTGGTCCACTCCTCCATTACCCCCACTACCTCGTCCCCGTCCCAGGGCACCTTCCCCTGCAATCGCAGGAGGTGTAATACCTGCCCATTTACCTCGTCTCTCCTCACTATCCCAGGCCCCAAACACTCCTTTCAGGTGAAGCAGCGATTTACTTGTACTTCTTTCAATGTAGTATACTGTATTCGCTGCTCACAGTGTGGTCTCTTCTACATTGGGGAGACCAAGTGCAGACTGGGTGACCGCTTTGCGGAACATTTCCGCTCAGTCCGCAAGCAGGACCCTGAGCTTCCGGTTGCTTGCCATTTCAACACTCCCCCCTGCTCACATCTCTGTCCTGGGATTGCTGCAGTGCTCCAGTGAACATCAACGCAAGCTCGAGGAACAGCATCTCATCTACCGATTAGGCACACTACAGCCTGCCGGACTGAACATTGAGTTCAATAATTTCACAGCATGACAGCCCCCCATTTTACTTTCATTTTTAGTTATTTTTTCTTCCTTTTTTTTTTACATTCTTTACAATCTTTTTTTGCATTTATTTAATTTCATCTTAGTTTGTTCAGTTTGCTTACCCACTGTTTTTTCCAGGTTTGCACTTGCTGCTGTTCAATATTCAGTGTATTCACACCTAATCTGTACTAATGCTTTGTCTTTCAACACACCATTAACATATTGTTTGCCTTTGCTCCGTGACCTTTTGGTCAGCTATGTGGCCTGGTCCAATCTGCACCTTCTCCTTTGTTATCTCTTGCCCCACCCCCACCTCACTTGCTTATAATCTGTGAATTTTCTAATATTTGTCAGTTCCGAAGAAGAGTCACTGACCCGAAACATTAACTCTGCTTCTCTTTCCACAGATGCTGCCAGACCTGCTGAGTGATTCCAGCATTTCTTGTTTTTGTTAATGATTTAAGTATTCTGTTGTAAATTTAGTTATGGTTTCTCCCATATCACCTTCAAAGGAAGAGCAAACTGCACGTTTTCAGTGGGAACAGAAATATTGACCTTACACAACAACACACATGCAAGTTACCAGACATGACATTTAATATGCTTTTGTATATTGAAAACAAATATTGGGCATTGAAACTGAATATATGGAGATGGGAAAGTAGTAGCATCAAGCTGGACAATATCTGCATCAGAAATCTCCAAATCGTGAATCAGTTACAACAGGCTTTCCCCAGCGGCACAGTGGCGCAGTGGTTAGCACCGCAGCCTCACAGCTCCAGGGACCCGGGTTCGATTCTGGGTACTGCCTGTGTGGAGTTTGCAAGTTCTCCCTGTGTCTGCGTGGGTTTCCTCCGGGTGCTCCGGTTTCCTCCCACAAGCCAAAAGACTTGCAGGTTGGTAGGTAAATTGGCCATTATAAATTGTCACTAGTATAGGTAGGTGGTAGGGAAATATAGGGACAGGTGGGGATGTTTGGTAGGAATATGGGATTAGTGTAGGATTAGTATAAATGGGTGATTGATGGTCGGCACAGACTCGGTGGGCCGAAGGGCCTGTTTCAGTGCTGTATCTCTAATCTAATCTAATCTAATCTCAACAACAAGCTTTAAACCTCCTTCAATCTCAGGTGTCAAACAGCTATGAATACACATGATAGCCCAGGCTCTGAAACCAAGCTTTCCCCTTTAGATTACAAATCCATTCTGAATTTACAAAACAGATTTAAAAATCCACAGCAGTTATACTGGTAGTGTTCAGGAAAAACCTGGTAGATATCAGCAGAATTTCAATGATTTTTATTTGCCCAAGTGTACAAAGCTTGCAATCGTTTATACTATATAGAAGACTGCAGCTTCAATTATTTTTAAGCCACACACAATTGCTGAATAATATTGGTTTGAAATCTGAAAATTGTAAAGGAATATAACTTTTAAACACAGTAGTTCCTATTCCAGGCAGTATTAGAATTTAGCAGAACACCTCCGCTCAGTCCCCGCAAGACCCCGAGCTTCTGGTTGCTGGCCATTTCAACACACCCCACTGCTCTCACACTCACATCTCTATCCTGGGCTTGCTGCAGTGTTCCAATGAACATCAACGCAAGCTCAAGGAACAGCATCTCATTTATCGATTAGGCACACTACAGCCTGCCGGACTAAACATTGAGTTCAATAATTTCAGAGCATGACGGTCCCCCTTTTTATGCTTAGTTATTTTTTCTTTTTGTCGTTTTCCTTTTTTATTTGGTTATTTTATTTTAGGTTTTTCAGTTTGTTTCCACTGTGCTTACCCACTGTTTTTGGTCTTAATTTTTTTTATGTTTGTGTTTGGAGTGCTCTGTGCTTTACAGTCATTCACACCCTATCTATACTAACACTTTGTCGTTCAGCACGCCATTAACATACCGTTCACCTTTGTTCCATGACCTTCTGGTCAGTTATTCTCTGTGACCTTGCGCTATCAACACCTTCACCTTTGTTAACTCTTGCTCCACCCCCACTTTATTTGCTCAAAACCTTTTACATTTCTAAAATTTGCCAGTTCTGAAGAAGGGTCTCTGACCTGAAACGATAACTCTGCCTCTCTCTGCACAGATGCTGCCAGACCTGAGTATTGCCAGCATGTCTTGTTTTTATTTTAGAATTTATTGAAGTGTGTTAAAACATTCAAGATTTTTATAAAGTACAGCAAAATAATGGGGTCACCGTCATTGGAGTTTCATACTACAGAAGAAATCCAGTGTGGAAACTAGTTGTGCTGTTATCAGTTCCTCTTTCTGTCTTTCAACATTTACTTATCACAAAATGAGGTCCTGGAAGACAGACAAACTTTATGGTTTGATTCTTCAGCGTTAGAGATTTCTTCCCTCAGAATTCCTCTCAGCATACTGCAGATTACTCATTGCCCTTTTAAGCCAGTTGATGCTATGCAATCACAGACAGCACAGGTCAGCACGTGCTTCAAATTTAACTTCTTTTCTAAAAGATATATAGAAATGAAACTGACCTTTCTTAACTTTGAATAAGAGAACATTTATTTACACAACTAATTTTAAAAAGGTGTGCAGTTTGGTTCTGCACATTACCACTAAGTACCTGCTGAACCTTGGACTCTTTATGAGGGCTTTCCTTGGCAGGTATCCTCCCAAACAATTTCCATCCATGAGCATTCTGCTCTAATGGTACTGAATCTTTAAGCTTCTTAGCAAACAAACTCCTGCAAAATGGGAGCAGACAGTTATTAGTTAGAATTTACCCTGTATCTAACTAGCACATCACACCAACATTGGTATTTTTGTACTGTAAAAAAAAAAATGCCTCTTTGCTTTGAAGCTAACTTCAATAGCAGTGCTGCAAGTTAAATGAGATGACACTACTGTCTTTGGAGCAATTGAAAACCACTTTAAAAAACAGTTGCTTATCTGGAGGCAACAAATATAAATATTGCAAATGAAAAAAGAAATTGTGAATGCTGAAAATCTGGAAACAATAACCAGAACTTGCCAGTAATGCACAACAGGTTCATCAGCATTTGGAAAATTGGAGACAGATTAAAATCACAACATGGAGACAAACAGAATTCCAAGGTTGGCATTTATGGGAGATGTGGCAGTGAATCAAACAGTATAAGTAAGAAAAAAATGCAATTGTTGAAATTCTCCTAGCTGCTCCTGGTAGTATTGGCTGTGGTTTACTTGTTCAGGTTGTGGGTAGGCAGAGCAGTCCAGCTTGTGTGTACCAGCTATGACTGTTTTCTGGCCAGAATGGACCCTTTCCCGACATCATGAAAGTTTCAGAGTCAGAAATGACAAGTGAAGTTACAACCAAACAAATATTCATACATAAACTTGTGCATGCACAGCTGTCTTCTGCTGTCAGTGATTTGGAACATACCTCACAAAATAAATGAAATGGATTTGAAATCAGTTTGCTTCAATTTATTACAGAGCTGCTTCGGCTTTATAATGGGGCCATAAAATGATTTATGTATTCTTTACACAAGTTGACACATCTTAAACCAGTTGCAAATCACATCTATTTCCAGAGATACCATTTGGACATAGAAGAGAGAAGGAATAAGGACTGCATATAATTTTGATTGCAATAACCTTTTCAGAGCTCAGTGAAATTTCATGTATTTTATCGCAAAGCTTTGTGAACTCTACTTGATAGCTATTAGTGAATGCAAAGATATTTAAACAGCGAGACGCAGATTTCAAAAATAGCTGCAGATTACCATAAAAACAATTCCATTCAAATGTTAAATGGTCTGAAAGATTCCCAGTAGTTTTCCTTTTGCCTTTGAGAAATGTATTTTTGATCGTAACTGCATTATACTGATAAAAGTTAAAAACTGTAAATGCTCTGTCAAATTGACTTAATACGGTTTGGGCCCAATGAAAGCAATACTCAAATGGAGACCTGTGGCTTCTACCCCCAGTTCTTCTCATCTATTGCCATATTTGTGGACCATTTGGAGATTGTTTTCTGGAGAGAAGCTCTAGATTTTCATGGTTGCGCACAAATGAATTGGGATCACTTGATGCCATGATGCACAACTTACAAGAAGGCTATGCCGATAAACCGAAACATGTAAATCAACAAATCCACAACACGTTTTTAACCAGCCTCCACCATACACTCAGGCAATGTATTCCAGACTATAACCACTCGCTGTGTGATAAAGTTTTTCCTCATGTCGCTTTTGCTTCTTTTACCAATTACTTTAAATTTGTGCCCTCGCATTCTCAATCCTTTCAAGAGTGGGAACAGTTTCTCCCCATCTGTCCAGACGCCTCTTGATTTTGAATGCTTCTATCAAATCTCCTCTCATCTAACTGTAGTCAGAGAATCACCTTTAATGACTCTCTGCCCGCTCCCACACCACTACTTCTGGTGCCCTCCAAGGAACTATTCTTGCCCCCTCCTAATTCTCATCTACATGCTACCCCTCAATGACATCAGAAAATACCATCAATTTCCACATGTAAGCTGATGACACCCAGCTCTACCTCACCATTACCTCTCTCAACCCCTCCACAGTTACTACATCAGACTGCTTGTCTGACATCCAGCACTGGATGAGTAAAAATTTTCTCCAATTAAATATTGGGAAGATCGAAGCCATTGTCTTCAGCCTTTGCTGTAAACTCTGTTCTCCAGCCACTGACTCCATCCCTTGCCCTGGCAACTGCCTGAGCTGAACTAGACGGTTTGCAACCTTTGTGTCATATTTCATCCAGAGATGAGCTTCTGACGACATATCTGCATTGTGATTAAGACCACCTATTTCCACATCCATAACGTCGTCCAGCTCCACCCGTCTCAGCTCATCTGCTACTGAAACCCTCATCCTTGCCTTTGTTACCTCGAAACTTGATTATTCCAACACATTCATGGCCAGCCTCCCACTTTCTACCCTCTATTAACTTGAAGTCATCCAAAACTTTACTGTCGCGGCCTTTCTTGCAGCAAGTTCCAGTCACCCTGTGCTCGCTGAACTACACTGGCTCCCAGTTAAACAATGCCTTGATTTTAAAATTCTCATATTTGTTTTCAAATCCCTCTGTGGCCTTGCCCCTCCTTAGTTCTGTAATCTCTTCCGAAATATCTGCAGTCTTCTAGTTCTGGCCTGTTAATCACTCCACCATTGGTAGCTGTGCTTTTAGCTGTTAAGGTCCTAAGCTCTGGAATTTCCTCCCTAAAACTCTCCACTTCTCTTTGCTCCTTTAAGACACTCTAAAACCTATCTCTTTGACCAAGCTTTTGGTCACCTGCCCTAATATCTCCTTGTGGTTTTGTAACGCTCCTGTGAAGAGTCTTGAGACATTTTATCACATGAAAGGAAGTTATGGCCAAGAACACAGAATAGCTTAAATAAAAACAAGAAATGCTGGAAATACTCAGCAGGTCTAGCAGCATCTGTGGAGAGAGAAGCAGAGTTAATGTTTCAAGTCAGTGACCCTTCTTCAGAACTGACAAATATTAGAAATGTAAAAGATTTTAAGTAAAGCGGGGGGGTGGGGACAGTTGAGCAAGAAATAACAAAAGAGGTGTTGATAGGAAAAGGTCACAGAGAATAACTGACCAGGTGGTCATGGAACAAAGGCAAATGGTATGTTAATGGTGTGCTGGTATAATGATGCTGGCACACCATAAGCACACCGTATGCCCTTGTTCCATGACCTCCTGGTCAGTTATTCTCTGTGGCCTTGTCCTATCAACACATCTTTTGTTATTTCTTGAGATTTGTTATTTGAGAGTTACAAGCTAGCCAGGAAGGATCTAAAGGGAGAGCTAAGAGGAGCAAGGAGAGGACACGAGAAGTCATTGGCGGATAGGATCAGGGAAAACCCTAAGGCTTTCTATAGGTATATCAGGAATAAAAGAATGACTAGAGTTAGATTAGGGCCAATCAAGGATAGTAGTGGGAAGTTGTGTGTGGAATCAGAGGAGATAGGGGAAGCGTTAAATGAATATTTTGCGTCAGTATTTACAGTAGAGAAAGAAAATGTTGTCGAGGAGAATACTGAGATTCAGGCTACTAGGCTAGATGGGATTGAGGTTCACAAGGAGGAGGTGTTAGCAATTTTGGAAAGTGTGAAAATAGATAAGTCCCCTGGGCCAGATGGGATTTATCCTAGGATTCTCTGGGAAGCCAGGGAGGAGATTGCAGAGCCTTTGTCCTTGATCTTTATGTCGTCATTGTCGACAGGAATAGTGCCGGAAGACTGGAGGATAGCAAATGTTGTCCCCTTGTTCAAGAAGGGGAGTAGAGACAGCCCTGGTAATTATAGACCTGTGAGCCTTACTTCGGTTGTGGGTAAAATGTTGGAAAAGGTTATAAGAGACAGGATTTATAATCATCTTGAAAAGAATAAGTTCATTCGCGATAGTCAGCATGGTTTTGTGACGGGTAGGTTGTGCCTCACAAACCTTATTGAGTTTTTCGAGAAGGTGACCAAACAGGTGGATGAGGGTAAAGCCGTGGATGTGGTGTATATGGATTTCAGTAAGGCGTTTGATAAGGTTCCCCACGGTAGGCTATTGCAGAAAATACCGAAGTATGGGGTTGAAGGTGATTTAGAGCTTTGGATCAGAAATTGGCTAGCTGAAAGAAGACAGAGGGTGGTGGTTGATGGCAAATGTTCATCCTGGAGTTTAGTTACTAGTGGTGTACCGCAAGGATCTGTTTTGGGGCCACTGCTGTTTGCCATTTTTATAAATGACCTGGAAGAGGGTGTAGAAGGGTGGGTTAGTAAATTTGCGGATGACACGAAGGTCGGTGGAGTTGTGGATAGTGCCGAAGAATGTTGTAGGGTACAGAGGGACATAGATAGGCTGCAGAGCTGGGCTGAGAGATGGCAAATGGAGTTTAATGCGGAAAAGTGTGAGGTGATTCACTTTGGAAGGAGTAACAGGAATGCAGAGTACTGGGCTAATGGGAAGATTCTTGGTAGTGTAGATGAACAGAGAGATCTTGGTGTCCAGGTACATAAATCCCTGAAGGTTGCCACCCAGGTTAATAGGGCTGTTAAGAAGGCATATGGTGTGTTAGCTTTTATTAGTAGGGGGATCGAGTTTCGGAGCCACGAGGTCATGCTGAAGCTGTACAAAACTCTGGTGAGACCGCACCTGGAGTATTGCGTGCAGTTCTGGTCACCACATTATAGGAAGGATGTGGAAGCTTTGGAAAGGGTGCAGAGGAGATTTACTAGGATGTTGCCTGGTATGGAGGGAAGGTCTTACGAGGAAAGGCTGAGAGACTTGAGGTTGTTTTCGTTGGAGAGAAGGAGGAGGAGAGGTGACTTAATAGAGACATATAAGATAATCAGAGGGTTAGATAGGGTGGATAGTGAGAGTCTTTTTCCTCGGATGGTGATGGCAAACACGAGGGGACATAGCTTTAAGTTGAGCGGTGATAGATATAGGACAGATGGCAGAGGTAGTTTCTTTACTCAGAGAGTAGTAGGGGCGTGGAACACCCTGCCTGCAGCAGTAGTAGACTCGCCAACTTTAAGGGCATTTAAGTGGTCATTGGATAGACATATGGATGAAAATGGGATAGTGTAGGTCAGATGGTTTCACAGGTTGGCGCAACATCGAGGGCCGAAGGGCCTGTACTGCGCTGTAATGTTCTAATTCTAAAAAAAAAAGGGTCACTGACCTGAAACGTTAACTCTGCTTCTCTCTCCACAGATGCTGCCAGACCTGCTGAGTATTTCCAGCATCTGCAGTATTTTGCTTTTATTACACAGAATAGCTTGCCAAGATAAAATACCATGAAAAAACAAAAGTGGTTTGATTATTAATTACAAATGAGATTTTGTCATGAACAGATCTGGCAAGCAGTCAGAAGAGCAACATCATCCAAAAGTGCACTGGTGTGCTTTGGCTGTCATATTGATGATTACAGGAGACAGATAAGAAGATATCTGACACACTGAGAATTATCCAAATTCACATTAGCTTATATTTTAATTGCTTAAGAATTCCCCTAAATTGCTTGATAATCATATTTTAAAAAAACAAAGCAACATGTAAATCCAAAGCAGATATGTTACTATGTCAAAAAATGGATATATATAACTTGAGTCCTGTGAATTCCAATGCAAATCAGCTTATACTCGCGTACACAGACTTTTAAAAAAAAATTTGTTCATGGGATCTGGGTGTTTCTGGCAATGCTAGCATTTATTACCCATCCCTAAAAGTGCAATTAGAGATCAGCTTTTTGTTTTGATAGTATCAAACTCGTCTTTGAGCAACGGTTTAAAAATTAAATCTGACAACAGCCCGTTAAAGTTGACACATTTATCACCTGTCATCAGGAACCATCCACAATATGCAGAAGTTAGATATTCGTCAAGCATTTCATCATGAGTTCTGGTACCATGTTTAACAAAAAACACTCCTTGTAAATGTACTTTATTTAAAAATAAGATCTCAATTTTTTTGGAACTGAACAGATTCTTGGAATTCTGAATTGATTTTTTTCACAGCTTGTTTCAGCTGTAATTAACTGCTCCCCCTGTATTCTTTGAACACATTTGTCTCAATTTGGAATAATTAAAATGTAGGATTTTCAAAACACAGCTCTTCTTGCTTTTGGTTACAAATAAGAATCAAAGAATTGCACAGAAAATTATTCTGAAAATTTTTCAGAATATGTTTTGACTTTAGTTACTTTTATGTACATGAATGACCAACTTTCTCTCCTCCCCCTCTTGATTTCACCAGGGGAGAAACTATGAACACAAAATGCTGTTGGAATGATTTTTTAAACTTGAGGGAAATGGACTGGTGTGCCAGGGTCAAATCCAGCCCAGACTGATAGCATAGAAGAAATCTGTCTCTGCCAGGGCCTTATTGAGTTCAAGTATCATCCTAATTCCTGACTAAGAATGTTTGTCAATGCAAAAGTCCCATTAAATTTATAATTTCTCTCTCTCTCCCATTTAAGTGGCGCTCCTGGTGTATGCATTCACACATTACACAAGATAGTCTCATTGCATGAGAAGAAATGTTGCATGCTAAACAAAAGGAAATCTGGTTATCCAAGTGCTGTTAACTCTCCTGGAATTGGGATTACAGCACGCTCAGACAGAGTCTTCAAATAATTTTGTATTGTATTTTGATTGTAAGCAACTTTTTTATTCAATTTAGTGGTGCGAGGGTTGTTCGCCCCTGCCCCCCACAATGAGCTATTCTTGCATAATCAGCAATAACCCTTAGGTAAAAAAGCAAGGTCCTGCTGATTGATAGTTTTAGCTAATCTGATAATTTTGAGATCGCTACCAGCTCACCTGGGCAGTTGGAGCCAATGGTTACACATCAATATAAAGGCAGTTTTCAGGTTTACAGATTTTAAGAGGGTCAAAGCAGTATTATTTGACGAGTTTCCAACAATAGTGTGGACACAGGTGGAAGAAAAGCTCAGGGTTAGTTATGACCTCTTCAAAATCCAACTTATACCATTTAGGTTCACGCATGCAAAATGGTAATTCCACAGTTATTTACAACTTATATTTATTTAGTTAGGAGGTGGCTATTCAGTCCACTGTTTCCGACTACAATCAACAACTCATCCCAATCCCCAGATCTCTCCACATAGCCCTGTATCTGCCTTGGCTTGAAGCGTTTGTTTACTCTTCCTTTACAGACATAAACTGTCTCTGCCTCAACTACAACCTGAGGTAAAGCATTCTAGGCTCCAACAACACTTCACAAAGAAATCTTTCCTAATCCCTCAGCTCCCTATGAAATTTTGAAGTGGTGGTCCATCTTTGATTCGCCAACCAGACAGAACAATAGCCTCGAATTCTGTAGGTGTTCTGCCAATCACCCACTGCAATTTTGGTGAAAGATCAGATTAAATCCCAGATAAATTATGGAAATAGCTAATAAAACCACTTTTTATGCCATTTCTCAAAAAGGTCTGCTGAGCTGCTGACATCATAGTGGGAGATTGGTAGAATCCCTGCAAAAATGAAGGCCGAGTTTCTTCCTATTGACCCAATAAAACCCTACACAAGTTTAATAACTTATTAAATCTTCTTTTAGCCTTCTCTACTCCAATGGAAATGGTTCCAGTATTTAATTTATCAATTAATAGTTTATCGACTCTGGTATCCTCATGAAGAATCTGTAGGCCTAAATTCATTAGCAACTGAAAGAGTGGGTTATTCGTCCAATGCACAAAGACGACCAAGGACTGTTCTAAATTGGTCCTTAGGGTTCATTATCAAAATTCCATCTATCTGTGAGCATCAAGAGGGCGCTGGTTGATGCCAGCTCACTGGTTGGTGTCTGACCAATTTCAGCCAACTTAGGCCAGCTGAGGCCCACAAGTGAGTCCAGGGAACAGGGAGAGAAATAATCGGTGGGTGGGGGGGAGCAGTGAGCTCAGACCAGAAACAGATGCAGTGTTAATGTCAGAGCATAGAGCAGCACCCTCACTCTTCATGGCTCTACGTAAAGGTACCTTACCTGCAGGCTTCTTCCACTGCCTGCAGCAGTCCCCTGAGGGACCAGGCCACTGTACAGCCTGAAATAGTAGTCAGACCTTGTGGCAATATTTAACTAATTTCCCCAAATGGTCTGCAAATGGGCTCGAGAGTCTCATTGCCACCTAAAAAAAGGCCCTGGCGAATTTAGCAGTGGTCTGGTAAATGCATAAGTCAAGTGCAACCCATCCCACTGCTGTAGCTTCCATCGTTGCATCTGTTTTATGCCTGCATAACAGGTGCAAGAATCTCAAATTTCTACTCCTATGACTTTAATGTCCTTTCTATGATGGGGCACCCAAAACTGGACACATGTCTCCATCCAGAAAAGAATTGGCATTTATGAATCATCTTTCACAATCTCAGGATATCCAAAAGCTCCTCAAAGCCAATAAAGTACAAGTGCAGTCACTGTAGTGAAAAACAGCAGCCAATTGCACACAGCAAGATCCCAGAATAGTGAGACAAATAACCAGATAATATGCTTTATTGATGCTGTTTGAGGAATAGATGCTGGCCATGACACAAGAAGTTACCTATTCTTCAAATGGGGACCTCAGTTTAACATTTTAGCAAAAAGAGATAGCAGCTCCAACTCGTGAGTATACCCCCAGTAATGTACAAAGTACCTGGTGTAGGATTTAAACCCATACCTACAAACTCAGAAGTGAGAGGTACCACTGAGCCAAAACTGACAAATTTATTAGCTCTTGGTTCTACACCCCTATTAATAAAATCCAAAATGCTATTTGTTTTTTTTTATAGTTTTATCTACCTAACAATTTGTTCTATGAATTAGAGCCTTGGGATCTATAAAGGCTCCTGAAAAAGCCTGAACATTATACTAAAGTGCTTAAAACATATTAGATAAGTCAAAAAGTAAAATTTGAAAAATGAAATAAAGTAAATCAAATATACCTCTTGGTCATATTACCACAAAAATCTTTCTCTTTACAAATTCTGATGGACTTGTGCATTGCTCGTATTTTCTGTTTTTATTATAAATGATTTGAGTCAGGGAGTTTCTAGCACCAGTGATTCTTCAGTAACTCATCGCACACATGTATCTTATGTGATTTAACATATTGTAATGACCTATACACTTTGAGCACAAGGAAAATCAAACAGTCATCATGGATGAGGCTCTATGATAGCATTACTCATAGCATGGTTCACATTAGTTGCTTGCAAATATTTTTAATAGCCTGTTATCTTAAAAACATTCACAACATTCAAGAATGCATTATTTAATTACAACAACTTGCATTTATATAGCACCTTCAATGTTGTAAAACATCCAAAGCCCTGCATTCTGATAAATCTAGAAAACATACAGATTTCAAAGGACAAAGAACAGTACAGCACAGGAACAGGCCATTCGGCCCTCCAAGCCTTGATGCCTGCCTAAATTAAAACCTTCTGCACTTCCGGGGACCGTATCCCTCTATTCCCATCCTATTCATGTATTTGTCAAGATGCCTCTTAAACGTCGCTATCGTATCTGCTTCCACCACCTCCCCTGGCAGCAAGTTCCAAGCATTCACCACCCTCTGTGTAAAAAACTTGCCTCGCACATCCCCTCTAAACTTTGCCCCTCTCACCTTAAACCTATGCCCCCTAGTAACTGACTCTTCCACCCTGGGAAAAAGCTTCTGACTATCCACTCTGTCCATGCCGCTCATAACTTTGTAAACCTCTATCATGTCGCCCCTCCACCTCCGTCATTCCAGTGAAAACAATCTGAGTTTATCCAACCTCTCCTCATAGCTAATGCCCTCCAGACCAGGCAACATCCTGGTAAACCTCTTCTGTAACCTCTCCAAAGCCTCCACGTCCTTCTGGTAGTGTGGCAACCAGAATTGCACGCAATATTCTAAGTGTGGCCTAATACAAACGTGCATTAAGTAGAAAGAGACTTGCACTTACATAGCTTAACTTAGGAGGAGTAGGCCATTTAGCCCTTCAAGCCTGCTCTGCCGTTCAATAAAATCACGACTGATCTGGTTATGGTCTCAACTTCATTTTTCTGTCTGCTCCCCATAACCCTGGACTCCTCACCAAACAAAAATCTACCTAACTCAGCCATGATTCAATGACCCCGCCTCCACTGCTCCCTGGGAAGAGAATTCCACAGACTAATGACCCTCAGAGAAAAAATTTCTCATCTCAAACTGTGACTCCTAGTTCTGGTCTCCCCCACAAGAGGAAACATCCTCCCGGTATCCACTCTATCAAGTTTCCTCAGGAACTTACACGTTTCAATAAGATCACTTCTCATTCTTCTAAACTCCAACATGTATAAGCCCAACCTGTTCAACCTTTCTTCACAAGACAAGCCCTTCATCCCTGGAATGAGTCGAATGAACATTCTCAGAACTGCTTCTAACGCAATTATATCCTTTTTCAAGTGAGACAACCAAAACTGTACACAGTACTCCAGATATGGTCTCATGAGGGCCCTGTACAGCTGCAGTAAAACTTCAAAATAAGAGCAAAACACTGCCGATGCTGGGCCTCTGAAATGAGAACAGAAAGTGCCGGAAACACTCAGCAAGTCTGGCAGCATCTGTGGGGAGAGAAACACAGTTAAGGTTTCAGGTCCGAGTTCCTTCATCAGAACTAGCAAAGGTTAGAACTGCAACACTCTGAGCAAGTGAGGTGGGGATGGGGGGGTGGGGGAAAGAGAGAAGAAGGAGGAGGAAAGACCGAAAGGACAGAGGGGCTAAGAGATTAAATGACAGACATCATGGAATACAATGCAAATGGAGTGTTAAATAGTTGAAGCAAAAGACAAAGCATGAGTCCAGAGAGAGCGCTAATGGCAGGTGAACAGATCTGTATAAAAGCAAAAACATGAAAAATAAGGTTAGACCAGCACATAGATTTAAAAATATATATATAAAAAAAAAATATTGGGGTCCATGGTTTGAAATTATTGAACGCAATAATCCAGAAGGCTGTAGGGTGCCTAATCGGAAAATGAGGTGCTGTTCCTTGAGCCTGTGGTGATGTTCACTGCAGCACTGCAGAAATGTGGGAATGGGAACAAGGTGAAATATTAAAATGGCAAGCAACTGGAAGCCGGGATAATGCTTGGACCAAGCAGAAGTGCTCTGCAAAGCAGTCACCCAATCTGTGTTTGGTCTCCCCAATGTAGAGAAGATCAAACTGTGAGCAATGAATACAGTATACTAAATTGAAAGTACAAGCAAATCGTTTTTTGGATGGTGAGGAGAGAGAAGATAAAAGGGCAGGTATTACGCCTCCAGAAGTTGCATGGGAAGGTGCTGTGGGAAAGGGAAGAGGCATCAGGGGTGATGGAGGAATGGACCAGGGTGTCACGGAGGGAACGGTCCATTCGGAATGCTTATTCCTATTTGGTGCCACTCAAGAGTAGTCAGAAGTTTGAATCCTGGGCAATTTCTCTTCTTAACCTGGGGGTGCTGATCTGCAGCACCACTGTTCTGTCAAATCACTCAGGACTAACTGGATAAAGAGAACCAAAGACCCTTCTAATCGATATGCCTCAACTACTCAATCCAGCTGACTGATCAACAGAGCTTACCGGCATAAACAAGTTACAGCTCAAGGTCAAACTAATTGCATGGTTATGCCATTTAATTACTGTAAAAGGACGGACAAATCTGGTCTAGAAATTAGAAATGGCTATTTTCAATTCCATACATCAAGATAAAATTTGCTCAGACTGTAGAGCACATTGTGGAATTGGTCACTTTGAATAGTAACTGTCTTTCTGACAAGGATTTACATTGATCAACCTTTTCATGTCATTCAACAGCATTTAGAGCTTTTGTGTGATAATTTTCAGTAAAACTACCTCAACCTTAATACTTATCTCCTTTCTTCCCACCGATGCAATGCCAAATACAAGAAAATTAGTTCAGAGAAACTCAACTCCAGAATATGCAACCACACGTTCAATTATACATAAATAAAAGCAAAATACTGCGGATGCTGGAAATCTGAAATAAAAACATAAAATGCTGGAAATATTCAGCAGGTCTGGCAGCATCCGTGGAGACAGAAGCAAAATTAACATTTCAGATCTGTGACCTTTCAATAGAAACTCTGCTTCTCTCTCCACAGATGCTGCCAGACTTGCTGAGTATTTCCAGCGTTTTCTGTTTTAAGAACCTAAGAAATAGGAGTAGCAGGCCATTCAGCCCCTCAAGTCTGCCCCATCATTCAATAAGATCATGGCTGATCTGCCCCAGACCTCAACTCCTCTTTCGTGCCAGCTCCCCATAGCCCTCAACTTCCCGATATTTCAAAAATCTACCTCCTCTTTAAATACTTTCAGTGATCTAGCCTCCATAATTCTCTCGGGTAGAGAATTCTAGACATTCGCTACCCTCCGAGAGAAGAAATTCCCTCGCATCTCTGTTTTAAATGAGTGTTCCCCTATTCTGTAACTATGTCCCCCAGTTCGAGATTCCCCCACTAGTGGAAACATCTTCTCAACATCAACCCTGTCAAGCCCCCTCAGAATCTTGTACGTTTCAATAAGAGCACCCCTCATTCCTCTAAACTCCAATGAATAAAGGCCTAACCTATTTAGCTGTTCTTGATAAGTCAACCCCTTCATCCCAGGAATCAGCCGAGTGAATCTCTTTTGAACTGCCTCCAATGCCAGTTTATCCTTTCTTAAATACGGGGACCAAAACTGTGCACAGTACTCCAGGTGTGGCCTCACCAACACCCTGTACAGTTGTAACAAGACTTCCCTGTTTTTAAACTTCAACCCCCTAGCAGTAAAGGCAAAAATTCCATTTGCCTTCTTAATTACTTGCTGCACCTGCATGCTAACTTTTTGTGTTTCATGGACAAGAATACCCAGATCCCTCCGTGCTGCACTTTTTTGGAGTCTCTCTCCATTTCAATAATAGTCTGCCTTTTGAGTCTTCCTACCAAAGTGCATGACCTCACACTTTCCTACATTAAACGCCACCTGCCAAGTTTTTGCCCACTCACTCAACCTATCTCTATCCCCTTGCAGATTCCTTATGTCCTCATCACAACATGCCCTCCCACCTATTTGTATCAGCAAATCTGGATATATTATACTCTGTTCCCTCCTCCAAGTCATTAACATAGATGGTAAATAATTGGGGCCCTAGGACTGATCCTTGTGGCATTCCACTACCTATGCCTTTCCAACCTGAAAAAGACCCATTAATCCCGACACTCGGTCTTCTGTGAGTTAACCAATCCTCAATCCATGCTAATACATTACCCCCAATACCATGAGCTCCTATCTTGTGCAATAATCTTTTATGTGGCACCTTACCGAATACCTTCTGGAAATCCAATTACACTATATCTACTTGTTCCCCTTTATCAACTCTGCTTGTTATATCCTCAAAGAACTCTAGCAAATTTGTCAAACATGATTTCCCTTTCACAAAACCATGTTGACTCTGTTTGATTGCGATAAGCTTTTCTAAATGTCCTGCTATTTCTTCGTTAATAATGGACTCTAGCATTTCCCCAACGACCGATGTTGGGCTGACTGGCCTATAGTTTCATGCTTTTTGTCTCCCTCCCTTCTTGAACAGGGGCGTCACATTAGCGGTTTTCCAATCCACTGGGACCCTCCCGAAATCCAATGCCTCCACTATCGCTGCAGCCACTTCCTTTAAAACCCTTGGATGCAGGTCATTGGGTCCTGGCAACTTGTCTGCCTTTAGTCCCATTAGTTTGTCAAATACTTCGTCCCTCGTGATGGAGACTGTTACTAGATCTTTCCTCCCATTAGCTCCTTGCTTATCTGATATTTGTGGTAAGTTTATAGTGTCGTCCACTGTCAAGACCGATGCAAAATATTGGTTTAAATTATCTGCTATTTCCTTGTTCCCCGTTATCAATTCACCAGTTGCATACTCTCTTTTTATATACCCGTAGAAGCTCTTGCTGTTTGTTTTTATATTTCTTGCCAATTTACTTTCATAATCAATTTTCTCCCTCATTAGCTTTTTAGTCATCCGCTGCTGGTTCCTAAAAAATTCCCAATCCTCTGGCCTACCAAATGTTTTCGCCGCTTTGTATGCCTTAGTTTTTGATTGGATACTCTCCTTGACCGCCTTTGTTAACCACGGGTCGTTCATCCTTCTCATCGAGTCCTCCTCCTCCTTTTTGACCGGGATAAATTTTTGATGAGTGTAATGAAATATCTGCTTAAATGTCTGCTACTACTCATCCACTGACCTTCCCCTTCGTCTACTTTCCCAGCCTGCTTTAGACTACTCTTTCTTCATACCTCTGTAATTGCCCTGGTTTAAATTGAGGACACTGGTTTGAGACCTGAGTTTTGCTCACTCTCAAAGTGAATTTGAAATTCTACCATGTTGTGATCGCTACACCCTCGAGGATCCTTAACTGAGATATCTGTTATTAATCCCACATCATTACACATTACTAAATCTAAAATAGCCTGTTCCCAAGTAGGTTCTGCAACGCTCTAAATAACGATCCCTGATGCACTCTACAAATTCATCTTCCTGTTCCTCTGCCAATCTGATTTGACCAGTCAATGTACATAGTTCTTTATCAACACCATATCTACTACGTTCACATCAGATTCAATGATGCAATTTCTGTTATACATCAACACACACGCACATGAACACCACCATTTACAGCACATTATGTATCCACAGAAGCTCTATACCTGTCCATCAGTAAGAGTAGAGACGGCGCAGCCATGTTTTTAAAAAGGGGAGTCAACCTCACTTCAATTAAATCACTAAAACCAATAATCCCTCCAGCATTGAATCCAGTTCATTGTCGTTCTCCTGAATTTTCTTAAATCAGAAAGTGGAAGACTGCAGAATCTCAGTCCATTATCTTATTACACATAAATTTATGAAATATAGCTTAAAGCCAAAGTATTAAGCTTTGTGGAAATCCAGGTAAGTGCCTCAACAGCAATCCAGTTCAATACTAACATTAGAGGAGGAGGCGGCCTAAAAATTTACACAATACCTTAGGGAGGGGCTGACTGCAATGAGAAGGCCTGCCCACAGAAACTCAAATAAAAGCTGTTCAGAGGTGTCAGATTACAAGCAGTGATTCTGCATTTATCCTAAAATCTTCACCACTAACCTCAATTGCAGGGCGTATGGAGGGCATTCTGGAATTTAAGAGAATTTGTATATGAGGAAATTTGGATATACTGCAAGCCAAAAACTAAATGCTCCCAAAAACATGGAAATAAAAGTTAGGCAAGCTAATTGCTGCCCAAACAAACCCTGTATGACTACTGAATGAGGAAGTTTCATGTTAGATTATCTTACTGAAAACTCTGAATCATAATGCTGCAAGTTACACAAAAACAAAGAGTAAAACATCGCGAAAAGAACAGCTGATCTAAACAAGACACAATTCATTCTTAATACCTTGCACATACAGTGGTCCATTCATGAACACTAGATTTCTAACCACAGCCCCAAAGCAGTCCTTAAGAAAATATGCCTTAAAAACACTGTAGCTGCTGTGATTTCCGATTTTTTGGGTTTTTTTTCCCAGATTCCAGCATTTGCAGTAGGTTTACTTTTAACCACTTTTATACATTCTTCTCCCCACCTCTGAAAAGGCTGTCTCCACCTCCCAATATCTGGTATGAGGAAATGCAAATACAAAGACTCGAAAAAATGAGTCTTTTTCTTTTGGAACAATGCAGATTACAGTGTGATAGAATAGAAGTGTTTAAAATTATTAAAGAATGCCACATGGTAGATATGCAGACCACTTCCAGGAGTTCAGGCATCTAGAATGCGAGGTCATGGTTACAAGTTTAAATGGAAGAGATTTAGTACAGAGAGCAAAATAAAGTTCTGAGAGAGACTTGTGAAACTGTGAAATTCATTTCCAGGGTTAGCGGTTGAGGCAGAAACTATGCCAAAATTCATGATTAAATTGGTTAGGTGGATGAAGGAAAGTGACTAAAAGGATATGGGAACAGGGTAGACAAGGAAGATTAGATATTTGCTCAGGTAGATGGTAAATGCTGACAGATTGAATGTCCTGCTTCCATGTTGTAATTTCGATGTACAATACAAATCTAACAGTCTTGAACCACGAGAAGTATTAAGTGATCCCAAACCTTCATCTGGGAGCACCTATCTCCCCAAACAGCGGGAGTGAAAGCATGAACTGGCATTTATACAGCAACATAAATCACATCTCCAGGACATCTCAAAGTGCTGCACATGGCTAAATAAAAATTCTACACAAGAACCTGCAGACAGCAAAGAATTAGATCTGTATCATTATGTTGGATAAGGAATGCTGGCTAGGAGAAGTACTCCCTGCTTCTCTAGGGCAATGAAATTGCTTATGTCCTCAAGAACAGGCAGGCCAGTCATTTGCTTATGTTGGCTTTTAATGGCAGAGAAAACGTGCTTTTGCTTACAGATCATTTTAGGCATATCTCTAAATTCTTGGAAATCATTGCCAAAGCAGTTAACTTTATAATTAATATTTTGTGATTTAAGTGTTTGTACAGATGCTGCTGTAGCTTGGGCCAGGGAACTTGGAGGCTTGTAATCTGTAACCAGAAATGACATTGAGCTGAACATTGAACACGGAGCATGGGGGAAAGGGAAAGAGAAAGAGATGGCAGTTGTCTGGGAGGAGTTTATGAATATGCTCTGCTCCATAAGCCTCACATCACTTTTTGCTCATCAGAGATACTGATGGGTTAAAAAAATTCTTGCAATGTACTTAAAATAGTTTATCAGTTATAGCACAATAAATTCATTATGGATTCCATTTTCATTTGATAAAAAACTGTAGAGGAAACACCAGGGCATCTAAAATAAAAGCAAAATACTGCAGATGCTGGAAATCTGAAATAAAAACAATAAATGCTGGAAATACTCAGCAGGTCTGGCAGCATCTGTGGAGAGAGAAGCAGAGTTAACGTTTCAAGTCAGTGACCCTTCTTCAGAACTGAAGCAGGGCACCTAACTTGAATCTGGGACTGTCCTTTTATTTTGCTAATATAATAAAATCTAGTTTCAGAGTCCAGTACTATACAAACTTCTCAGTGTTACTTATTTTCTCACCCACTTAACTCTCTAAAATCCTGTTTAGAAATGTAGACTCAGTGATGACATTATGATCCCTTTTAATCTCAGCATTTTCACTGGTCAGCCTGATGCTGACATTATGTCCATTTAGCATCAAACTGGTTCTGCACATTCAGTGGATTTGGTGGAAGCTCAAATGACTCGAGAAAAGTGGGTTCCTGCTGTCACTGGGTAGAAGATCAGATCCCTTAGATTTCCAAGTGTAGGGGAGACAGGGAAAAGGGTAATTTTAACCACCATTTGCACTCTAATTACATACAAGTTATAGCCAAATGAGTTTCACCTTAATAAAGAACCTAAATCTCAGGCTAATGCAAATAAGATTTAAGGACCAAAATAAAATATTTTTTCCCTTCAACCATTTAAATGGAGCAGTGCTCAAAATATTCCAAGGCTAATGAGCAACCTACACATTGTTAACGTTACAACAAAACAAACACTTGCACAAGTTAGAGGAAATACTAGAACTAGTAAAAATATCTATTTACAGATGCAGTATTATCTACCATCTTTTAACCATAGATCACAATTCAATGCTCGTACAAACACACAATTGCCCTGCAGGTCTTAATGCTTAAAAATAACAAGTGCAGCATTCAAATATTCAATATATACAAAGCTACGTGAGAATGTAAGCTGTGAGGAGAACACAAAGAGGCTTCAAAGAGCTATATACAGATTAAGTGAGTAGGCAACGAGGTGGCAAATGGAGTATAATGTGGGGAAATGTGAGGTTATTTACTTCTGTAGTAAGAATGGAAAAGCAGAATATTTTTTAAAAGGTGTGAAAACTTCTATACATTGATATTCAAGACACCTGGGTGTACTCGTACAAGGAACACAAGGGTAGCATGCAAGTACAGCAAGCAATTAGGAAGGCAAATGGCATTTTTGCCTTTATTGCAAGGGGATTGGAGTACAAGAATAAGAAAGTCTTACTAGAATTGTATAGGAGTTTGGTGAGATGACACCTGGAGTACTGTGCGCACCTTTGGTCTCTATGTTTAAGGATGGATATACTTGCATTGGAAACAGTACAGCAAATGTTCACTAGATTGGTTCCGAGGATGAGTGGGGTGTCCCATGATTTCAGGCTGAATAAATTGGGCCTATATTCTCTGGAGTTTAGAAGAGAGAGGTGATCTCATTGAAACATACAAGATTCTGAAGGGCTTGACAGGGTAGACACAAGGTTGTTTCACCTAGCTGGGGAATCTAGAACACTGGGGCACAGTCTCAGGATAAGGGGACAATCATTTAGGACTGAAATGAGGAGAAATTGCTTCACTCAGAAGGTTGTGAATCTTTGGAATAGTCTTCCCCAGAGGGTAGTGGATGCTCCATTGCTGAGTATATTTAAAGCTGGGGACAGATAGATTTTTGGTCTCTCAGGGAATCAAGGGATATGGGGAGTGGACAGGAAAGTGTAGTTCAGGCAGGTCAGCCATGATCATAATGAATAGCAGAGCAGGCTCAAGGGGCTGCATGGTCTGTTTCTGCTCCTATTTCTTGTGTTCTAATACTTCATATTCAAAGCTGGCAAGTCTTGTCAGTTTACGAAATTAAGCTGTAGTAACATGCAAGTGTTTTCTGATAAAGTTACTAGTAACAGTTAAACTAATAGCTTTTGTTTATGCTGCATAACATTAGAACTGACTTTCCAAATCATGTACAAATTGGTTTTGTAAACCTAAAAACAATTTTACTTTTATTACTATAGCCAAAGGGGGGCAGAGAAGGTAACGAATCAGGGGACAAAGAAAATGATCTTTAAACAAAAAAATCAGGAAGAAAATTCCAAGCACAGTTTTGAACAACCACTCAATTTTCAACAGGAAAATTTTCAGCAGGCTTTGACCCATAACTTTAGCAAGTTCCTGAACACACCTGTGCAGTCAAAGAAACATGCTGAAAGGAGGCCCTACAGTTAGGGAAGAGGGTGCAATCAAAAGGTGAGTCTCCTTGAGATTCTTCTAAACCCTCTTGTGGCTTGTTTTAGAGTTAAAAAAAAAACAAACGAGTGGGTAACTACCTTCTTTTATTCATTAGAGGGAATTAATTCCCATTGTGCACTGTTTAACACATTTGTATTAAATTACTACTGGCATTATTTTAACAGCTGTAAAGCCATTTCAAATGAACTGCTTTTCAACTTGTTGAAATGATTTGTGATCATGCATAGAGGCAGAGAAAAATAAACTCCCAATGATAGAACATAGAACATAACAGCGCAGTACAGGCCCTTCGGCCCTCGATGTTGCGCCGACCTGTGAAACCATCTGACCTAAACTATTCCATTTTCATCCATATGTCTATCCAATGACCACTTAAATGCCCTTAAAGTTGGCGAGTCTACTACTGTTGCAGGCAGGGCGTTCCACGCCCCTACTACTGAGTAAAGAAACTACCTCTGACATCTGTCCTATATCTATCACCCCTCAACTTAAAGCTATGTCCCCTCGTGTTTGCCATCACCATCCGAGGAAAAAGACTCTCACTATCCACCCTATCTAACCCTCTGATTATCTTATATGTCTCTATTAAGTCACCTCTCCTCCTCCTTCTCTCTAACGAAAACAACCTCAAGTCCCTCAGCCTTTCCTCGTAAGACCTTCCCTCCATACCAGGCAACATCCTAGTAAATCTCCTCTGCACCCTTTCCAAAGCTTCCACATCCGTCCTATAATGCGGTGACCAGAACTGCACGCAATACTCCAGGTGCGGCCGCACCAGAGTTTTGAACAGCTGCAGCATGACCTCGTGGCTCCGAAACTCGATCCCCCTACTAATAAAAGCTAACACACCATATGCCTTCTTATCAGCCCTATTAACCTGGGTGGCAACTTTCAGGGATTTATGTACCTGGACATCAAGATCTCTCTGCTCATCTACACTACCAAGAATCTTCCCATTAGCCCAGTACTCTGCATTCCTGTTACTCCTTCCAAAGTGAATCACCTCACACTTTTCCGCATTAAACTCCATTTGCCATCTCTCAGCCCAGCTCTGCAGCCTATCTATGTCCCTCTGTACCCTACAACATCCTTCGCACTATCCACAACTCCACCGACCTTCGTGTCATCCGCAAATTTACTAACCCACCCTTCTACACCCTCATCCAGGTCATTTATAAAAATGACAAACAGCAGTGGCCCCAAAACAGATCCTTGCGGTACACCACTAGTAACTAAACTCCAGGATGAACATTTGCCATCAACCACCACCCTCTGTCTTCTTTCAGCTAGCCAATTTCTGATCCAAAGCACTAAATCACCTTCAATCCCATACTTCCGTATTTTCTGCAATAGCCTACCGTGGGGAACCTTATCAAACGCCTTACTGAAATCCATATACACCACATCCACGGCTTTACCCTCATCCACCTGTTTGGTCACCTTCTCGAAAAACTCAATAAGGTTTGTGAGGCACGACCTACCCGTCACAAAACCGTGCTGACTATCGCTAATGAACTTATTCTTTTCAAGATGATTATAAATCCTGTCTCTTATAACCTTTTCCAACATTTTACCCACAACTGAAGTAAGGCTCACAGGTCTATAATTACCAGGGCTGTCTCTGCTCCCCTTCTTGAACAAGGGGACAACATTTGCTATCCTCCAGTCTTCCGGCACTATTCCTGTCGACAATGACGACATAAAGATCAAGGACAAAGGCTCTGCAACCTCCTCCTTGGCTTCCCAGAGAATCCTAGGATAAATCCCATCTGGCCCAGGGGACTTATCTATTTTCACACTTTCCAAAATTGCTAACACCTCCTCCTTGTGAACCTCAATCCCATCTAGCCTAGTAGTCTGAATCTCAGTATTCTCCTCGACAACATTTTCTTTCTCTACTGTAAATACTGACGAAAAATATTCATTTAACGCTTCCCCTATCTCCTCTGATTCCACACACAACTTCCCACTACTATCCTTGATTGGCCCTAATCTAACTGTAGTCATTCTTTTATTCCTGATATACCTATAGAAAGCCTTAGGGTTTTCCTTGATCCAATCGCCAATGACTTCTCGTGTCCTCTCCTCGCTCTTCTAAGCTCTCCCTTTAGATCCTTCCTGGCTAGCTTGTAACTCTCAAGCGCCCTAACTGATCCTTCACGTCTCATCCTAACATAAGCCGCCTTCTTCCTCTTGACAAGCGCTTCAACTTCTTTCGTAAACCACGGCTCCCTCGCTCGACAACTTCCTCCCTGCCTGACAGGTACATACTTATCAAGGACACGCAGTAGCTGCTCCTTGAATAAGCTCCACATTTCGATTGTGCCCATCCCCTGCAGTTTCCTTCCCCATCCTACGCATCCTAAATCTTGCCTAATCGCATCATAATTTCCTTTCCCCCAGCTATAATTCTTGCCCTGCGGTATATACCTGTCCCTGCCCATCACTAAGGTAAACCTAACCGAATTGTGATCACTATCACCAAAGTGCTCACCTACATCTAAATCTAACACCTGGCCGGGTTCATTACCCAGTACCAAATCCAATGTGGCATCGCCCCTGGTTGGCCTGTCTACATACTGTGTCAGAAAACCCTCCTGCACACACTGGACAAAAACTGACCCATCTATAGTACTCGAACTATAGTATTTCCATTCAATATTTGGAAAGTTAAAGTCCCCCATAACAACTACCCTGTTACTCTCGCTCCTGTTGAGAATCATCTTCGCTATCCTTTCCTCTACATCTCTGGAACTATTCGGAGGTCTATAGAAAACTCCCAACAGGGTGACCTCTCCTCTCCTGTTTCTAACCTCGGCCCATACTACCTCAGTAGACGAGTCCTCAAACGTCCTTTCTGCCACCGTAATACTCTCCTTGATTAACAATGCCACACCCCCCCCCCCCCCCCCCCTCTTTTACCATCTTCTCTGTTCTTACTGAAACATCTAAATCCCGGAACCTGCAACATCCATTCCTGTCCCTGCTCTTGATGCCTGCTCTGATGTCACGATCAGCTGCGTTCCCACTGGAGAATAAGTACAAATGCTTCTCAAATTTGACTTTACAGCTTCCTGAACCAAAGAATTTTTAAAAAATGAATATACCAACCGGAAAATTCCAGATTTTTTATAACCTTGATGCATGCTTCCATGACTAAGGTTTACCAAACGATCAACTATGTATTTTAAGTTTTGCAAAGGGGAGAAAGATCCAGATAGAGTTCCAAAGGCATTAAGAAACGCAAGAAGCTTTCTTATTGGTATGCAGTGCTCACAATTTTCGATTACATTTGTCCACTGGATGTGCATACCCACTGGTAAGGCCGCATTTACTGCCCATATCCAATTGTCCAGATGATGATGGTGGGCTTTTTCCTTGAACTATTGCTACCCTTGTGATGTTATTTCCACAATGCTATCAGATAGGGAATTCTAACCCAGCAACAATGATGGAACAAAATTATATGTTCAAGTTACGATGGCATGCAACTTGGAGGTAATGTGTTCCCACAACTTTGCTCATTTCTTGAAATTCATTCATGGGGATGTGGGCATCACTGGCAAGGCCAGGATTTACTGCCCATCCCTAATTGCCCTTGAGAAGGTGGTTGAGTGTCACTTTCTTGAACTGTTGCAGTCCATGTGGCAAAAGTGAAGCATTAATTTCAGCTGCCAGAAAGAGCTTGCATTTATATACTGTCTTATCACACCTCTTCCAAATGTCCCGAAGTACTTCAATGCATCATGCAGTTACTGCTTTGCGGTTAGACATGCAGGCATTTTGAGCAAAGGCTCACAAACTCTAATGGATTAACAGCATGCGTTGTGAGAGGAATGTTGATCAGGATACTGGGAACATTTCCAGCTCTTCTCCAAATTGTGCCATGAATCTTTATTTTTCACCTCAACGACAATATCCAAATGATATTTCAGTTTAATGCTTTATTCAAAAGATGGTACCTCTGATAATGCAGCACTACCACAGTGCATGAATGGGATTTGAACCCACAATCTCATGACTCGAGGTGAGGGTGCGAGGTGCTGAGCCATGCAGACATTTAGCAACTCCAAAGTTATTGCTGAGGAGCGCCTTGGGTTGATGCCATTCCTCTGCATAATAGTATTGTCACTAACAGCCAGCACTGAAACATCATATCTAATCCCAACTCTAAGACGATGATAAAGGGTTACATGCATGATAAAGAATAAAAAGCAACATGTGCTGGAATTTAGAAGAATGAGAAGTTATCTCACTGAAACATAA
The DNA here is from genome assembly GCF_036365525.1 of Heterodontus francisci. Lineage (NCBI taxonomy): Eukaryota > Metazoa > Chordata > Chondrichthyes > Heterodontiformes > Heterodontidae > Heterodontus > Heterodontus francisci. The sequence goes on from NC_090371.1 coordinate 265,634,634, forward strand.
AATTCTTAAGGCAGTTGACAGGGTAGATGCTGGAAGAATGCTTCCTCTGGAACTAGGGGATCTCAGAATAAGGGCTCAGCCATTTAAGACTGAGATGGAGAGAAATTTCTTCAGTTAGAGGGTTGTGAACCTTTGGAATGCTTTATCCCAGAGAGCTGCTCAGTTACTGAGTACTCTCAATATAGAGATCTATAGATTTTTGGATATTATGGGAATCAAGGGACATGGGGATAATGCGGGAAGATGCAGTTGATGTAAGTCAGCTATGATATTGAATGGTGGAGCAGGCCCGAGGGGCCGTATGGCTTAGCCCAGCTCCTATTTCTTAAATTCTTGCGTAAAAAGAACTAAGCAATCCCACAATCAGCAGATTGGGTCAAAGCTTTGCAGACCTACCATATCCTGTTGTGCATGGCAGTGGACAATTAGGAAACTAATGAGAGGAGAAGGCTCCATGAACATCTCCATCCTCAATAATGCAGGAGCCCAGCGCTTGAGTGCAAAAATGCTGAAACGTTTGCAACCAATGCTCAGTTTGGGATCCGTTAGGACCACTCAGCTCCAGACTTCATTACAGCCTTGCTCCGAACCTAGACACAAGACTTAATTGCAGAGGTTCAATGAGAGTAGCTGCCCTTGACATCAAACAGCATTTAACAGAGTGTGGCACTAAGGAAACATAGAAAAACATAAGTCAAAGATATCTCCATAGGCTCAAGTCATATCTAGTACAAAAGAATATGGTTGTGGTTGTTTGAGGCCAATCATCTCAGCCCAGAACCTTGCTGCAGGAGTCCATCAGTGCAGTGTCCTGGGCCCAACCATCTTCCACTGCTTCACCAATGACCTTCCCTCCAACACAAGGTCAGAAGTGGGGGTATTTGCTGATGATTTGAGCTGAACACCGTACAATCATAATTCCTCAGATAATGAAACAGTCCATGCCCGCATGTAGCAAGACCTGGACAACATCAAGGCTCGGGCTGACAAGTGACAAGTAACACTTTTATCACACAAGTGCCAGGCAATGACAATCTCTAACAATAAAGAATCCAACCACCACCCTTCATATTCAATGGCATAACAATTGCAGAGTCCCCACCAACTTTCAGGGGTCATCACTAATCAGAAACTCAACTGGACTATCCACATAAATACCATATAAAGCTGTTTAAAGCCTGGGTATTCAGCAGCAAGTATTTCACCTACTAACTCCCCATCTACAAGGCACAAGAAATGTTCCCTCTAAACTGCACAATCGTGCAGTAATTCATAATGAAACCCACAGAGAAAACAGGCCAGGCACAACCAACATTCCCTTTAATGTGCACAGGAGTGGCCACACTGCAATATTAAAGGGACAGCACAGTGCAACAAACAAGCTGTGCATAATGAAGAAAAATTGGAGGGAACATTGGGCACAAATCATTAGTGCAACAGAATACTCTCCATTTGGTCGGATAGGTGTAGCTGAAACAATACTGAAGGAAGCCAGCACTGTTCAAGACAAAGCAGTATGTTCAGCACTTCATCCGCTAGTCTAAATGCCCAACTCCTCCATGTCCAGCGTACTGTGACTGCAATGTGTACCATTTATAGGATGTACTGCAGCAACTCAACAAGGCTTCTTCATCTGTAGCTCCCAAATCCACCACCTCCACCACCCAGGAGTAGAAGTGCAGCAGGTGCATGGGAACATCACCATCTCCAAGTCACATCCACCTTGACTTGGGATATATACCACTCTATTATCGCTGGGTCAAAATCCTGGAACTCCCTACATAACAGCTTTGTGGATAAAACTTTACTGCACAAACTGCAGCAGGTCAAGAAGACAGGCCACCATCACCTTCTCAAGGTAACTAAGACAAGTTAACACTCAAAAACATTCACAGCAAACAAACCAGCCCCACTCCCCCGTTCTTGGCAAAGCAGTAAAGGTTTAAAAACACAATTAATTGGAGTGGACTATACCTGGTGAAAAAGCTGGCAAGTGTGCCCAGTTTTTTGTATTTGGTCTCTTGTTCTGAAGGACTATCAGCTTGATTGTAGGTGTCTCTGGATGAATTTAGACTGATATCAGTAAACTGTGCCTCATCAGTTTCCAGATTTACAATTGCACTTGAGTCACTGGTGACCAGGCTATCTAGAATATCCTCATTGCTAACAGACAGGGTTGCGGACAGTTCTGTGCTCAGGCTTGAAATACTGCTTACAGATATATCATCAGCCTTTATTCCTCTGCTAGATGGACTGTAAAGCTTCACATTATCATAACCAGTTCGAGGAAATGTTGAAGATTTTCGCAATGCATTGTCAGTCTCAAGACGTATAGCTGGTGAGCATATGCCAGGTGGGAGACTACCTGAACCTTGTCCAAGTTTATCGTGTGCAAATCCAGTAGTCTGGGAAGAATCAGCATTGTTTGTTCTGACATTTAATACACCACAATGGATGGGTTCTGGATTTCCAATTTCTAATGTGGGAATGCCTGAGTCCTCAGAATTAAGGCTATTACTATCTTCATACCGAGAGCAGTGCAAATTGTGCTTGTATTTTGGTACAGATAAGGACCACATTGTCTTTACTTCACAGTTTTGAAAATTCACAACTTTACAACTATCGACACACTGTCCAGCAGGGGTCATGAAGTCCGTGCAAATTCTGTCCTCCAGTATCTTAGGTTGGTTGCTACACGTACCTAAAAAAAAAAGTTCAACATTTTGTAATAGAAAGCCAAATCTCAAGTACAAAAGAAATTCAGAAGGATCAAAAGCTACGCTAAAACAGTTCACAATTAACAACTCAGGTAACTCTAAAAACAAAGATTGTAAAAACAGATCATAACAAATTCAAAAAATATAACTATTGTAGCAAAACTGTTGGAGTCATTTGTTTGACATATTTCCTTCAGAGAATATATTAGCTATTCTGGCTGTGGTGACAGGACTGTTCATTGACATTTTTGAAAGCTATTAAAATGCAAGACGAAGAAAGAAAAAGCACAATTTTAAACAATTGGGCTGAGCAACATAGCATGTTAGCACATAATGGCGCACGTAATTTTGCCACAACGGCTGAGGTCCCGCTGCTGGGGCCGAAAGTGCAAGGCGACCCCACTTAGACGGGCAGCAGGAACCAGAGGGGCACCTTCCCGGTGGTGGCCAATTAATCAGAGGACTGGCAGCTCAGCTGGTGGCCGTTGCTGAGACTCCAATTACGAGGAGAAGGCGCCTCAATGGCCATGACACCCTCAAAGAGGAGTAGGTATTCTTGGGGGAAGCTGAGGGCAGGCAGTTCCCAGCGTTCGGGGAGGGGAGGGGTGTAGTCATGAGGAACAGGCAGTGCCTTTGCTGCCAGAGGTCTCTCCGGTGCCTTGGAGTGCCCAAAAGGAGACCTCCCTGGAGCCCTTTGGGTGACTGCTGGGTTCCACTGGATGGAGTCGGGTCCCCCTACCTCTGGCAAAATGCCCATGGAGGCACTTAAGTGGCTCAATTAGGCTCCAGAACGGCAGCTCATCCACCACCTTTCCTGCCACTGGCAAAATGGCATGACAACCAGATGACATCAGGCATGACCCCATGCCTTCCTGCGCCATTTTGCCAGCCTTCAAACCTCCCAACCTGCACCCAAAGGGCTGGTAATATTCAGCCCAATGTGTTAGTTCTTTCAAAACCAGCCCAGATTAATGGGACACAAGCATTTTCATATGATCATAATTATAAATGAAACAGGCTGGAAAAGTCTCAATGCAGTTCTTACTCAATGTGTCCCTAACAAAATTGTCAAAATTTAAGTGAGGTTGATAAAGGAACAGTGCGGGAAAACAAGAAAAATGACAGTAGTAAAATGAATACACCGGGCAGACTAAAGGAAAATGTGCTTTGCATCTGACCAAGCTATATCTAATGAAGGAAAGCTCAATTCTGAGACTGGGTGCCAATAGTAGAAAGGTGTTCTATGTCCCCGCAATGACACCCCTCACCTGTGACACAGTGGCGGAGTGGTTAGCACCGCAGCCTCACAGCTCCAGCGACCCGGGTTCAATTCTGGGTACTGCCTGTGTGGAGTTTACAAGTTCTCCCTGTGTCTGCGTGGGTTTCCTCCGGGTTCCTCCCACATGCCAAAGACTTGCAGGTTGATAGGTAAATTGGCCATTAGCAATTGCCCCTGGTATAGGTAGGTGGTAGGGAAATATAGGGACAGGTAGGGATGTGGCAGGAATATGGAATTAGTGTAGGATTAGTATAAATGGGTGGTTGATGGTCGGCACAGACTCGGTGGGCCGAAGGGCCTGTTTCAGTGCTGTATCTCTAAACTAAACTAAACTTCGATAAGCATGATAATGTGTCAAAAGCATTCTTTTTCAAAAGAGTTGATCTTAAACAGAGGACTGTTACCAATGTGATTTTTGTTCATGAGTGGCATAGAAATAACTCCGACTACTAGCTCTTGTTTATCAGTACCACCTCAACCACTGGAATTTTCATTCAATTTCAAAATGTCGCTAAACATCAAAAAATGCCGTTTTCTAAGCAGATTCTTTTACTACTCCAGGCTATTTCTCTTACCTTCTACTGGAGGCCTCAAGCTGCAAACTACTTCCTCCATTATCATATCTATCAATGAGGAAGTTAATCCTGTGACTATCATTTCCCATCCCTCCCAATAAGAACTGGACTTCAAGTACAAGGAACCACGCTGGCTTCAGGTTTTAAAAAGCTACTTTGCAACAGTCTTCACTGAGACTGCCCTTAGTTGCCATTAACTAAATATGCAAATGTCGAAGTGGATGTGGATATAATCTCAAAGAATAAGGGGGTCTCAAATTAGACAAGGCCAAGTTTTTTTTATTCATTTTCATGGAATGTGGGTGTCACTGGCAATGCCAGCATTTGTCGCTCATCCCTAATTGCCCTTGAGAAGGTGGTGGTGAGCCGTCCTCTTGAACTGCTGCAGTTCTTTGTGCAGCGGTTTTGTTCAACTGAATGGCTTGCCAGGCCATTTCAGAGGGCAGTTAAGAGTCAACCACATTGCTGTGGGTCTAAGACTGGGTGCCAATAGTAGAAAGGTGTTCGATGCCACTCATGAACAAAAATCATATTGGTAACAGTCCTCTGTTTAAGATAAACTCTTTTGAAAAAGAATGCTTTTGACACATTATCATGCTCATCGAGGTGAGGGGTGTCATTGCTGGAGACATAGAACACCTTTCTACTATTGGCACCCAATCTTAGAATTGAGCTTTCCTTCATTAGATATAGCTTGGTCAGATGCAAAGCACATGTAGGCCAGACCAAGCAAGGGTGGCAGATTCTCTTCCCTAAAGGACATTAGTGAACTGGTTGTGTTTTTATGCCAATCGATGGTGGTTTCAGGGTCACCATTACGGAGACTCGCTTTCAACTCCAGATTTTTTTTCATTAATTGAATTTAAATTCCACCAGCTGCCAGGTGGGATTTGAACCAGTGTCCCTAAAGTATTAGCCTGGGTCTCTGGATCCAGCGACATCACTACTATGCCGTCTTCCCCTCTTTGCTTATACACTGAACAGCTTAGTGGAGTCAGGACTGGCTTCCACAGACTGACAAGATGCTAATATTGCATCAATAATCAAAAATGGCAACAAGTCAGAACTGGGAAATTATTGGCCCATAAACTTGACCAGCGATAGGAAAGCTGCAAGAATGGATAATCTGAGATACTACCTTTGACCACCTGGAAAAAGGCGGGGTTATTAGAGAGACTCAATATAACTTCTGGAAGAGTAGATCATGTTCCACCACTCTAGTTAAACTTTTCTATCGAGATTACTAGCTTAGTGAATAAAGATAGTCCAGCTAACATAGTATACATGGTTTTTCAAAAAGCTTTTAAAAGGTTTCACATTGAAGGCTAATTTATAAGATAGAGTTCTGTAGAAAGATATGAAATTGGTTGTATTCTGCTTTTTGAAACACAAGTCTGATTCAAGCTGAAATCTTAGAATGATACAGCACAGAAGGCCATTTGATCCATTATGCATGTGCCAGCTCTTTGAAAGAGCTACCAATTAGTCCTACTCCACTGCACTTTCCTCACAGCCCTCCAAATGTTCCCTTTTCAAGCAGATTTGATTCTCTTGCGAAAGTTACATTGAATCTGCTTCCAGTACCCTTTCAGGCAATGCATTCTAGATTATAACCGGCTGAGTAAAAAAAAAAAAAATTCTCATTTCCCCCTGATGATTTTGCCAATGATTCAAAATTTATGTCCTCTGACTAATGATGCTCTTGCCAATGTAAAGAGTTTTGCCCCATCTACTTTATTTTATTTATTTAGAGATACAGCACTGAACAGGCCCTTCGGCCCACCAAGTCTGTGCCGACCAACAACCACCCATTTATACTAACCCTACAGTAATCCCATATTCCCTACCACCTACCGACACTAGGGGCAATTTACAACAGCCAATTTACCTATCAGCTGCAAGTCTTTGGTGGTGGGAGGAAACCGGAGCAACCGGCGAAAACCAGTGAGAACTTGCAAACTCCGCACAGGCAGTACCCAGAATCGAACCCGGGTCCCTGGAGCTGTGAGGTTGCGGTGCTAACCACTGCGCCACCCGGTGCTAACCACTGCCCCACTCTATCTAAACCCCCTCACAATTTTGAACATCGCTATTAGATCTCTCTTAACCTTCTTTGCTTGAAGGAGAACAGCCTCTGCTTCTATAATCTCCCCACATAACTGTTCCATCATCCGCTACCATTCTGATAAATCTCCTCTCCACCCTCGCCATGTTTTCTAAAGTGTGGCGTCCAGAATTGGACACATTATTCTTGCTGAAGTCTAACCAGTGAGTTATAAAGGTCCAGCTTAATTTTCTTGCTTTTACACTCTATGCCACTATTTATAATGGCAAGGATCCCAAATGCTATTTTTAAAGCTATTAACTTGTCCACATTCCAAGATTAGTGCATATGAATCCCCAGGTATCTGTTTCCACATTCCCTTTAAAAAGTAATCAATTAGTTAATACTGCCTTTCCTCATTGGTCCTTGCAAAATACATTACTTCACACTGTTGCATTAAAACTTCATTAGTCACGCATCTGCCCATTTCACCAGTCTATGTCCACGTGAATTCTGCTGCAATCCTTCTGATGGTTTCTTCATTTTCCAAGTTTTGAGCCATCTGCAAACTTTGAAATGATGCCCCCAATACCCGAGTCCATATCAATATACTTCAAGAGCAGTAATCCTAATACTAACCCCTGGCAGACACCACTACATACTTCCCTCCACTCCAAAAAAACAACCGTTCACTACTCTGCACCGCTTTCTGTCTCAGCCAATTTTGTATCTACGCAGCCACTGGCCCTTTCGTCCCATGCCCTTTAATTTTGCTTATTTTGTTATGGCCCTTTGAGATTCGTTATTGTGGCCCTTTGAAATTCGTTAACTGACAGAGGTTTTCAGAATAATCAATAAAGCTTTAAAAAGGAAACATTTCAATGACGAGGACATGACAAAGTATTTTTAAAAGTTCTATAATGAATTATGCTGACATCACTGATGAACAGTCAGACAGGAGATCTCCCCAGTGTTCGAGAGTACATTTATACAAATTTAGTCCAGTGCAAAGTGACTTTGGCTCCGCACCAACGCAAAACCTGCGCAGCGTAAATTGGGTGTTGAGATCTACAATAACTAAAGGAGAGCAAGGCTTGCTCTTTCAAGCATTTTATAACAATGTGGAAATTAATTTAAGTTCTTCAGACCAATTAGATTGCAGATTTGTCACTGCTGCTTTCATGTTTGCACCTAAATTTGCAAAGTAACAAATCCATGAACTAAAAGTTGATTGGGGTGAAAGAGGAACTGTCACTAGGTTGAGAAAAGGAAACGAGGTTTATCAGCATAAAAAACCACAACCTAACAGTTTCACTACTCTCACATACCACAGCAGAGACAACATGCCATTAGTTTAGTTTTCTCAGTACTCAAGTACTGAAACCACCTTCTCCACTTTGGATATCAAACCTTTTTTTTAAAAAATCATGAGGTTTATCTATAATTATGTTGATTCATCAGCCACATGAAAAGCCAGAAGAAAGGCTTTTAATGTATATTACACAGATTCAACAGCCACATCCCCCAAAAAAAGCCCAAATAACTATTTGGTCAAACACAAGTATCTTTTTTTGAACAGGGTGGAGGGAGCAGGGACGAGAGGGTCAACAGTTACAACTGAATGTCAACATTACACTCCAATGCTTCTCCTCCACTCCTGGAGCAATTAACTCACTGCTGGGATATGGGTCTATAGATGAAATGACAAGCACTTTCCATTACCTCAGCCAAGTCACCATTATACATGGATGAACCTTGACAGTGATTGTCAGGAGGCTATTCAACAGGATAGAGAAAGAAGACAGCCATAGCCAAAAGGAAGAAAAGGGAGTTGCATTTATCTAGCCCAACTTCAGGACATTCCAAAGCATTTTACAACCAATTAAGTACTTTTGCAAGGGTTACTGTTGCAATGTAGAAAACACGGCAACCAATTTACTCAAAGCGTGGTCCCAGAAACAGCAATGAGGTGCAGACAGGGCCTCTGTTTAATGTCCCATCTGAAAGATGGCTGACAGTGCAGTATTCCCTCAGTTATGCACTGGAGCATCAGCCTGGATTATGTGCTCAAGTCCCTGCAGTGGGGCATGGACGGATATCCTCCTGGCTCAGGAAGCGAGTGTGCTACCCACTGGTTGACATCTAACCACCCACACACACCCCACCCAACACACTTCCAGGTGAATGGCCAGATTGTGAGCAGAACTGAAACACAGCCTAGTTTCCCGACCTTCCAAATCTACTGAGGCCCTACCATTGCCTGGCTAACATCAATTTATTCAGGACAAACTAATATCAAACCTGGAATTCTTTAATCACTCTTCAGATATAGTCATGGTTTTTTTTTTTAAAAACAGGTCTTCTGACTTAAACAAATGTTTTTGGAACAGGTGAAAATGAACTATTCAGATTCTGTCAAGCGACTTACAATATGGTGTGCCGGAAAGGGGAACTCTATAAAAAGTTTCTTGGGCACTAGTTTGGGCAAGGAAGGAAGCAAAATGACTTCTATATTATGCAAAAGTGATGAAATGCATTGAAGAGCACAGTTTTAGACTTAGTTTTAGGAAATGAAGCTGGGCAGGTGGAAGGACTGGCAGTGGGAGAGCATTTTGGTGGCAGTGATCATAATTCAGTCAGTTTTAACATAATTATGCAAAAGGCCAAGGACAGAACAGGAGTTAGAGTTCTCAATTGGGGCAAGGCCAATTTTACTTAGCGAGGAGTGATTTAGCAAAATAAAAACAAGAAATACTGGAACCACTCAGCAGGTCTGGCAGCATCTGTGGAAAGAGAAGCAGAGTTAACGTTTCGGGTCCGAAGAAGGGTCACTGACCTGAAACGTTAACTCTGCTTCTCTTTTCACAGATGCTGCAGACCTGCTGAGTGGTTCCAGCATTTCTTGTTTTTATTTCAGATTTCCAGCATCCGCAGTATTTTGCTTTTATTAAGGTGCATACTAAATGTGTGGTAGAAAACAAAGGGTAATTGTTGACGGGTGTTTTTGTAACTGGAGGGCTTTTTCCAATGGCATTCCGCAGGGCTCAATACTGGGTCCCCCGCTTTTTGTGGTACATATCAACGATTTGGACATAAAGGTGGGGGGCATGAGCAAGAAGTGTGCAGACGACACAAAGATTGGCCGTGTGGTAGATAGCGAGGACAACAGCTGTAGGCTGAGGAAGATATCGATGGACTGTGGGCAGAAAAGTGGCAAATGGAATTCAACCTGGCAAAGTGTGAGGTGATGCATTTGGGGAGGTCAAACAAGGCAAAGGAATACACAATTAATGGGAAAATACACAAAGGTGTGGAGGAAGTGAGGACCTCGGAGTGAATGTCCACAGATCCCTGAAGGTAGCAGGTCGATAAGGTGGTTAAGAAAGCATATGGAATCCTTTCCTTTATTAACCGAGGTATAGAATAAAAGAGCAGGGAGGTTATGCTGGAACTGGATAAATCATTGGTTAGGCCACAACTGAGTACGGTGTGCTGCTCTAATCACCTCATTACAGAAAGGCTGTAATTGCACTAGAGGTTACAGAGGAGATTTACGAGGATGTTGCCGGGACCGAAAAATGCAGCTATGAGGAAAGATTGGATAGGCTGGGGTTGTTCTCCTTGAAACAGAGAAGGCTGAGGGGAGTTCTGATTGAAATGTACAAAATTGTAAGGGGACTGGATAGAGTGGAGGTGAAAGGTCTATTTACAGTAGCAGAGAGGTCATTGACTCGGGAGCATAGATTTAGTGATTAGTAGAAAGATTAGAGAGAGATGAGGAAATAAATTTTCACCAGGAGGGTGGTGGGGGTCTGGAACTCACTGCCTGAAAGAGTAGTAGAGGCAGAAACCCTCAACTCACTTAAAGAGAGTCTAGATATGCACCTCAAGTGCCTTACCCTGCAGGGCTATGGACCAGATGCTGGAAGGTGGGATTAGACACCATAGCTCACTTTTTGGCCGGCTCAAACACAATGTGGCCTCTTTCTGTGCCGTAAACTTTGTAGGATTCTATTCAATCTTTTCAGATTGCTATCAATTTATTAATGCAATGCTGCTTAAAATGTCGCTCGATAAGACATGCCTTTTGGGGGATATCGAGCAACATTTTAAGCAGCATTGCATTAATAAATTGATAGCAATGTGAAAAGATTGAATAGAATCCTACAAAGTTTACAAACATAAGACATGCCTTTTTGGGGATATGTTCTGTGAAACATTCCCTTTCACGACAAGAAAGCCAAGTATAAATTTTGTTGTGGCCTTGTGCATCAAGCAGAATCTGAGCAACTCAGGCCGCAAGGAAGTTTTCACGGCTTTCTTCCTTGCTTTTGCCCAATTCCCAAAGATCAGCCAAGGAGATGAAAGCGGGTAGGTGGGAGGAGACCAAAGGTGACTGAAGGGGGGGGGGGGGGGGGGGTGTGGAAAGAGAGAGAAGGGGGGGGGGGAAGAGAGAGAGAGAAGAGGGGGGGGGGGAAGAGAGAGAGAGAAGGGGGGGGGAAGAGAGAGAGAGAAGGGGGGGGGGAAGAGAGAGAGAGAAGGGGGGGGGGAAGAGAGAGAGAGAAGGGGGGGGAAGAGAGAGAGAAGGGGGGGGGAAGAGAGAGAGAAGGGGGGGGGAAGAGAGAGAGAAGGGGGGGGGAAGAGAGAGAGAAGGGGGGGGGGAAGAGAGAGAGAAGGGGGGGGAAGAGAGAGAGAAGGGGGGGGGGAAGAGAGAGAGAAGGGGGGGGGGAAGAGAGAGAGAAGGGGGGGAAGAGAGAGAGAAGGGGGGGGGAAGAGAGAGAGAAGGGGGGGGGGAAGAGAGAGAGAAGGGGGGGGGAAGAGAGAGAGAAGGGGGGGGGGAAAGAGAGAGAGAAGGGGGGGGGAAGAGAGAGAGAAGGGGGGGGGGAAGAGAGAGAGAAGGGGGGGGGAAGAGAGAGAGAAGGGGGGGGGAAGAGAGAGAGAAGGGGGGGGGAAGAGAGAGAGAAGGGGGGGGAAGAGAGAGAGAAGGGGGGGGGAAGAGAGAGAGAAGGGGGGGGGGAAGAGAGAGAGAAGGGGGGGGAAGAGAGAGAGAAGGGGGGGGGAAGAGAGAGAGAAGGGGGGGGGGAAGAGAGAGAGAAGGGGGGGGGAAGAGAGAGAGAAGGGGGGGGGAAGAGAGAGAGAAGGGGGGGGGAAGAGAGAGAGAAGGGGGGGGGAAGAGAGAGAGAAGGGGGGGGGAGAGAGAGAAGGGGGGGGAGAGAGAGAGAAGGGGGGGGGAAGAAGAGAGAGAAGGGGGGGGGAAGAGAGAGAGAAGGGGGGGGAAGAGCGAGAGAAGGGGGGGGAAAGAGAGAGAGAAGGGGGGGGGGAAGAGAGCAAGAGAAAGGGGGGGGGGAGGGAAGAGAGAGAAGGGGGGGGGGAAGAGAGAGAGAAGTGGGGGGAAGAGAGAGAAGAAGTGGGGGGGGGGGAAGAGAAGGTGAGAGAAGTGGGGGGGTGGGGAAGAGAAGTGGGGGGGGGTGGGGAGAGAAGTGGGGGGGGTGGGGAAGAGAAGTGGGGGGGTGGGGAAGAGAAGTCGGGGGGGTGGGGAAGAGAAGTGGGGGGGTGGGGAAGAGAAGTGGGGGGGTGGGGAAGAGAAGTGGGGGGGGTGGGAAGAGAAGTGGGGGGGGTGGGGAAGAGGAAGTGGGGGGGGGGGGTGGAAGAGAAGTGGGGGGGTGGGAAGAGAAGTGGGGGGGGTGGGGAAGAGAAGTGGGGGGGGTGGGGAAGAAGTGGGGGGGGTGGGGTAGAGAAGTGGGGGGGGGTGGGGAAGAGAAGTGGGGGGGGTGGGGAAGAGAAGTGGGGGGGTCGGGAGAGAGTGTGGGGGGGTGGGGAGAGAAGATGGGGGGGGGGGGGGTGGGAGAGAAGTGGGGGGGGTGGGGGAAGAGAGTGGGGGGGGTGGGGGAGAAGTGTGGGGGGGGTGGGGAAGAGAAGTGGGGGGGGTGGGGAAGAGAAGTGGGGGGGGTGGGGAAGTGAAGTGGGGGGGGTGGGGAAGTGAGGTGGGGGGGGTGGGGGGAGGGGGGGGTGGGGGGGGTGGGAGAAGTGGGGGGGGGGTGGGGTAGAGAAGTGGGGGGGGTGGGGAAGAGAAGTGGTGCGGGGGGGGTGGGGAAGAGCGTGGGGGGGGGTGGGGACGAGAAGTGGGGGGGGTGGGAAGAGAAGTGGGGGGGGTGGTGGGAAGAGAAGTGGGGGGGGGGTGGGGAAGAGAAGTGGGGGGGGGTGGGGAAGAGACGTGGGGGGGGGTGGGGAAGAGAAGTGGGGGGGGGGTGGGGAAGAGAAGTGGGGGGGGTGGGGAAGAGAAGTGGGGGGGGGTGGGGAAGAGAAGTGGGGGGGTGGGGAAGAGAAGTGGGGGGGGGTGGGGAAGAGAAGTGGGGGGGGGGAGTGGGGTGGGAGAGAAGTGGGGGGGGGTGGGGAAGAGAAGTGGGGGGGGGTGGGGAAGAGAAGTGGGGGGGGTGGGGAAGAGAAGTGGGGGGTGGGAAAGTGGGGGGGGGTGGGGAAGAGAAGTGGGGGGGGTGGGGAGAGAAGTGGGGGGGGTGGGGAAGAGAAGTGGGGGGGTGGGGAAGAGAAGTGGGGGGGGTGGGGAAGAGAAGTGGGGGGGGGGTGGGGAAGAGAAGTGGGGGGGGTGGGGAAGAGAAGTGGGGGGGGTGGGAAGAGAAGTGGGGGGGGTGGGGAAGAGAAGTGGGGGGGGTGGGGAAGAGAAGTGGGGGGGTGGGGAAGAGAAGGGGGGGGTGGGAAGAGAAGTGGGGGGGGTGGGGTAGAGAAGTGGGGGGGGTGGGGAAGAGAAGTGGGGGGGGTGGGGAAGAGAAGTGGGGGGGTGGGGAAGAGAAGTGGGGGGGTGGGGAAGAGGTGGGGGGGGTGGGGAAGAGAAGTGTGGGGGGTGGGGAAGAGAAGTGGGGGGGGGTGGGGAAGAGAAGTGGGGGGGGTGGGGAAGAGAAGTGGGGGGGGTGGGGAAGAGAAGTGGGGGGGGTGGGGAAGAGAAGTGGGGGGGGTGGGGAGAGAAGTGGGGGGGGTGGGGAAGAGAAGTGGGGGGGGTGGGGAAGAGAAGTGGGGGGGGTGGGAGAGAAGTGGGGGGGGTGGGGAAGAGAAGTGGGGGGGGTGGGAGAGAAGTGGGGGGGGTGGGGAAGAGAAGTGGGGGGGGGGGTGGGGAAGAGAAGTGGGGGGGTGGGGAAGAGAAGTGGGGGGGTGGGGAGAAAGTGGGGGGGGTGGGGAAGAGAAGTGGGGGGGGTGGGGAAGAGAAGTGGGGGGGGTGGGGAAGAGAAGTGGGGGGGGGTGGGGAAGAGTGGGGGGGGTGGGGAAGAGAAGTGGGGGGGGGGTGGGGAAGAGAAGTGGGGGGGGTGGGGAAGAGAAGTGGGGGGGGTGGGGAAGAGAAGTGGGGGGGGTGGGGAAGAGAAGTGGGGGGGGTGGGGAAGAGAAGTGGGGGGGGGTGGGAAGAGAAGTGGGGGGGGGTGGGGAAGAGAAGTGGGGGGGGGTGGGGAGAGAAGTGGGGGGGTGGGGGAAGGAGTGGGGGGGTGGGGAAGAGAAGTGGGGGGGGGTGGGGAAGAGAAGTGGTGGGGGGGTGGGGAAGAGAAGTGGGGGGGGTGGGGAAGAGAAGTGGGGGGGGGTGGGGAAGAGAAGTGGGGGGGGTGGGGTAGAGAAGGGGGGGGTGGGAAGAGAAGTGGGGGGGGTGGGGAAGAGAACGTGGGGGGGTGGTGAAGAGAAGTGGGGGGGGGGGGTTAAGAGAAGACGTGGGTGTCCTTAGCGCGAAGCCCGGCGCTCTCACCTGCCCGGTACTTGGCCGGGAGCCGGACCCTACGGGAGGAGGTCGAGCTCGGAATGGGGCCCATGGCATCCCTCGGGTCGTCATTTAAACGAGTACCGGGCGGATGGACTCGGTCCTGAGGCGCCGCTTATTTGCTCGGGTCCTGGCCCATCCTGGGACCGACCTTCCATGGGCCTCGAAACTCGGCTCAGGCGGCGGGCGCTCAGCTCCGAGCTGCTTTCCGGAACTTTCTTTCCTTTTTTGCCGATGCCGCCGCCATACTGAAAGCTGCTGACGTCACGCCGAAAGGCCAATTAATCGATCATGTTGGAGTCAGTCCGCCGATTCAGATCTGCAATCGAGAGCAGAGGCGTTGCCCCAGTGAGGATGAGTGCTGGCTGCGCATGCGCCAGTTCGGGTTGGAGAATTTGCAGCGCAAACTGGCTAAAAAAAGGCTTGTGCTAGTTTTTAAAAATTCTTTCATCGGATTAAAGTGTCAGCGGCATGGCCAGAATTTGTTGCCGATCCCTAATTGCCCTCTGAACAACTGAGTGGTCTGTTAGTCCATTTTCAGAGGGCGGTGCAGTGGTTCACACTGCAGCCTCACAGCTCCAGCGACCCGGGTTCAATTCTGGCTACTGCCTGTGTGGAGTTTGCAAGTTCTCCTTTGACTGTGTGGGTGCTCCGGTTTCCTCGTAGCCAAAGACTTGCAGGTTGATTGGTAAATTGGTCATTGTAAATTGTCCCTAGTGTAGGTAGGTAGTAGGGGAATATAGGGACAGGTGGGGATGTGGTAGGAATATGGGATTGGTGCAGGATTAGTATAAATGGGTGGTTGATGGTTGGCACAGATCCGGTGGGCCGAAGGGCCTGTTTCAGTGCTGTATCTCTAAATAAAATAAAATAAAAATTAAGAATCAACCACACTGCTGGTTGGAGTCACTTGTAGGCCAGACCAGGTAAGAACAGCAGATTTCATTCCATAAAGAGAATTAATGGAACTTAAATTCCACCAGCTGCTCTGATGGGATCTGAACCCATGTCCCCAGGGCATTAGCCTGAGCCTCTGGATTACTAGTCTAGTGACATTACCACAATGCCACTATCACCCCTCAGAGAATAACAGAATGGTTACAGCACAGAGGAAGTCATTCAGCTCATCATGACCGTGCCAATCCCTGCAAGAGCAACTCACCTAGTCGCAGTCCCCTGCCCTTTCCCCATAGCCGTGCTAATTTTTTTCAGTTTCAGCTAATTATCCAATTCCTTTTTGAAGGCCTCAATTGAATCTGCCTGCACCACACCCTCAGACAGTGCATCCAGATCCTAAGCACTCGCTGCGTAAAAAAGTTTTTCCTCATGTCACTGTTGCTTCATTTGCCAATCACTTTTTTGAACTATTCTTTCATGGGATGTGGGCATCACTGGCTAGGCCAACATTTATGGCCATCCTTAATCGCCCTTGAGAAGGTGGTGGTGAGCTGCCTTCTTGAACCACTGCAGTCCATGTTGGGTAGGTACACCCACAGTGCTGTTAGGAAGGGAGTTCCAGGATTTTGACCCAGTGACAGTGAAGTAACGGCGATATAGTTCCAAGTCAGGATGGTGTGTGACTCGGAGGGGAACTTGCAGGTGGTGGTGTTCCCATGCGTTTGCTGCCCTTGCCCTAGTTGGTAGAGGTCACGGGTTTGGACGGTGCTGTCGAAGGAGCCTTGGTGCGTTGCTGCAGTGCATCTTGTAGATGGTACACACTGCCACTGTGCGTTGATGGTGAAGGGTGTGAATGTTGAAAATGGTGGATGGGGTACCATTCAAGTGGGCTGCTTTGTCCTGGACGGTGTCGAGCTTCTTGAATATTGTTGGAGCTGCACTCATCCAGGCAAGTGGAGAGTATTTCATCACACTCCTGACTTGTGCCTTGTAGATGATGGACAGGCTTTGGGGAGTCAAGAGGTGAGTAACTCACCACAGAATTTCCAGTCTCTGATCTGCTCTTGTAGCCACAGTACTTATATGGTTGGTCCAGTTCAGTTTCTGGTCAATGGTAACCCCCAGGATGTTAATAGTGGGTAGTTCAGTGATGGTAATGCCATTGAATGTCAAGATGAGGTGGTTGGATTCTCTCTTGTTGGAGATGGTCATTGCCTGGCACTTGTGTGGCGCGAATGTTACTTACCACCTATCAGCCCAAGCCTGCACATTGTCCAAGTTTTGCTGCATATGGACACAGACTGCCTCAGTGTCTGAGGAGTGGCGAATGGTGCTGAACATTGTGCAATCATCAGCAAACATTCCCACCTCTGACCCTATGATGGAGGGAAGGTCATTAATGAAGCACCTGAAGATGGTTGGGCCTGGGACACTACCCTGAGGAACTCCTGCAGTGATGGCCTGGAGCTGAGATAATTGACCTCCAACAACCATCTTCCTTTGTGCTAGGTATGACTCCAACCAATGGAGAGCTTTCTCCCTGATTCCCATTGACTCTAGTTTTACTGGGGCTCCTTGATGCCACACACAGTCAAATGCTGACTTGATGTCAAGGACAGTCACTCTCACCTTGTACATTCAGCTCTTTTGTCAATGTTTCCTGTGCCCAGGATCAGCATGTGTGCAGGAAATGTATCCAGCTGCAGCTCCTGGAAGCCCGGGTTTCGGAGCTGGAGCGGCAGCTGGGGACACTGTGGAGCATCCACAAGGTGGAGAGTATCGTGGATAGCAGTATAGAGAGGTGGTCACACTGCAGGCTCAGACCCCACAGGCAGGAGGGGAATGGGTGACCACCAGGCAGAGCAAGAGGACTAGGCAGGCAGTTCAGGAATCTCCTGTGGCTATGCCTCTGCAAAACAGGTATACTGCTTTGGATACTGTTGGGGGGGGGAATGGCCTCTCAGAGGAAAGCAGCAACAGCCCAATTCATTGCACCACGTTTGGCTCTGCTGCACAGGGGAGGAGTAAAAAGTGTGGGAATGCAATAGTTTTTGGGAATTCAATTGTAAGGGGAATAGATAGGCATTTCTGTGGCCGCAAATGAGACTCCAGGATGGTATGTTGCCTCCCTGGTGCTAGGGTCAAGGATGTCTCAGAGCGGTTACAGGACATTCTGAAGGGGGAGGGTGAACAGCCAGTGGTCGTGGTACACATTGGTACAAATGACATAGGTAAAAAAAAAAAAGGATGAGGTCCTAAAAGCAAAATATAGGGAGCTAGGAAGTAAGTTGAAAAGTAGGACCTCAAAGGTAGTGATCTCAGGATTACTACCAGTGCCACGTGCTAGTCAGAGTAGAAAAGCAGGATATATCGGATGAATACGTGGCTGAATAAATGGTGTGAGGGGGAGGGTTTTAGATTCCTGTGGCATTGGGAGCGGTTCTGGGGGAGGTGGGATCAGTACAAACTGGACAGGTTACACCTGGGCAGGACTGAGACTGATGTCCCAGGGGGAGTATTTGCTAGAGTGGTTGGGGAGGGTTTAAACCAAAATGGCAGGGGGATGGGAGCCTTTGCAAAGAATCAGAGGAGGTGGGGGGGGGCGGTCGATCAAAGACAAGAACAAAAGACAGTAAGGGGAATAAGAAAAGTGATAGGCAGAGAAATCAAGGGCCAGAATCAAACAGGGCCACAGTGAAAAATAGTGGGAAGGGGACAAGTAATGTTAAAAAGACAAGCCTTAAAGCTTTGTGCCTTAACGCGCGGAACATTCGCAATAAAGTGGATGAATTAATTGCGCAAATAGATGTACACGGGTATGATATCGTTCTGAAGAAGGGTCACTGACCTGAGATGTTAACTCTGCTTCTCTCTCCACAGATGCTGCCAGACCTGCTGAGTATTTCCAGCATTTCTTGTTTTTATTTCATATTTGCAGCATCCGCAGTATTTTGCTTTTATGATTATATATGATATAGTCGGGATTACGGAGACATGGCTGCAAGGTGACCAGGGATGAGAAATGAACATCCAGGGATATTCAGTATTTAGGAAGGACCGACAAAAAGCAAAAGGTGGTGGAGTTGCATTGCTGGTTAAAGAGGAAATTAACGCAATAGTAAGGAAAGATATTACCTCTGACGATTTGGAATCTGTATGGGTAGAGCTGATGAACACTAAGGGGCAAAAAACGTTAGTGGGGGTATGTAGACCCCCAAACTGTAGTGGTAATGTTGGGAATGGCATTAAACAGGAAATTAGAGATACATGCGATAAAGGAAAGTGTGTAATTATGGGTGACTTTTAATCTGCATATAGATTGGGCAAATCAAATTAGTCACAATACCGTAGAAGAGGAAAACTTGGAGTGTATACAGAATGGTTTCCTGGACCAATACGTTCAGGAACCAACTACAGAACAGGCCATCCTAGACTGGGTATTGTGTAATGAGAGAGGAATAATTGACAATTTAGTGGTGCGAGACCCATTGGGGATGAGCGACCATAATATGATAGAATTCTTCATCAAGATGGAGAGTGACGTAGATGATTCTGAGACAAGGGTCCTGAATCTTAGGAAAGGAAACTACGAAGGTATGAGGCGCGAGTTGGCCATGATGGATTGGGAAACGTTACTTAAAGGGATGACGGTGGATAGGCAATGGCAAACATTTAAAGAGCGCATGGATGAACTGCAACAATTGTTTATCCCTGTCTGGCGCAAAAGTAAAACGGGAAAGGTAGCGAAACCGTGGCTTACAAGGGAAATTAGAGATAGCATTAGATCCAAGGAAGAGGCATATAAATTTGCCAGGAAAAACAACAGACCTGAGGACTAGGAGCAGTTTAGTATTCCGCAAAGGAGGACCAAGGGATTGATTAAGAAGGGGAAAATAGAGTACGAGATCAAGCTTGCGGGGAACATAAAAACTGACTAAAAGTTTCTATAGGTATGTGAAGAGAAAAAGATTGGTGCAGACAAATGTAGGTCCCTTACAGTCAGAAACAGGGGAATTTATTATGGGGAATAAAGAAATGGCTGACTAAATGCATACTTTGGTTCTGTCTTCACAAAGGAGGACACAAATATCATACCAGAAATGTTGGGGAACACCGAGCTTAGTGAGAGAGAGGAACTGAAAGAAATCAGTATTCGTAGAGAAATGGTGTTGGGGAAATTGATGGAATTGAAGGCCGATAAATCCCCAGTGCCTGATAGTATGCATCCCAGAGTACTTAAGGATGTGGCCCTAGAAATGGCGGATGCATTGGTGGTCATCTTCCAAGATTCGATAGACTCTGGAACAGTTCCTACAGATTGGAGGGTAGCTAATGTAACCCCACTATTTAAAAAGGGAGGTAGAGACAAAGCAGGGAATTATAGACAAGCCAGCCTGACGTTGGGAGTGGGGAAAATTCTAGAGTCCATTATCAAAGATTTTATAGCAGAGCACTTAGATAACAGTGGTAGAATCGGGCAGAGTCAGCATGGATTTACGAAAGGGAAATCATGCTTGACAAATCTACTAGAATTCTTCAAGGATGTAACTAGTAGAGTTGATGAGGGGGAGCCAGTGGATGTGGTTTATTTGGACTTTCACAAGGCTTTCGACAAAGTCCCACATAAGAGATTAGCGTGTAAAATTAAAGGGCATGGGATTGGGGATAGTGTATTGCGATGGATAGAAAATTGGTTGGCAGACAGGAAACAAAGAGTAGGGAGAAATGGGTCTTTTTCCAAATGGCAGGCAGTGACTAGTGGGGTACCGCAGGGATTGGTGCTAGGACCCCAGCTATTCACAATATATATTAATGATTTAGATGAGGGAACTAAATGTAATATCTCCAAATTTGCAGATGACAGGGAGGGAGGGTGAGTTGTGAGGAGGATGCAGATAGGCTTCAGGGTGACTTGGACAAGTTGAGTGAGTGGGCTAATGCATGGCAGATGCAGTATAATGTGGATAAATGTGAGGTAGCAAAAACAGGAAGGCAGATTATTATCTGAAGGGCTGTAAACTGAGGGAGGGGAATATGCAGCGAGACCTGGGTGTTCTCGTACACCAGTCGCTGAAGGTAAGCATGCAGGTCCAACAGGCGTTAAAAAAGGGAACTGGTATGTTGGCCTTCATAGCGAGAGGATTCGAGTACAAGAGCAGGGATGTCTTGCTGCAATTATACAGGGCCTTGGTGAGGCCACATCTGGAATATTGTGTGCAGTTTTGGTCTCCTTATCTGAGGAAGGATGTTCTTGCTATAGAGGGAGTGCAGCAAAGGTTTACCAGACTGATTCCTGGGATGGTGGGACTGACGTATGAGGAGAGATTGAGTCGGTTAGGATTATATTCGCTGGAGTTCAGAAGAGTGAGGGGGGATCTCATAGAAACCTGTAAAATTCTAACAGGACTTGACAGGGTAGTTGCAGGAAGAATGTTGCCGATGGTGGGGGAGTCCAGAACCAGGGGTCATAGTCTAAAGGATACGGGGTAAACCTTTCAGGATTGAGATGAGGAGAAATTTCTTCACCCAGAGAGTGGTGAGCCTGTGGAATTCACTACCACAGAAAGCAGTTGAGGCCAAAACATTGTATCAACATCAAGAAGGAGTTAGATATAGCTCTTGGGTCTAAAGGGATCAAAGGGTATGGGGCGAAAGCGGGAACAGGCTATTGAGTTGGATGATCAGCCATGATCATAATGAATGGCGGAGCAGGCTCAAAGGGCCGAATGGCCTACTCCTGCTCCTATTTTCTATGTTTCTGTGTTTGGAGCAAGGCTGTAATACAGTCAGGAGTTTAGTCGCCCTGGCGGAACCCAAACTGAGCATCAGTGAGCAGGTTATTTCTCAGTTAGTGCTGTTTTGCTAGCACGGTCAATAAAACCTTCCATCACTTTGCTGATGATCGCGATGATGGGGCGGTGATTGGCCGTGTTGGATTTCTTCTGCTTTTTGTGTACAGGACATACCTGGGCAATTTTCCACATTGTCAGGTATGTAGCTGTGTTGTTGCTGTACTGGAACAGCTTGGCTAGGGGTGCGGCTAGTTCTGGAACACAGGTCTTCAGTACTATTGCTGGAATGTTGTCAGGGCCCATTGCCTTTGCAGTATCCAGTGCCTTCAGCCGTTTCTTGATATCACATGGAGTGAATGGAATTGGCTGAAGACTGGCATCTGTGATGCTGAGGACCTCAGGATGAGGCCGAGATGGATCATCAACTCGGCACTTCTGGCTGAAGATGGAGGTCTTTTGCACTGATGTGTTGGGCTCCCCCACCATGGACCATGGGGATATTTGTGGAGCCTCCTCTTCCTGTTAGTTGTTTAAGTGTCCACCACCATTCACGACTGGATGTGGCAGGACTGCAGAGCTTAGATCTGATCCGTTAGTTGTGGGATCGTGCAGCTCTGTCTATCGCATGTTGCTTCCACTATTAGGCATGCATGTGTTGTAGCTTCACCAGGTTGACACCTCATTTTTAGGTATGCTAGGTGCTGTTCCTGACATGCCCTCCTGCACTCTTCATTGAACCAGGGTTGCTTCCCCGGCTTGATGGTGATAGTAGAGTGAGGGATATGCCGAGCCATGAGGTTACAGATTGTTGTTGAATACAATTCTGCTGTTGATGATGGCTCACAGCACCTCATGGATGCCCAGTTTTGAGTTGCAAGGTCTGTTCGAAATCTGTCCCATTTAGTACGGTGGTAGTGCCACACATCACGATGGAGCGTATCCTCAATGTGAAGACAGGATTTCGTCTCCACATGGACTGTGCGGTGGTCACTCCTACCAATACTGTCATGCCAGATGCATCTGCGACAGGTAGATTGGTGAGGACGAGGTCAAGTCGATTTTTCCCTCTTGTTGGCTCCCTCACCACCTTCCACGCACCCAGTCTAGCAGCTATGTCCTTTAGGACTCGGCCAGTAGTAGTGCTACCGAGCCACTCTTGGTGATGGACATTGAAGTCCCCCACCCAGAGTACATTCTGTGCCCTTGCCACCCTCAGTGCTTCTACCAAGTGGTGTTCAACATGGAGGGGTACTGATTTATCAGCTGAGGGGGGCACGGTAGGTGGTAATCAGCAGGAGGTTCCCTTGCCCATGTTTGACCTAATGCCATGAGACTTTATGAGGTCTGGAGTGAATGTTGAGGACTCCCAGGGCAACTCCCTCTCGACTGTATACCACTGCGCGGCCACTTCTGGTGAATCTGTCCTGTCGGTGGGACAGGACATACCCAGAGATGGTGATGGTGGTGTTTGGCACTTTGTAAGATATGATTTCGTGAGTATGACTATTTCAGGCTGTTGCTTGACGAATCTGTGGGATAGTTATCCCAATTTTGGCACAAGCCCCCAGATGTTAGTAAGAAGGACTTTGCAGGGTCGACAGGGCTGGGTGTGCTGTTGTCATTTCCAGTGCGTAGGTCAATGCCGGTGGTCCGCGGTTTCATTCCTTTTTTTAGGATTTTTTGCAGCAGTTTGGTACAACTTAGTGGCTTGCTAGGCCACTTCATAGGGCATTTAAGAATCAACCACATTGCTGTCGGTCTAGAGTTACATGTAGACTAGCAGATTTCCTTCTCTAAAGGACATTAGTGAACCAGATGTATTTTTATCACAATTGACAATGGTTTCATGGTCACCAGCTTTTCAAATTCCAGATTTATTAATTGAACTGCCATGGTGGGATTTGAACCCATGTCCCCAGAGCATTAGCCTTGGCCTACTGGATTGCTAGTCCAGCAGCATTACCACTACGCCAATGCCTCCCCTTCAATTGGTGCCCTCTGGTTCTCAATTCTTCCGCCAATGGGAACAGTTTCTCCCTAGCTGTTCTGTCCAAGCCACTGATGATTTTAACACAATTAAATCTCCTCTCAATCTCTTTGAGAACAGCTCGAGCTTCTCCAATCTATCCACATAACTGAAGTCCCTCCTCCCTGAAACCATTCTTGAAAATCTTTTCTGCACCCTGTCTAATGCCTTCACATCTTTCCCAAAGTGGGGTTTTGTAAACCAGAGCAACCTCCTCCCGCCCCCACCAACCCTGTAACTACTTCTTTCCACTCTGCCCCAATATCCCTCTCGTCCCTAATTAAAAACAAAATACTGGAAATCAACAATAAAAACAGAAAATACAGAATTTATTTATGCAAAGAGTGATAAGAATGTGGAACTCATTGTCACATTGAATGGTTGAAGCAAATAGCATTGACACACTTAAGAAGATGCATAAGTGAGACAGAAAGGAAAAGAGAAATAAAATCAGAAAATGCTGCAAATACTTAGCAGCATCCCTGAAGAGAGAAAGAGAGTTAATGTTTCAGGTCTGTGGCCTTTCATCAGAACTGGGAAAAGTTGGAAATGGAATAGGTTTTGAGCAAATGAAAGGGGGGAGATGGGAAAAAGAACAAATGGAATATCTGTGATAACGTCAAGGACAGGAGAGATGAAATGACAAGGTTTCATGATATAAGGTCAAAAAGAGTGGTAATGGGACAAGTAAAGAAACAAAACATGTGTCTAGAGAAGGTATGAACGGCAGGATCACAAATAGCTGCCATCCGAAAACTAAGAAAAGGAGATTTTAGAATTCAGCCCATCATGTGTGTGCCAACAAACACAGCTAGTCCCACTCTCTAGCCCATTCACGCTAACCCTGTAATTTTTGTCTCTTCAGGTGTTTATCCAATGCCCTTTTGAAAGCCACGATTGAATCTGCCTCCACCATCCGCTCAGGCAGTGCATTCCAGATCCTAACCACATGCTGGGGCGGCACAGTAGGGAAGTGGCTAGCACCGCAGCCTCACAGCTCCAGCGACCCAGGTTCGGTTCTGGGTACTGCCTGTGTGGAGTTTGCAAGTTCTCCCTGTGACTGCGTGGGTTTCCGTTAGGTACTCCGGTTTCCTCCCACAGCCAAAGACTTGTGGGTTGCTAGGTAAATTGGCCATTGTAAATTGCCCCCAATGTAGATCGGTGGTAGGAGAATTGAGGGAAGGTGGGGATGAGGTAGAGTAGGTGGGGATGAGGTAGGGAATGTGGGGTTAATGTAGGATTAGTATAAATGGGTGGTTGATGGTCGGCACAGACTCAGTGGGCCGAAGGGCCTGTTTCAGTGCTGTATCTCTCTATGACTCTATGCTGTGTAAAAAACTTTTTTCCTCATGCCGCATTGGTTCTTTTGCCATTCACCCTTATATCAGTGTCCTCTGGTTCTTGGCCTTCCACCAATGGGATGTTTCTCTCTATCTAGACCCCTCATGATTTTGAATACTTCTATCAAATATCCTCTCAACCTTCTCTAAGGAGAACAACCCCATATTCATCAATCTCTCCACATAACTCAAGTCCCTCATCCCTGGAACCATTCTTGTAAATCTTTTCTGCACCCTCTCTAAAGCCTTCACATCTTTCCTTCAGTGGATCCCAGAATTGGATACAATACTCCAGTTGGAGCCGAACCAGTGTTCTGTACAGATTCATCATAACTTCCATGCTTTTGTACTCTATGCCTCTATTTATAAAACCCAGGATCCCATATGCCTTTTTAACTACATTCTCAACCTGCCCTGCCACCTTTAATGATTTGTGCACATAAGCCCCCCAAGTCTCTGTGTTCTTGGACCCCTTTAGAATTGTAGCATTTTTTTTTAATTGCGCCTCCTCATTGTTACTACCAAAATGTATCACTTCACCGCGTTGAATTTCATCTGCCCATTCAACTAGCCTGTCTGTGTCTTCTTGAAGTCTATCACTATCGTCCTCACTGCTCACAATACTTCAAAGTTTTGTGTCATCTGCAAATTTTGAAATTGTACCCTATAAAGCCAAGTCTAGGCCATTAGATCAAGAAAAGCAGTGGTCCTATTACTGATCCCTGGGGAACACCTTCCTCCAGTCCAAAAAACAACTGTTCACCACTACTCTAATCCTGTCACGCAGTCAAATTCATGTCCATGCTGTCACTGTTCTTATATTCCATGAACTTCAACTTTGCTGGTGTTATGTGGCACTTTAACAAATGCTTTTTGGAAGTCCGTGTACACCATATCAACCGCATTACCCTCATCAACACTCTCTGTTACCTCATTAAAAAACTCAATCAAGTTAGTTAAACACAATTTGCCTTTAACAGATCGATGCTGGATTTCTTTAATTAATCCACACTTGTCCAAGTGAGTATAAATTTTGTCCTGGATTAACGTTTCTAAAAGCTTAAACTGACTGGCCTGTAGTTGCTGGGTTTATCCTTCTACACTTTTTTGAATAAGGGTGTAACATTTGCAATTCTCCAGTCCTCTGGCACCACCCCTGTATCTAAGAAGGATTGGAAGATTATGGCCAGTGCCTCTGCAATTTCTACCCTTGCTTCCCTCAATATACTCAGATGCATCCCATCCGGTCCGGGTGATTTATCAACTAAGGTCAGCCAGCCTTTCTAATACCTCCTCTTTAATAATTTTTAGCCCATCCTGTGGCTCAACTACCTCGTCTTTCACTATAACTTTGGCACATCTTCTTGCTTGGCAAAGATACAAAGTATTCATTTAGTATCTCAGCCATGCCCTCTCCTTCCATGCGTGGATCCCCTTTTTGATCACTAATTGGTCCCACCCTCCTCTTATTACTCTTTTACTATTTATATGCCTATTGAAGATTTTTGGATTCCCTTTTATGTTAGCTGCCAGTCTCTTCTACTCTCTCTTTGCCTCTCTTATTTCCTTTTTCACTTCCCCTGTGAACTTTGTATATTCAGCCTGGTTCTCACTTGTATTATCAACCTGACATCTGTCGGACATCCCCATTTTCTGCTTCATCTTACTCTCTATCTCTTTCATCATGCAGGGAGCTCTGACTTGCCCTACCTTTCCCCCTCATGGGAATGTTACTTAACTGTACCTGAACTATCTCCTTTTTAAAGACTGCCCATTATTCCATTACAGTTTTGGCTGCCAAACTTTGATTCCAATTTACTTGGACCAGATCTGTTCTCACCCCACTGAAATTGACCCTACTCCAATTAAATATTTTTACTCTAGATTGCTCCCTGTCCTTTTCCATAGCTAATCTAAACCTTATGGTATTATGATCACTGTTGCCTAAGTGTTCCCTTACTGGCACTTGATCGACTTGACCCAGCTCATTCCCCAGAACCAGATCCAGCAATGCCTTCCTTCTCATTGGGCTGGAAACATACTGCCTGAGAAAACTCTCCCGAAAACACTTCAAAATGTCTTCCCCTTCTCTGCCCTTTATTACAACCCCAGTTTATATTAGGATAATTAAAGTGTCCCATTATTACTATTGTCTCACTTTTGCACCTTTCTGTATTTTCCCTGCAAATTTATTCCTCTATATCTTTCTCTCTAGTTGGTAGCCTATAGAAAACACCCAGTAGTATAATGGTACCTCTATTGTTTCTTACCTCTAACCAAATAGATTCAGTTTGTGACCCCTCTAGGACATCCTCTCTCTCCAACTATAATCTCCTTAATCAATACTGCCACCCCTCTTCCTTTCCTTCCCTATCTTTCCTGAACACCTTGTATCCAGGAATATTTAGTACCCGGTCCTGCCCTTTTTTGAGCTATGTCTCCATTATCGCCACAAAATCATATTCTCCTGTGGTTATCTGCACCTGCATCTCATCAAACGTATTTAACACGCTTCGTGTGTTTACATACATGCACAGGAAACCTATTTTAGACTTTATTGCATTCCCTGTTACTCTGACATCACCTAATATTTCACTATTTCTTACTCGAGTGCTTTCTAACTCTCCTAATTCTTATGCACCTTGTTTCTCCCTTTACTACATCCTGGTTCCCACCCACCAACTCCCCCCACCCACTGCCAAGTTAGTTTAAACCCTCCCAACAGCACTAGCAAACCGCCCTATGAAGACATTGTTCCTGCCTCTGTCGAGGTGCAAACTGTCTATCCTCCTATTTCAATACTCACTAGTGCATGGCACCCCTAGTAATCTGGATGTTACTAACTTTGAGGTCATGCTTGCTAGTTTATTTCCTCGCTTCCTTAGATTTGCCTGCAGGAACTCATTCCTCGTCCTATCTATGTCATTAGTACCAATATGGACCATGACCTCTGGCTGCCCACCTCAGAGTGCTCTGCAGCCAGTCAGTAACATCCTTGACCCTGGCCATACCTTCTCCTGCAGCCAGAAAAATCCCTGTCTCTTCCCCTCACTATAAAATCCCCTATCACTATTGCTTTCCCAAGTTACCTCCTGCCCACCCCCCGTACAGCTGCGCCATCTGTGGTGCCATGGACTTGGCTCTGGCTGCACTCCCAGAAGAACCACCACTCTCACCAGTATTCAGGACTGAATTAGAGAGCGAGATGCACTCAGGGGATTCCTGCACTACCTGCCAGGTTCTCCTCGACTGCCTGGCAGTTACCGATTCCCTCTCTGCCTGCACACCCTTAAGCTGTGGGGTGACCACATCCAAAACCATGCTATCCACATTGCTCTCAACCTCGCAGATGCACCATAGTGAGGCCAGTTGCTCCTGAAGCTCCGAAACCCGGAGATTGAGCAGCTTCAGCTGCCAACACTTCCTGCACATGTAGTTGTCCAGGACATGAGAAGTGTCCTGGAGTTCCCACATGGAACAGGGTGTGTCATCCCCGGGACTGAAGTTCCCTGCATGCCTCTATTTATTAGACCAACTAATCTTAACAGAAATAAACTAAAGACTTTTTAAAGGCATATTAAAAACTCATCAGCTACTCACCAATCAGCATCTCCTCTTGTGCTAACATCACTTTTAGTTTTTTGTTTACCTTGCTCCCTGACGCTTGTGCTCCCTCTGCTCTGCTGCCCTGTCCCCGCATCCCTTCAGGTCCATACTCCCTCCACTCTGCTGCTGTGTCCCCGAATTCTGAGGACTGCAGACCTCCAAGGTGTAGACGGATCTAGGTGTTCTGGTGCATGCGTCACAAAAAGTTATATACAGGTACAGCAAGTAATAAAAAAGGCTAATGGAATGCTATCATTTATTACAAGAGGAATTGAAAATAAAAGTAAGGGTGTAATGCTTCAGTTATTCAGGGCATTGATGAGACAACATGTTACGACCAGGTGAGAAAGGCCAGTTCCGAAGAAGGGTCACTGACCCGAAACGTTAACTCTGCTTCTCTTTCCACAGATGCTGCCAGACCTGCTGAGTGAATCCAGCATTTCTTGTTTTTGTTTCAGATTTCCAGCATCCGCAGTATTTTGCTTTTATATTATTAAGGTGTCTAGGGGTCTTTTACTGTCTTCACCTGGTCTTATAGTTTAATTTTAAACACACTGTGTTTTGAGTGCCTCCTTTGGTGAATCCTTGTTCACTACTTTCCAATTATAAGGCAAAGAAATGAGCATAAACAGGCTTTCTTAGGTTTAAAGAAGAAAAGTGAAATTTATTAAACATTAAACTTAAACTCTAATATGGTTAACGCCTACGAATATACAACGCGCCCACGCTAGTATGCACACACGATACACATATGCAAATAGGGACAGAAAAGAGAAGAAAAATAAAATGGAGTGGTTTGAGGCAATATCAGCAGAGTTTCTTATTTACTGTGCTTCGAGCTCACTGTAGTCCTTTTGTAAGTAGTCTTGCTTTTCGTTGGGGCCCAGTATTCTTCTTAAACCTTGTTTTCTGTAGGAGACTTTTCTCTCTTGGGATTCATGTGTATTCAATGGCCTCCGAAGCTGGTGAGAGTGAGATGAAAGCGGATAGGTGAGAAGTGTTCTCAGTCCAGGAGAAAACGTCTTTCTGAGTTCAAATTCCCTGTTGGACGTTCAAATGCAAAAAACTCCAACAGTCAGTTAGTCATGTGAGTAAACTGGCCCAACCACGTCTGTTTGTGTATTCGGCCATCTTAGTAGTTAACCTGGAATGCTTCAATAAAAGCAAAATACTGCAGATGCTGGAAATCTGAAATAAAAACAAGAAATGCTGGAACCACTCAGCAGGTCTGGCAGCATCTGTGAAAAGAGAAGCAGAGTTAACATTTTGGGTCAGTGACCCTTCTTCGGAATGCTTCAATGTCTGGTAATCAAAAGTCCATTGTGGATTAAATTGGAGCAGGGAATAGCTCCTTTGTCCTTTGAAGTACTTGTCTGTTGATATGCTACTGTGTCTCTCCGGCCAAAGTCTCCAATTGTTTTGTTAAAGCAAGTTCTTTCTTCACCAACCATAGTTTAAAATCAGTGTTCATGTGGCAAATTAATTTTCCTCATTCATGGCAAGTGGGGGGCTTGCCTGACACCACATCTCAAATATTGTGTGCAGTTTTGGTCTCCTTATTTAAGGAAGGAAGTGAATGCATTGGAGGAGGTTCATAGGAGGTTTACTAGATTGATACCTGGAATGAGCGGGTTGTCTTATGAGGAAAGGTTGGACAGACTGGGCTTGCTTTCACTAGAGTTTAGAAGAATGAGGGGAGACTTGATTGAAGTATAGAGATCCTGACAAGGTGGATGCGAAAAAGATGTTTCCTCTTGTGGGGGAGTCCAGAACTAAGGGGCACTGTTTTAAAATTAGGGGTTGCCCTTTTAGGACAGAGAGGAGTTGAAATTTTTTCCTCTGAGGGTTGTGCGACTTTGGAACTCTCTGCCTCAGGAGGTGGTGGAGGCAGGGTCATTGAATAATTTTAAGGCAGAGGTAGATAAATTTTTGTTAGGCAAGGGAATCAAAGGTTATCAGGGGTAGATGGGAGTGTAAAATTCGAGACACAAACAGATCAGCCACGATCTTATTGAATGGCGAAGCAGGCTAGAGGGGCTGAATGGCCAATTCTGTTCCTAATTCATATGTTTGTATTTTCATATGTTCTCACTCCCTCCATTCTGCTGCTCTGTCCCTGAATTCTTTCAAGTCCACACTCTCTCCACTCTCTTGCTTTGTCCCTGAATTCCTTCAGGTTTGCTCTCCTTACCTTTGGACTCTCCGAACAATCAATCACATACCTGCAGTCCTTGATTTTTTTTTGTTGATTTGTTCTCGCAGTGTTCTCTCTCTCTGCCACTCCTTTTATCCCCGCTGTGCTCTCAGGCCTCCTGCTGTTCTTGCAGTGGTCTCTCTCTTTGCCATTCCTTTTATCTCCGTTGTGCTTTCAGGCCTCCTGCTGTTCTTGTGAAAGAGGGATAAGGAAATGAGAGAGAAAAAAGCCAAACCAGCAAAGAAAAATGAAACAAAATGCAGACGGAAGGGACCGGAACCTTTGCGATGCCTTAGTCCACCGCTCAGTAACCCCTAACACCTCTTTCCTTTCCTACTACACCTTTGCATTTTTTTTTATTCATTCATGGGATGTGAGCATCGCTGGCCAGGCCAGCATTTATTGTCCATCCCTAATTGCCCTTGAGAAGATGGTGGTGTGCTGCCTTCTTGAACTGCTGCAGTCCGTTTGGGGTAGGTACACCCACAGTGCTGTTAAGAAGGGAGTTCCAGGATTTTGACCCAGCAACAGTGAAGGAACAGCGATATAGTTCCAAGTCAGGATGGTGTGTGACTTGGAGGGGAACTTGCAGGTGGTGGTGTTCCCATGCATTTGCTGCCCTCGTCTTTCTAGTTGGTAGAGGTCGTGGGTTTGGAAGCTGCTGTCTAAGGAGCCTTGGTTCATTGCTGACGTGCATCATTTAGATGGTACACACGGCTGCCACTGTGCGTCGGTGCTGGAGGGAGTGAATGTTTGAAGATGGGGTGCCAATCAAGCGGGCTGCTTTGTCCTGGATGGTGTCGAGCTTCTTGAGTGTTGTTGGAGCTGCACCCATCCAGGCAAGTGGAGAGTATTCCATCACACTGCCTTATAGGCCTTGTGCCTTATAGATGGTGGACAGGCTTTGGGGAGTCAGGAGGTGAGTTACTCACCTCAGGATTCCTAGCCTCTGACCTGCTCTAGTAGCCACGGTATTTATATGGCTACTCCAGTTTAGTTTCTGGTCAATGGTAGCCCCTAGGATGTTGATAGTGGGGGATTCAGCGATGGTAATGCTGTTGAATGTCAAGGGGAGATGGTTAGATTCTCTCTTGTTGGAGATGGTCATTGCCTGGCACTTGTGTGGCGCGAATGTTACTTGCCACTTATCAGCCCAAGCCTGGATATTGTCCAGGTCTTGCGGCATTTCTATACGGACTGCTGATCACGTGGGCTGCTTTTTCTTGGATAGTATTTATGTGGTTGATCTAGTTAAATGTTTGGTTAATGGTGACCCCCAGGATGTTGATGGTGACATTCAGTGATGGCAATGCCATTGAATGTGAAGGGGAGGTGGTTAGATTCTCTTTTATTGGAGATGGTCATTGCCTGGCACTTGTGAGGTACAAATGTTACTTGCCACTTATTAGCCCAAGCCTAAATGTTGTTCAGGTCTTGCTGTATGTGGGTATGGGCTGCTTCATTATCTAATTATGTGAGGAGTTGTAAATGGTACTGAACACTGTGCAATCATCAGTGAACATTCCTATTTCTGCCCTTATGATGGAGAGAATGTCATTTATGAAGCAGCTGAAGATGTTTGGACCTTGGACGCTGCTCTGAGGAACTCCTGCAGTAATGTTCTGGGGCTGAGATGATTGGCTTTAAAGAACTACAACCATCTTCCTTTGTGGTAGGTATGACTGCAACCAATGGAGAGTTTTCCCCTGATTCCTGTTGACTTCAATTTTAGTATGGCTCCTTGATGCCACACTCAGTCAAATGCTGCCTTGACGCCAAGGGATGTCACTTTCACTTCGACTTGTTCTGAATGAAGGAATAAGGAGCTGATGACACAACGTTAGGTGGCAAAGTAAATACTGTAGATGGGATCAGGAAGTTGCAAAGGATCATTGATAAAGCAAAACTGTGACAGATGGTGTTCAGTGTGAGGTTATCCACTAAGAAAGACAGATTAGAGCACTTTCTAATGGCAAAAAACTAGGAACTGTGGAGGAGCAGAGAGATTTAGGGGACCCAATACATAAATCAGTAAATGTTAGTGGACAGGTACAAAAATAATTCTAAAGGCTAATTGAATGTAAGCTTTTATCTGAAGCGTCTGGAATACAAAGAGATGGAAATTTGTTACAGCTGTACAGAGCACTACTTAGCCCCCATCTAGAGTACTGCATTTGGTTCTGGGCACCACACCTCAGCAAGGAGATAGTGGGCTTGGAGTAGGTACAGCACAGATTTACCAGAAAGATACCTGGGCTAAAAGATTTACTTGATGAGAACAGGTTGCATAGATTATGTTTGTATTCTCCTAGTTTAGAAGATTAAAGGGTGATATAATTGAAATGTTTAAGATGATTAATGGAGTTGATAGAGTAGAGAAAGGAAAACAATTTCATCAGGTTGGGTAATCCAGAATAAGGAGACATAAATTTCAAATTAGAGCTAGGCCATTCTGGGTGATGTCAGGAAACATTTCTTCATACAAGGAGTCTTGGAAATCTGGAATTCTCCTCCAAAAAAACTGTTGAGGCTCGGTCAATTAAAAATGTAAAAACAGAGATTGGTAAGAGTTTTGCGAGGCAAGGATATCATAGTCATAGAGTTGTACAGCATAGAAACAGGCCCTTCAGCCCACCGCGTCCATGCCGACCATAATGCCTATCTATACTAATCCCACCTGCGTGCATTAATTCCATATCCCTCTATGCCTTGCTCATTCAAGTACCTGTCCAGATGCCTCTCAAATGTCGCTACTGTTCCTGCCTCCACCACCTCCTCTGGCAGCTCATTCCAGATACCCACTATTCTGTGTGTGAAAAATTTACCCCTTTGATCCCCTTTAAACCTCCTCCCTCTCACCTTCAATCTATGCCCTCTAGTTTTAGTCACCCCTACCATGGGAAACAGACTCTGGTTATCTACACCTCTCATAATCAACGGATACAGAACCACAGAATCAAGGCAGACAGATGAAGTTAAGATACAGATCAGTATGATATAGTTGAATGGCAGAAAAGGCTTAATGGGCCTGCACCTGTACCTATGTTCCTAAGAATTTCCCTTTCCAGCAGCAGAGGTAATTAGTCTCAGATTGTGCCTATTTTTCCAGAAAGAGTTATTGAAGCAGGGCTAGACAGAGTTAGCAGCTAAATATGCCTCTGAGCAACACTGCAAGGTTTAAGGTTTTAAAATAAATGACAGAGAGAAATAGAAATAGACAAAGTAAAATTAAAATTTAAAGAAGGGCACATATAAGGAAAATATGAATGATGCAGCTAACACAGGTTTAATGTTTTCATGTAAATTTGTGCTTACGTTTCTTCTAATTCATAGTTTAGGGTTAATGTTATAATAAAGCTGTTGCTTATTTTGAGTATTCTTTTCATTCATTCACGGGATGTGGGCATTTCTAGCAAGGCAAGCATTTATTGCCCAACCCTAATTGCCCTTGAGAAGATGGTGGTGAGCCGCCTTCTCGAACTGCTGCAATCCATCTGGTGATTATAGTTTTGTGTAACAGTGTGATACAACTGAGTGGCTTGATATTACTATTAGTGTTCATTTTTAGCTCATGCATAGTACAACAAACGCAAACAAATGGACCGCTGGGTTGAGCACTACCTAGAACTGTATTCCAGGGAGAATGTTGTCACTGAGACTGCCCTCAATGCAGCCCAGCCTCTACCAGTCATGGATGAGCTGGACATACAGCCAACAAAATCGGAACTCAGTGATGCCATTGATTCTCTAGCCAGCGGAAAAGCCCCTGGGAATGACAGCATTACCCCTGAAATAATCAAGAGTGCCAAGCCTGCTATACTCTCAGCACTACATGAACTGCTATGCCTGTGCTGGGACGAGGGAGCAGTACCTCAGGACATGCACGATGCCAATATCATCACCCTCTATAAAAACAAAGGTGACCGCGGTGACTGCAACAACTACCGTGGAATCTCCCTGCTCAGCATAGTGGGGAAAGCCTTTGCTCGAGTCGCTCTAAACAGGCTCCAGAAGCTGGCCGAGCACGTCTACCCTGAGGCACAGTGTGGCTTTCGTGCAGAGAGATCGACCGTTGACATGCTGTTCTCCCTTCGTCAGATACAGGAGAAATGCCGCGAACAACAGATGCCCCTCTACATTGCTTTCATTGATCTCACCAAAGCCTTTGACCTCGTCAGCAGACGTGGTCTCTTTAGACTACTAGAAAAGATTGGATGTCCACCAAAGCTACTGAGTATCATCACCTCATTCCATGACAATATGAAAGGCACAATTCAACATGGCGGCACCTCATCAGACCCCTTTCCTATCCTGAGTGACGTGAAATAGGGCTGTGTTCCCGTACCCACACTTTTTGGGATTTTCTTCTCCCTGCTGCTTTCACATGCGTTCAAGTCTTCTGAAGAAGGAATTTCCTCCACACAAGATCAGGGGGCAGGTTGTTCAACCTTGCCCGTCTAAGAGCGAAGTCCAAAGTACGGAAAGTCCTCAACAGGGAACTCCTCTTTGCTGACGATGCTGCTTTAACATCTCACACTGAAGAATGCCTGCAGAGTCTCATCGACAGGTTTGCGGCTGCCTGCAATGAATTTGGCCTAACCATCAGCCTCAAGAAAATGAACATCATGGGGCAGGACGTCAGAAATGCTCCATCCATCAATATTGGCGACCACGCTCTGGAAGTGGTTCAAGAGTTCACCTATTTAGGCTCAACTATCACCAGTAACATGTCTCTCGATGCAGAAATTAATAAGCGCATGGGAAAGGCTTCCACTGCTATGTCCAGACTGGCCAAGAGAGTGTGGGAAAATGGCGCACTGACACGGAACACAAAAGTCTGAGTGTATCAAGCCTGTGTCCTCAGTACCTTGCTCTACGGCAGCGAGGCCTGGACAACGTATGTCAGCCAAGAGCGACGTCTCAATTCATTCCATCTTCGCTGCCTCCGGAGAATCCTTGGCATCAGGTGGCAGGACCGTATCTCCAACACAGAAGTCCTCGAGGCGGCCAAAATCCCCAGCTTATACACACTACTGAGTCAGTGGTGCTTGAGATGGCTTGGCCATGTGAGCCGCATGTAAGATGGCAGGGTCCCCAAAGACACATTGTACAGCGAGTCCGCCACTGGTATCAGACCCATGGCCGTCCATGTCTCTGCTTTAAAGACGTCTGCAAACGCGACATGAAGTCCTGTGACATTGATCACAAGTCGAGGGAGTCAGTTGTCAGCGTTCGCCAGAGCTGGCGGGCAGCCATAAAGGCGGGGCTAAAGTGTGGTGAGTCGAAGAGACTTAGCAGTTGGCAGGAAAAAAGACAAAAGCGCAAGGGGAGAGCCAACTGTGTAACAGCCCCGACAAACAAATTTTTCTGCAGCACCTGTGGAAGAGCCCGTCACTCTAGAATTGGCCTTTATAGCCACTCCAGGCGCTGCTCCACACACCACTGACCTCCTCCAGGTGCTTACCCATTGTCTCTCGAGATAAGGAGGCCAAAGAAGAAGAAAAAGATAGTACAACAGAAACAAACACTATTAGTCAGATCAGGGAGACTGAAGTTCCCCTGAACTTGTTGCACTTCAAGGGTAGAATGTTATGTCAGTGTGTATGTGTAATGTGTGTAAAGTAAGCAGAACATCTGACTGAAGAAAGACCTGCATTAACTTAATGTTGTATCGTAGAGCTCAGAAATTTCCCAAAGTATTTCTCATGTATCACTACTGTGTTAAAACATTCCAGTCCTTTACACAGTGAAGATATTTTCAGATACTTAGAGAAAAAATAATTAAATAAACCCTCTTGATACAACTGTCGCTTTGGAAACTGTCCTACAATTTCAATTTTAATATTTGAATTTCCATCTTCAATGCAAACTATTTTTCCA
The DNA here is from genome assembly GCF_036365525.1 of Heterodontus francisci. NCBI lineage: Eukaryota > Metazoa > Chordata > Chondrichthyes > Heterodontiformes > Heterodontidae > Heterodontus > Heterodontus francisci. The sequence continues at coordinate 265,670,737 of NC_090371.1, forward strand.
ATTTTTCTGCTCCTGACCCTCTTTCTCACCTAGTCATTGGGGAGGTTTGGAAACTAGAATTTGAAGGATTTAACTCATTTTATGTGATGAAAGATTTCCAAGAGAAAAAAAATCATGTGGAGGAGACCCTAACTCTAAGAACCCTCACATTGCTTTACTCATTATACAATACACCACTGGTTCCTATTGGGCCTGTTTGAGGTCCAATAGAATGCACGTCCACACTTTCCATTGCATGTGACAAACTTTCAGGCCACTTGAAAATTCAGATCCTGAATGTCATGTGAAGTATGCAGTTCCTTTAAATTATTGGATACTGTTGATGGTGGGAGAAAAACACAGTTGGCATCAACTGCAAATAAGCAAAGTAAAACCACCTGTACAAATGACTCACGAGTATACGTTGCTTGATTGTCTCTCCAGTCATCCCAGCTTCAATAGACACAATGAAAGTGACTTCACCAAATAAGATACTACAGGAGAAAGATATTTGTAGAACAGTCAATTAAAATACTGAGTGTTTACTAAAGTGAATCAAATATCAGGATCTAAAAGCCCATAAGGTAAAATTGACAATCTATAATGTGGGATGACATTTCCATTATTATAATCAGTTTTGCAAATGGATATATAAAAATGTTTAATATTCTTATCTCTCTATCTTTGATAGTAAGTCTTCACTGAGAGAGATATGTTTCATCAGCCATGTCTTCAGTCTTGAATTGCCTAACTATAAGTATGTCTAACAATTTAAATCTATAGTTACTTCACACTTAGACCTGTTATGTTATGGAATACAAATTTATTTAAATGTTGAAGGACTTGAAGTAGAAAATGGACAATGTTTTGAATGTGCACAAAATCAGCTGAGGAATGACAATAGCTTGAATGAATCCCCAGTATTATATCCTGATTTTTTAAAATGTTTCCTTTTCCTTTTTCAAGGCCTCAAGCCTTGACTCAGTGATCAGCATTCTCATCACTGATTCAGAAACTGTTGGGTTCAAGGCCCAATCAGAGCCACACTCATATAATCTAAACTGGCACTCCCTCAGTACTGCACTGTCAGAGGTGCATTGTTTGGATGTGATGTTAAACTGAGACCCTTTGTGCCCTCTCAAATGGAAGAAAAGAAGCAATGGCACTATTCGAAGAAGAGCATGGGAAGTTTTCCTGGTCCCTCAGCCAACACTCAAAATAATGAAATAAAAGCAAAATACCGCAGATGCTGGAAATCTGAAATAAAAACAAGAAATGCTGGAAATACTCAGCAGGTCTGGCAGCATCTGTGGAGAGAGAAGCAGAGTTAACGTTTCGGGTCAGTGACCCTTCTTCGGAATTCGAAATACCCAAAATAATTATCTGGCCATTGTATCATTGCAGGTCGAGGGAACTGGCTATGCACAAATTGACTGCCGTGTTTCCTATATTACACATTAACTACATTTCAAAAGTACTTTATTTGCTATAAAGTGCTTTGGGACATCCTGAGACATGAAAGGCACTATATGAATGCATGTTATTTATATCCAAAACTAGTTTAGTAGCTATAAAGATGATGCTAGTAACATTAATTTTTAAAGGTGAGTTGTCAAGAGTGTCTGTTAATGAAGTACAGGGGTGGTACATGGATGTAATTCCAATTGAAAATTCCAATAATTTATGCATTATTTTTTATAATGACTGTTCTGAACAGTTTCAAAACTCAATGTTATTATGAAAATTACATTGGACTTCGGTGCTTCAGCTACTTTGGACCTTTGTTTCTGGAATTCTGTCTTCCCTACTACTTTTGTATGATGGGAATAGCTTATAATGAGATGGTCTAGTTTGGCTATCTATTCGATGGCCTTCTGAGATTCTGAGTGGAGAAATGAGATGCCTCCTGCAACAGGTCTTAGTACACAGGTTGGCCTGATGTGTTCCAAGATCGGAGACTCATGGCCACAATCGCAGTTTGGGTCACCCCTTATCTTCCTCTTGTGGAGCTGATGGTTGCATCATCCATGCTTTGTGTGGATTCAGTGAGCACAATCCACAGTCTTCTGGGGAGGTTGAATTAAGTGACCTCTGCTGTTGTCTCAGGGATGAAGTGTTCGTTCTTTATGCTTATGATTCCGTCGATCTGGATAGTGGGTTGATTCCAGCTGCATGAATATTTGCCTCCATTTCCCAGAATGGTCAGTCAATGCAATTTTCAATGCTTTCCTGGTGGATTTTATGAATGGGAATGTTGGTATTGCTCATGATCCTTTTGTTCTCACAGAGCACTTGTTGCGGCGAATGGCGGGCAGAGCAGTGTGGAACAGCGCTGAGAGCTGCTTAGTTGGAGTGGACTTAAGCATCCTTGACACTGTCCTCATGGCAGTATTTAGCTGCTCATCCGTGGTCTTTTGCAGGGCTATTATATCGAACTGTCTTCTGCAACACAGTAGACTGGGGCCACTGTTGTGGCGTGAAGTGTTTTGGCTGTGCTTCCACATGATGCTCCAGTGCATTTCTGGACCAGGTTCATTCTAGTTTTCACTTTTTGACTAGTATTGAAAGATGAGGCCAATAGATGAGAGTCCTAATCAGGGTGACGCCTAGCATTTATGGATGGGGGACATTGGTAGTTGCCTTCCGCAGAAGGAAGGCATTATTGTTCAGAAGGAATGCCATCACAGGACTCTTCTCTGGATTGGGATGGAGGCACTAGGTCCGGAAGTAGCATTCGGGTTGCTTGTAAGCATGTCTTACTTGCTTCCTCTAGCATTGATGCCTGCATCAGTAGTGCTACGTCATTAGCATAGATTTGTTGGAGGACATATCCAACATAAAAATGCTGAAAAAGGTCAGTGCGAGCACCAACCCCTGTGGCAGACCATTGTGGCATGTCCGTGTTTGACTGGTCTTGTCAATATGTCATGGGACTTACGGTTGCCAAGCTTAAGAGTATTGCAGCATTGAATGATTGTTGAAAACTTCAATAGCAGGCCTTCACATTATGAAGGAATCTGGCCATAATGAGGGGTTATAAAATTAAGAGTTATTTTCCTATGAATGAGGGATTAAAAACATTTTAAAAAAGGGTTCATCTTCCTAAAAGGTTAAAAAAGTTCATCTCTATAATACTACATGGTCTTGCTTCCCTCATCTTAGAACCATAAAGGCAGCTTCTGATAAGGAGGATTCAATCCCTAATGTCACAAACCTCACCACATGGTAAAACTTTGATACCATAGTTTTGCAAACTGTGACGAAAGCTACCAGAGTGTTATGGTTGATAAGATGGCTTTTTGCTAATAGCCCTAAACCACAGCCAACTGATTTTTTGTCAAAGCTAACCAAACCCAAAAACTGAATTATAATCTTGAAACACTGTTAGGTGACTAAATAAAAATTGACCATCAGGCGCTTGCAGCTAGGCTTTCTTAGAAATCAGAAGGATGGACTTTAGAATTAATAGTTATGCAGCTTTTCTTAGGAATCAAAGAGGATGGATCTTACCTAGAAATTAACGGTTTTATCACCTTATTTGGGAAATAAAGGGGTGAGAACTTACTTACAGTTGAGGTAATACCCCCATACTTAAGAAATTAGTTATTTAACTTGGAAAAAAAGTATAAATATTAGAAGCACACATTGGATTTTTAGATTCTTTGGACTCACTCCAATGTCTCTCATGGTAAAGGTACAACTATTGGAGTGAGGTGATGATAGTTCTCCTCTTAACTGGGACAGAAGTGTCTCGCTAACTCTATAGTCTTCTGCTTGCGAATTTAAGGGAAATGTTACTTTAATAATTCATGGATATCCTATTTAAATATTTTACTTTAACAATATTTAGATTTAAAAATTGGTTTCTCGACTAGAAACAAGATTGTACTTTCTATCTTTCCTAGAACTATTAACGTTGCGATTGTCTCACCAATTGCATGTTCGGTTCCTTAATAAACTTTAATCTGTATCTTCTGTATCACTAACTCGTAAACCTGTCTCTGTACACTCTTTGGTGGGGAGGTACATTACTGAGGAGAGATTCCCAGACCCTAATAATATCTGGGTTATTATAATCTGGCTGAAATTTGTTAGAAAGGCTATCTGGAGGACAGTAATATTCTCAGCTGGTTCCTTTAAGGAGAGTCAGATCAGTCCTTCAGACCCATTCAAGTGTCTTTGGGATCGGTCTGTCAACCTTAAGTTGAAAGTGATCATCGGAGAAGTACGCCTGATCCAGAATAGCCCCAAAAAAGGGCTAGGATTATAATCCACTACAACATCAGACAGTTTCATATACCAATGACAAGTCTATAAAGGCAGCTGCAGTCTTCAGCTGCTTCTGGAACTCTGCCTCGATGTTGGTCATGAGTGCAAGGACCTGATCAGGGCAGCTTCACCCTTCTCTGAAGCTTGCCTGCTCATTTGGGGAGGCTGGCTTCTAAATTTGGTTTTATCCGGTTAAGTACGAGCCATTCAACCACCTTGTAAACCGTACACTGAAGGGCAATGGGAAGGTAGCTTTTGGGATCATTGACTGGTTTTCCTGGCATTAGGATGGCAACAATTTTGGACTGGCGTCAAACTTCTGGAATTATCAGTGTCAAGGATTTTGGAGATGAGTTGGCAAGCCACATCCGTCCGTTTGGCCTTGGTTCTTGAGGAAATCTGGGTGGATGTCATCGATCTCAGCAACCTTCCCAGACTTGCTGTCTGTCAGCGCTGTGATCGCCTCCTCAATTGTGAAAGCTGCTGAACTTAAAAGAGAACTTAAGCAACTTTTTTACTGCATTTTGTCCCTGACAATCTACAATACATTGTTACAATTCTATTTTGAGTAGCAATCTTTTTTGCTCAAGTTGGCTTTTACTTCATATCCAAATGGGGATGTTGTTCACATGCAGTTCTGACAGCATAACATAAAAATCTATGGAAGGAGAGAGGATTCCTTAACCTTTTTAGTCAGAGCAAACCTATCACATACAGAAAAAGGCCTGATTCTACAGTCTTAACATTTTTTCTTTTCTTATAATTTTTATAATCCGCCCCTGCCACAGTACAGAAACAGCTCTTCTCAAAATCACAAATGACATTCTATGTGACTGTGATAAAGGTAAACTATACCTCCTTGTCCTTCTTGACTTGTCAGAAGCCTTTAACACTGTTAAACATACCATCGGCCTCCAGCACCTCCCCACTGTCGTGCACCTGGGTCGGGGGACGGGGTGGGACTGTACTCTTATCAATCTACTTGCAGCCAGAGAAGCACTATCAATGGCTTCTCTTTCCGCTCCTGCACAGTTACCTCTGGTGTTCCACCAAGGATCTATCCTTGGCTCCCTCTTATTTCTCATCTACATGCTGCCCTTAACAACATAAGAAAATACATTTCCTTATGTATGCTGATAACACCTAGCTCTACCTCACCACCCACTCTCTTGCCCCCTCCACTGTCTCTAAATTGTCTGACTGCTTGTCCAACAATCTGTACTGCATGAGCAGAAAGCTCCTCCAATTTAATATTGGGAAGACTGAATCTGTTGTCATCTGTTCCTGCCACAAACTCCACTCCCTACCCAGCCATCGACTCCATCCCTCTCCCTGGCAAATGTCTGAGCCTGTACCAAAAGTTTCACAACATCGGTGTTATATTTAACCCCGAGATAAACTTTCAACCACATATCCGCACCAACACTAAGATCACCTATTTCCATCTTCATAACATTGCCCAACTCTGCCCCCCGCCTCAGCTCATCTGCTGCTGAAACCATCATCCACGTCTTTGTTACTTCCAGACTTGTCTACTCTAACGCACTCCTGGTCAGCTTCCTATGTTCTACCCTCCATAAATTGAGGTCATCCAAAATTCTGCTGCCTGTGTCCCAACTTGCACTAACTCCCCACCCTACACAGGCTCCTGGTTAAGCAATGTCTCGATTTAAAAATTTTCCTCGTTTTCAAATCCCTCCATGGCCTCATTGCTCCCTATCTCTGTAATCTCCTCCAGCCCCACAACCCTCAGATATCTGCGCTCATGTAATTCTGGCCTCTTGAGCATCCCCAATATTTATTGCTCTATCATTTGTGGCTATGCCTTCAGCTGTCAAGGCCCTAAGCTCTGGAATTTCCTCACTAAACCTCTCAGGCTCTCTACATCTCTTTTCTCCTTTAAGCCACTCCTTAATATCTACTTCTTTGACCAAGCTCTTAGTCATCTGCCCTAATATCTGTTTATGTGGCTCGGCGTCAGATTTTGCTTTATAATGGTGCTATATAAATACATGTTGTTGCTTTGGAACTGGTTTCACCTATCTTAATTTGTTTCAATCCAGTGGTTTTTTTGGCTTGTATACTAGCCATGGCTTCTTATTTTGTTGATGTGAACTTAACCCCAGACTACTCTCAAGTTTCATGTTTTAACAATGTTACAGTAAAACCCAAAATTTTGTTAATAATAAAAATTAGAAATGCACAATAAAATCTTGTAAAATGATTAATTCAGAAGTCTTGTAAGATGTCATAGATTCATAGTCATTTATGGCACAGGAGGAGGCCATTCAGCCCATTGAGACCAGCTGGCTCTCCACGGAGCTATTCAGTCAGTCCCACTCCCCCGCTCGATCCCAGTAGCCCTGCAAATCTTTTTTTTTCAAGTGGCCATCAATTTCTTCTTGAAGTCATTGATTGTCTCTGCTGCCACTACCCTGATGGGCAACGAGTTCCAGGTCACCACTAGCCACATAAAAATGTCTTCCCTATAGTCCCCCTGCATCTTTTGCCCAAAACCTTCAATCTGTGTCCCCTAGTTCTTGTACCATTAGTTAATGGGAACAGTTTTTCCTTATCTAACTTATTAAACCTGTCATAATCTTGTACCTTTCTATTAAATCTCTCCTCAATATCCTTTGTTCTAAGGAGAATACCATCATTTTTTTCAACCTAACTTTGTAACTAAAATCCCCCCTCCCTGGAACCATTCTGGTAAATCTCTGCACCCTCTCAAGGACCTGCACGTCCTGTCTAAAGTGCCGTCACTAGAACTGAACACAATATTCAAGTTGGGGCCCAACCAGAACTTTATAAAGGTTCAGCATAACTTCCCTTCTTTTGTACTCAATGCCTCTTGTCACACACACTGAAAGTGCTATGATACAACAGCCATGGACTAACCCTAAAGAGATTTTTAAAAACTGTCTTTAAAAAATGAACCGTTTAAAAAAAAAGCTAACAATGGTCCAAAACGGCCTTTTGTGTATTCATACTGTCTGACAAAGACAAATGAAAAATCTTCAAAGTTGAAAGGTGTCAACTGAACCCATCTTACACCTATCCTAAAACATTCCAGAACTGAATATCTTCTGAAACAAAGAAGGTTTGAAGTAGCCACATCCTGGGTCATGGTGCGATGGGGAAGAGACCAGAATGTCTCCTAACAGGAGGTGAGAAATAACGACCTTCCGTTATCTCCATCCCCACTTCCTTTAGCAACCTGGGATGCAAGCCATCCGGACCAGGTGACTTATCTACCCTTAGCATAGGCAGCCTTTTTAGTACCTCCCCCTCTCAATATTTACCCTATCCATTGCCTCTACGCTCTCTGCTTCTACTGATATTTTGTCAGATTTCACTTCCTTTGAGAACACTGATACAGAATACTTATTAAGTATATTATCCTTGCTCTATGCCTATAGAAGATTTTTGAGTTCCCTTTTATGTTGCCTGCCATTCTATTCTCATATCTCTCTTTGCCAGTCTAATTTTCCTCTTCACCTCCCCTCTCAACTTATTGTGTGTAGCCTGGTTCTCATTGAAGAATTCACCTGACATGAATCATACACCCTCTTTTTTTTGTTTCATCATAATCTCTATCTCCCTCATCATCCAAGGAGCCCAGCTATTGGTTCACTTACCTTTCACCTTCGTTGGAATGTACCTAGCCTGTACCTGCATCATCTCTTCTTTAAAAATAACCCATTGTTCCAATACAGCTCTTCCGGTCAGTCTTTGGTTCCTTTCTCCCCTGGCTGGATCCCTTCTGATCGCATTGAAATTAGCCCTCTTCCAATCTAGACGTTCTACCTTATTTTGTTCCTTGCTTTTCTGCATTAAGAGTCTAAACCTTATGAAACAGTGGTCACTCTTACCCAAGTGCTCCCCGACAGACACTTCGTCCACTTGGCCCACCTCATTTTCCAGCACTAGATCCAGCAATGCCTCCTTTCTATAATAAATGCAAAATACTGCAGATGCTGGAAATCTGAAATAAAAACAAAAAATGCTGGAAATACTCAGCAGATATGGCAGCATCTGTGGAGAGAGAAGCAGAGTTAACGTTTCAGGTCAGTGACCCTTCATCTGAACTGGCAGAGGCTAGAAATGTAATAGATTTTAAGCAAATAAAGTAAGGGTGGGGCAAGAGATAACAAAAGAGAAGGTGTTAATAAGACAAAGTCACAGAGAATAACTGACCAAAAGGTCATGGAGCAAAGGCAAATGGAACGTTATTGGTGTGCTGAAAGACAAAGCATTAATGCAGAGAGGGTGTTAATTGACAGAAAAATAGAACAACCTGGCCCAATGCACAAACATGACAAAAAAGCAATGGGTATGCACATGGTAAGAAAATGAATGACGAAACAAAATGAAATAAAATAAACAAATAAAAAAGAAAAAATAGCTAACACTAAAAAGGGGGCCTGTCATGTTCTGAAATTATTGAACTCAATGTGCCTAATCGGTAAATGGGATGCTGTTCCTTGAGCTTATGTTGATGTTCACTGGAACACTGCAGCAATCCCAGGACAGATATCTGGGCATGAGAGCAGGGGGGTGTGTTGAAATGGCCAGCAACTGGAAGCTCGGGGTCATGTTTACAGACTGAGCGGCGGTGTTCTGCAAAGCGGTCACCCAATCTGCGTTTGGTCTTCCCAATGTAGAGACCACCACATTGTGAGCAGCGAATACAGTATACTAAATTGAAAGAAGTACAAGTAAATCGCTGCTTCACCTGAAAGGAGTGTTTAGGGATTTGGATAGTAAGGAGAGAGGAGGTGAATGGGGAGGTATTACACCTCCTGCGATTGCATGGGAAGGTGCCACGGGAAGGGGACTAAGTGTTGGGGTAATGGAGGAGTGGACCAGGGTGTCGTGGAGGAAACAATCCCTTCAGAATGCTGACAGGGGAGGGGAAGGGAAGATGTGTTTAGTAGTGGTATCATGCTGGACGTGGCAGAAATGGTGGAGGATGATCTTTTGGATGTGGAGACTGGTGGGGTGGAAAGTGACGACAAGGGGAACCCTATCACGGGTCTGGGAGGGAGGGGAAGGGGTGAGGGTAGAGGTGTGGGAAATGGGCCGGACATGGTTGAGGGCCCTGTCAACCACAGTGGGGGGAAATCCTCGGTTGAGGAAAAAGGAAGACATATCAGAAGCGCTGTTGTGGAAGGTTGCATCATCAGATCAGATGCATTGGAGACGGAGAAACTGGGAGAATGGAATGGAGTACCTTCTAGTTGGGCTGAGAGTATACTGATCAAGGAAGTTCTCCTGAATACATTTCAGAAATTCCTTTTCATTATTCTGTCATTTAACACCCTCTCTGCACTAACGCTTTGTCTTTCACCACACTATTAACACACTCTTTGCCCATGACCTCCTTGTCAGTTATTCTCTGTGACCCTATGTCCTATCAACACCTTCCCTTTTGTTCTCTTTTGCCCCACCCCCACTTTATTTTCTTAAAACCTATTACATTTCTAACCTTTGCCAATTCTGATGCAAATTCACTGACCTGAAACGTTAACTCTACTTCTCTCTCCACAGATGCTGTCAGACCTGCTGAGTATTTTCCAGCACTTTTTGTTTTTACTTCAGAAATTCCTCCCCTCCTTACCCTTTACTCTAGAATTATCCCAATCGATAATTGGGTAATTAAAGTCCCCCAATATCACCACTCTATAGTTCTTGCACATCTATGTGATTTTTATGCAGATTTGCTCCTCTATTTCTCACTATTTAGAGGCATATAGAACACCCCTAGTAACGTGATCATACCAGTTTTGCTTCTCAACTCTAACCAAACGGATTCTGTCCTTGCCCCTTCAAAGACATCCACCCTTTTCTACACTGCAATGTCTTCCCTAATCAGTACTGCCACCCCACCTCCCTTGTTTCCTTTTCTATCTTTTCTGAACACTTTATATCCTTGTATATTAAGCACCCAGTCCTCTCCATTTTTAAGCCACATTTCTGTTATTGCCTCGACATCATATTCCCACACTGCTATTTGTGCTGATAGCTCACCAACCTTATTCACCACACTTTCTGCATTTACATACATGCATTGTAATCCTGTCTTTGCATTCCTCGTAGTCCTTCTCAGTCTGCTCCCATCTAATACGGAACTACTCCCTTCTCTAGTATTGTCTAACACTCTCAGCTTATGCACCTTATTCCTCTTTTCTACTGAGAGTCATACAGTTATACAGCACAGAATTACCCATTCCCCTGCCAATTTAGTTTAAACCCTCCCCAACCACACTAGTGAATCTCCTACGAGGACATTGGTCCCAGTCCTGTTGAGGTGCAACCCGTCCCTTTTCAATAGGTGCCTTCTGCCCCAGAACTCGTCCCAACGCCCCAAAATCTGAAGCCCTCCCTCCTGCACCATGCCTCAAGCCACATATTGATCCTCCGTATTTTCCTATTTCAACTCTCACTAGCGCGTGGCACTCGGAGTAATCCAGAGATTACCAACCTTGAGGTCCTACTCTTTAACTTCCTCCCGAGCTCCTGAAAATCTGACTGTAGGACGTCAATACCTGCCCTTGCTATGTCATTGGTACCAACGTGTACTACAACTTCTGGCTCACTCCCTACCTCCTGCAGAATATCCTGCATCCTCTCCATGATGTTCTTTACCCTGGCACCAGGGAGGGAACACACCATGCGGCACTCACGATAACTATTACAGAAATGCCTATCTGACCCCTGAATATGGAATCACCTATACAACAGTATTTCTGCACTTTGCTGTTTCCGTCCTGTACATGGTCTGGACTGCACTCCTTCAAGGTGTCATCACTCACAGCAATCTCCAAAACGGAGTATCAGTTTGAGAGTGACACACACCCTTAAGATTCCTGCACTTACTGCTTCTTCATACTCTTCTGGAAGGCCACCCGCCTACTATCCTGAACTCACACTACCTGTGGGATGACCACCTCCTGGAATGCACAAACTCGGAAAGTCTCCTGCTGCCTGATGCTCCGCAGCAATTCCAGCTACCCCTCAAGCTCGGAAATCCTGAGCTCGAGCTGAAGCAGTTGGAGACACTTCCTGCACACGTGGTCCCCCAAAACATGTGAAGTGTCCTGAAGTTCCCACATGGAGCAAGAATTGTAAGCAACAGGTCACAGCTACCCATCCATGATCTAAGCAAAAACCATCTACTCCCGTTTTTAAACAATCTATTTAGCACCCTATTTAAACTACCAATTTTAATTCATACCTCTCCTCATGCTCTGCGTTTATACTCAATACAGCACTTACTGTTACACTACCACAATTGAATACTTTTAATTTCCCAGCTCCTAATTTGAACCAATACCCTCTCTGCTGGTTTTGATCTCTCTCTATGATAAATTAATAAAAATGCACCTTAGTTTTTAGATTAATGAATCAATTAAGTCTTATTTTATATTTGATTAACTTAAAATCTAACGGGTATATTCACCCCGGCCGGCATTCTATTTCCCTGCACTCTCTGTGACATTACTCTAATGTCACTTCTTGATTTTTGATTTGGCTCCGAACCTCTGCTCCTCTCCGAATCTCCAAGGTTTTGGCACACTTTTTATATCCTCTCCTCTCCCGCTGCTTCTCTGAAGTAGTTATAAATCAAGAATCAATGAGTCACAGGGATGACATCGGTTCATAATATCTGGTAAGTTCTTGTCAGGAAACAAAAGACCATTGAAAGAAGGAAAGGAAGATTCTTATTGACCCAACAAAGTGGTGTTAAACCTGGAAGCCTCAAGCAATTGCTAGATTGGTGATCTTGTCCCCACTTCCTGATGTGCTCCACTCCATTGATTCCAGCTTCCTGAAGCCTCTACACTGACAGACCTGACTCCCTGATGTTTCCTTGTTGCTGGTCTGAGAATCCTATGGCCTCCTCAGTCTGCTGCCTGATCTTGTTGCCAGTCCTGGAAACTAATTAGGTAGTTTTCTCACTTTGGATGTGGACTCTCTGCTGCATGAGACTGGTGGGAATTCATGATCTTGTGATAGTTTTTGCTGGGTGATCGTTTCCCACTTGCTCACATGTGACACAAACCAATCCCACCGTCAAGATACACATTTGGCATGCAAATTAAAACATCTTGAAAGAAACAATTCCAATGAGATAGTGGCTCCACCACCTTTTGCAACATCTGGAGGAGATATTGGTTCAGGAATTGCTGTATCCAAGGACTATATCTGAGCGCTCTTTTGAGTGTTTTCTCCTGTAGTCTTACTACCAAAGGAGGGCAGAACTACATATTTAATATCAATTTCTGTTAGCTAAATCAAGCATCCAATGGCAAATCTTTCTCATTACTTAGAATTGATCAATTTTGCATTGCATGGATCAGATTCACAATGGTAATAATTTGCACTTGTGAAAGGGTTACAACCAGATTCATGTACAAGAGAACTATGAATTATATTGGCTTTTCTGCATCTTGGATTCTTTGTTACTTTGCAGTTATGCAATTAATCTCCCTGAATTCTCAGCTACACATCAGAACCTAACGAACTGAGTACTTGGGGGATATAGAGACATTTGTGCCTCTGACTTAATATTCACATCTTAGAGGCAACATTCCCTCTAATTTTATTTTGGAGTTCACGGGTGAGTTATTTAAGTGCATGATCCCTTTAAATTTTTTTTCTGTGGCCACACACGCACAGTAACGTAAAGGGGCTGACTTGAGCACGGCCTGCGCAGGGTTGCCACGTGGCTTACAGGGAACATTTCTTAGAAGGTACACTAGAACTGTCGATGTTTAATGACCTAATAATTACAAGGAGGTTTAACTATTAATCTGAACAAATTTAGATAGGAAGCGTCGGTAGTGTAGTGGTAATATCACTGGACGAGTAATCCAGAGCCCAGGCTAATGCAATGGGGGCATGGCTTCAAATCCCACCATGGCAGATGGTGAAATTTAAGGGCAGCACAGTGGCGCAGTGGTTAGCACTGCACCCTCACAGCTCCAGCGACCTGGGTTCAGTTCTGGGTACTGCCTGTGTGGAGTTTGCAAGTTCTCCCTGTGACCGCGTGGGTTTCCGCCAGGTACTCTGGTTTCCTCCCACAACCAAAGACTTGCAGGTTGATAGGTAAATTGGCCATTGTAAATTGCCCCTAGTATAGGTAGGTGGTAGGAGAATGGTGGGGATGTGGTAGGGAATATGGGATTAATGTAGGATTAGTATAAATGGGTGGTTGTTGGTCGGCACAGACTCGGTGGACCGAAGGGCCTGTTTCAGTGCTGTATCTCTAAACAAAAAAACAAACTATATATCAAAGTTGCATCTTAGGGAGTGCGATCAAAGGAACAGGATCTGGTCATTCAGCCCCTAGAGCCTGTTCCACCATTCAATTAGATCATAGCCAATTTATATTTTGACTCCATCTTCCCGCCTTGGTTCTGTAACCCTTAATACCCCTGCTTAACAAAGATCTATAAATTACAGTTTTGAAAGTTTTAATTGACCGAGCCTTAGCAGTTTTTTAGGGGACAGAGTTCCAGATTTCCACCAGCCATTGTGTGAGGAAATGTTTTTTGACATCATTAAACAGTCTGTCTCCAACTTTAAGGTTGTACCAACTCTCAGAACCTTCCTCTTATTTCCCCTGGACCGTGAACCCCGCCCACCCCCCATCCCACTTCTGAACATCAAGCCATCGTTTCCCACACTGTTATTAACCTCATCTCCTCTGGAGATCTTCTCTCCATAGCCTCCAACCTCATAGTTCACCAACCCCAAACAGCCCACTTCTATCTCCTTCCCAAGATCCACAAACAGATCTGCCCTGGTAGACCAATTGTTTCAGCCTGTTCCTGCCCCACTGAAATGATTTCCTCCTGTCACGACTATTTTTTCCCCCCTTATCCAGTATTCCCACTTACTTCTGTGACTCTTCCAAAACCCTTTATCACTAACAGTTTCCAGTTTCTTGGCCCTAAACGTCTTCTTTTTAACGAGGACATCCAATTCCTCTGCACCTCCAACCTCCACCAGGACGGTCTGAGGGCTCTCCACTTCTTCCTTGGAGAGGCCCAACCAAGTCCCCATCCACCACCATCCTCTGCTTGGCTGAGCTTGTTCTCACATTGAACAACTTCTCCTTTTACTCCATTCACTTCCTCCAGCTAAAAGGTGTTGCTATGGGTACCCATATGGGTCCTAGCTATGCCTGCCTTTTTGTGGGATATTCTTTGTTTCAGTCTTACTCAGTCCCCTCACTCACCTTTTTTTCCCAATACACTGATGTCTGTATAGCTGTTTCCTGCTTTCACCCTGAACTGGAAAATGTAATCAACTTTGCTTCCGATTTTCACCCTTCCCTCGCCTGCACATGGTCCAACTCAGACTTTTTCCTTCCCTTCCTCTACTTCTATAGCTCCATTTCTGGAAATTGGCTTTCAAACAATATTCACGATAAGCCCACTGGCTCCCACAGCTACCTTGACTACACTTCCTCACACCCTGCTTCCTTTAAAGGATTCTATTCCAATTCTCCCAGTTTCTCCATCTCTGATGCATCTGTTCTGACCATGCAACATTCCATACCAGTGCTTCTGGTACATCTTTCTTTTTCCTCAACCAAGGATTCACCTCCCCCCCACCCCACCCCACAATGGTTTTCAGGGCCCTCAAACATGTCTGTTCCATTTCACACACTTCTGCTTTCACCAATTCCCTCCCTCCCAGAACGATTAGGTTCCCACTTTCCGCCTCCATATTCAACGGATCATCCTCCACCATTTCTGCCAACTCCAGCATGACAACACCACCAAACACATCATCTCCTCCCGTTTCCCTTTCAGCCTTCCGAAGGGACCGGTCCCTCTGCGACACCCCTCTCATATTAGAGATGACAGTTGTTATGCTAGTTATTTATTGCTTCTTATGCCAGAAACTAATTCTCAGAGTACACTATTTAGATATTAAAATATTTGGCAATCAAGTGGGCATTTTTTTAAAAATAGCATCTTATTTGTTGGCATAGCACATTATCAACACTGTTTATACTGTTTTACATGGATATTTAGGGTGGCATGTTGTCATGTTACTTTCCTACATTAAACTCCATCTGCCAAGTTTTTGCCCACTCACTCACAAGAAGGACAATGTTATGCAAATACATAGTTTGTATATATAAATGTATTGAGTTAGACGGATGTTACAGTATCTAAAGAAAGTGAGTAGTTAAAGATACTATATTTGCAACCTGAGATACTTAAAACGTCAGTTCCTGAACACTCAAGTGTAATTCCTGCCTCAGCAGGTTGGTTAGGACAATCATATCATTTAGAGCAACATATCTTGATTTTACCTTTCAATGTATATATGATTTTGAAAGGATAGGCCGTAACCCAATTGGATGCTTGTAACTGCACAGCAAGTAGGACCACTTGTGCCTCATTTCCAATCTTATCAACTTTTTGTATATGCTTAAAATAAACCAGTTGGTTTTCTGTGTACCTATGGGTGAAGTTCTAAATTTACAATACATTTATATCATCTTGACATGGAGGTTGCTTAAAATTGAACTTCTCTCAAGAAAGAAGAATCTGACGTTGTAAACAGATTTAGAAAAGGAAAATGTTGCAGTAACCATTTCACACCACTTGATGTTGCTACATACAAAATATCAACAACTCTTGTTGTGGAATGAAATCCTAACAGCTGCATATTTAGTACAGAAAATTCCTTCAGAGACTTGACATCAAAATTGACAGCATTTTATTGTTTTACTTGTTTTGGTGCTAATTACAGCTGCCTTTTTAAAAAAAATGTTATCTTCCCCCCCCCAAAATCTTTCTATTTTAGTTATTATACTTGGCCCAAAATACAGACTGGAGACCTGCCCTCGGGGAGTCAATACTGTGCTTTCACATGCTCCAAGGACCTCAGGCAGTACACAGTAACTTTCTGCCATTCACTTACTTAGCCGACCTCTAAATAACCATGTAGGAAATAGTCAGTGAAGACTCATGTCTGACAATCTTGAGTTGCAGCATCCACCTCATGGTCTAGGCCACTGCCAATGCCATTTTGGCTTGTGAGCATCTTTCTGTCGCTCTCGTGCGGATTATTCTAATTGTTGCTCTGTAGTCCTCACAAAACCACAACCAAGTTTGGGAACTAAGATGGCATGGCGAACCCACATTCATAACATAATGTTATTCCTGTTCTACTGCTGCATTTCCTATCTGTGATTTGTATTTTTAAAAAATACATAATAGACCTGGAAAGTGCAGTGATGTAGTCCAATTACAAAAGCTGTGTGGAATCACCTGACTGATAGCTCAGCAAAATACAATTTCCACTAAGGATAATATTCCTATTCCCTTTAGATGGGTTAAAGTCTAGTGCATTTTGCAATTGTGTGTCATGGTGCACTTTTAATATTTTACTACCTGGATCACATTGTGCTGAAGCTTACAATTATTACTCAAACATGATAGAGATATTTAAAGAGACAAAATACATTCTTTGGCATGCAGTTATAAAGAATCAGCCTATACTGTGGGACCTACAAATTATGACATACTAAAAATGATTGTATAATCAGTTCAAAACAAAGTAAGCCTTATTACAGAAGGGAAGACTGAGCATTAGGCATCATGATAAAGGAGAAATGTTTCAATACTAGTAAATAAAGGACAAAAGATAGAACTCCTAAGGTGTGGGCACTTATTATCCAGTGTCTGAATGCATGCTCTGCTGCTGAGGGAGGGATCAGTGTGTGAGGACTTGAAATAAAAGGGTTAAATAATACAGGCTAACACAAACTGGCAGTGGTGACACAATATGAATATTTAGCAAGACATCAGTTTCTCTATCCCCAACTCAAATTTGCAGATATTATAATCCAGACCTGAGGAAGTACTTGAATCAGCAAGAGAGATATGTTAGTACCACAACAGCTCTTCCATGACATGTACAAAATGCATTCATGAATCCATTTCATACATCTCAAATGTTTGCTTTCAATAAAAAGTGCATAATTGGTAAAGATTATTGCCCTTTTACTTTGGATAGGCAGCTACCACCTGTGCTACTTTGTAGTACTGGATAATATTGCTCAGTAATTTCCAGGCTGACTGACATTTTTTCCATCCTTCACTGCTGTTTGTTTACAATGCAACCTTAACAAATAATCCACCTTGTTTGAATGGTGCTAATTAAGTACTCCAGATATGGAAATACCATGCTGCAATTCCATTCATTTAATGGCAATGTCTCCAATCTACCTCCCTGACCATAACCAACTCTGTCATGCCAGGAGAGGAAACATAGTCATGGGTATTTCATGAAGAAAAAGTAAATAAATGACCGAGGCATTTGAAGATTCAATTAGAGTGGTTTCCAATCAAGGAAAGGAGAATGAGTCAGCATAAGGAAGTCACAGTGAAGGGCTCAAAGGAAGTGACAGACTGATAGAGAACCAGGAAGGAGATTAGAAAAAAAGGATGGTAATGGGGAGGTTCGAAAAGGAATGATGATGGGATGGGCATGAGCGAGACAAGAGGAAGGATGATGATGGGATCAGAAAAAGACACTCGGGCGAATTGCATAAAAAGGTGGTGGGGGGGGGGGGGGGGGGGGGGGGGGGTAAGGAGGGTGGTGGGGAGGGGCATGTGTCTGATGGCAGGGAAGAAGGTAAGCTTGGTGGGCTGTGGCGAAGCACTCTCTCTCTTCCTGGTCCATAAGCAGCACTGTAAATTAACTTACTTTTTCCCTGATGTTGTCTTTGCCTCCTATAGTTGCTGGGTTTCCCGAGGTCTGGAAAACCCCGCTGAACAGGGTAAACTGCAAGAGATGACATGTGAGGCTCCCAATATAATATTTCAATGGCCAACCTGTCTCTTGTGAGCATGTTGGCTGCCTGCCCCCACGCACACCCCGATCCCACCTCCATTAAAGCCAGAAATGGGCGGGTTGAATTCTGGTTAGAGTTTTAAAAAAAAATTACATCTCATTTGACACCAACCCACCCATTTTTGAGATTAAAATGATCTCCTAGATTAATGAAGAGGTCAGGTTTTGAAGGAATGAGGCCCCCTCCTGAGGTCACGAGAAAAAAATGGTTGATATCTTTCGTGAGGGGGCCCAATTAGTGAGAGTGCTCATAAATAGACAACCTAGAGCCCACACAGTATTCCACTAAAAGTAGTTGCTGTTCTCTCAAGTCTGTAGAAAAAGAGCCATAATGACTTAATAGCCATTAATACAATTTAAATATATTTTTGAAATGCAGAGCAAGTGCATTACTGAGAATTATTTATTTGCCTAATTGTTGTATCTATAAAATCAAATCTGGCTCTGTCATTGTTCCTTATGTTTCTGGGTGTTATTTTTGTTATGATCTTTTTAAGACACGAAGGGGTTTATTTTGGCTATAGGATGAAAACAGGTGCTAAATGGGTATCGTGCTAATGAGACTAGCCTGTTTTAAAGTCCAGATTTAGCATAAAGTTTTGATCATAATTGCTGATTGCCATAATTTGAACTTGCCTAGAGGTGCTAAACAGGCTGTCAGTTTAGCACTCAAGTGTTGATTCGGCACAATTGTGAAGCAGTATATGAGAGTTCCATACACCCACTTCCATTGAAGGTGTCACATCTGCTGGCACTAAGTGGCACATTGCAGGACAGATAAGGGACTGAGGGTGTGGATGCAAAGGTTCTCAGACACGGCACTGGAGGTCATGGTGGAAGAGATCCAGAGGAGGATGTCTTGTATCACCCTCATGTCCCTCTCTCCTGTAGCATCTGGTGCTGCTCTGCCTGACCTCATGCCCTCCTCCCATTCCTCATGCAGACTAGCAAGATGCCTATGACCAAGCACTCCTTTTCTCCTGGTGACTCCTATAAGATGCCCATAAGGTCGAGTAGCATAACAATTAGTCTTTTTCCAGTGAAGTCCTTAGAGAATTTACAGAATAAATGTTGCCTGAATGTTGATGAAGTCTTGACAAGGTGTCCCAGAAAGTCTCCATTATGTGTTAGAGGTTCTCTTCACAGCTCCAATAGCATTGACCATAAGACAGTGAATGTCCCTTCAAGTGGTGAATATCCCTTTAAGTACCAGAAATTGACATCAATGCTATGTTTACTCAAACAGCTGATTGCTGTTAGGAAAGTTGAAGTGCTCCCCACCAAAATGTGGTGCAGCCTCTTGAATGACTGCTAGCAGGAATTTTAATAGGCAATCAACTGTTTAAAAAGCCTCCAGGCAACCATTCTCAGCACTGGCTTCAACTCCTTTACCAAGATGGCTTTTTGCACGAAATCAGTGTTTCAGCTTAAGATCCCATCTTGACCACCTCTTTACCTCCTAAAGTATGTGTGAAAATCTTGAAACTCCAACCCTTTTAAACTCATCACCACACTGGTCACAGCATTTGCTAGTTAAGCCTCAGAATTAAATTCCACATGGACTTTCATCAGACATTTTTCCCCACTAGTTTGGCACTATAAGCCTTACAGGTGAGAATGCTCAATATATTTAGTAGTAACTACTACCTCAATTTTCTGGGTTCTCGAAACTCTACAGCATAGTTAATTATCTTCCTGAGAATGATCCTGTACTGTTAAGAATTTAAAATTGAGAAGCTCCATTAAATTTTATCCAGATCATTTATGAAATGTGTGAATTATTTTAAACACCAACTAAGTGAATAAAGCTGTTTCTACTCTATTTTCTGATACTTAAGTGTCTGGATCAAGGAAGGGTTTTTTTTTAAAGAGAGACATTACAACAAGCCTGTCTGCAATGATAAATTTGAGGCAATCCATTTTGGTATAGTCAAGTGGGTCAACTACTGTTGATAGATTTCTATGATGAAGAAAAGTGAGCTAGTTCCTCTGATTTACAAAGAAAGGCTTGCATGTATATATCACTTTGCATGACCACCGGACATCTCAAAGTGCTTTACAGCCAATGAAATATTTTTTTGAAGTGTAGTCGCTGTTGTAATGTAGGAAATGCGGCAGCCAACTTGTGCACAGCAAGCTCCCACTAACAGCAATGTGATAATGACCAGAAAATCTGTTTGTATGATGTTGATGAGGAATAAACAAATAAATAAATATAGAAATACCAGGGATAACTCTCCTGCTCGACTTCAAACGAGTGCCATGGAATCTTTTACATCCTCCCGAGCAGGCAGATGGGGCCTTAGTTTAAAGTCTCATGCGAAAGACAGCACCTCCGACAGTGCAGCACTCCCTCAGTACTGCACTGGAGTGTCAGCCTTGATTTTTGTGCTTGAGCGCTAGAGTGGGACTTGAACCCAGAACTTAGTGATGTTACAACCGACCGCTCCAGTCATAGCCCCCAATCAAAATATATGATTCTTATTGCGGTGAGAAAAACGCACTGTTAATTCAATCCCGTCCCTCCAAACATCGCCTAAAATATCATTTTTAAACTTTCCAAATTAAATACCCAGCTATTAACCCCCGAATGAGGCGAACCAAACCAGGTGTCTTTAAATCAACAAATTAATGGTTTAATTTTTAAAAAACTAAATTCTTAAACACTATGAAGATATGAACAACTTTTAAAATAAAAAAAAATTAGAGTCCTTGCAAATTTATAGTCCAATGTTGCTTGAAGTCCTCACAGCCGTCCGATGGGTAAAAAAGGTTCTTCAACAGTAGAACAGTCCGTAGCCTAATTCCAGCAGTAAACGATGCTTTCTTTCTTCAGTGATGGATTTCAACAAGTAACAACTTGCAAACACTTTCAATAGAATCAATCTTACTTTAGAGTTTTTGAGGGATAAAAGATTGTCACAGTCCAATGTCCCTTCCTTCAGTTTAAATTATCAGAGATCTCTCTTTTGGCTTGACTTTTTTAGAATTTTGAGAGATAATAATAATTAAAGAGACTAAATTCTCTTCCTTCAGTTTAAATGGCTGAGAGCTCTTCTTTCAGGCGTTAACACCAGTTGTCTGTCTGTGTTGTGTCAGAACAGATTGTCTTCAACTAAAAAGCCAGTTCAAAATTGAATTGAAACAAATGTATCACTTGATACTCTGTCCAAGTGGCTGTATCCAAGGTAACAAGAATGCACCCTTACTCTAACTCCTGAGGCTTGCTGGTTCTTAAACAGTATGGCTCCTTTTCCAGCCTTAAAGACACACCACATATTCCCCAGAGAGAGAGAAAAAAACTACAGGACCATGACAGTGACTCAGAGGAAGATTCATTTAAAATAAGCTGATTTCACTTGGCTTAACAATTCATAAAACCAGTTGTTGTATCTCACCTTGGGAACAGACTACAACTTTTAACATTTGGATTGGCTCAAGAGGCTTGTTGTCAAAACGTCTGTAGAAATGCTGGAGGAAAGGAAATTTTGCTCCAAACATATTCAGAGATATTCTTTGACTTTAAAAAGAATATCAATTCTTTCCCCACTCAGCCCATTCAAGTGACCTTACTGACAGGGAGGAGCTGCATTCATTTTAACAGGAGTTACAACGACTCACCAGATGTAGAGTTGATCTTGAACTAACAGACTTTGGGACAACTTATCACTGGTAAGATATACCGCATATCTAACCCGCAGCATTTTCATGGTCCATATTTTCCAACTCTACTTAGAATGATGGAAAAGTGTCATTAGCAGAATTTGTTCCTCAGTAGGTACAACCATATTCTACTTTAACAAAGAAGGAACATCAAATTATAAGGCATTATGCATTCTCTCAATGTGGTTTCTTCATTAGGCTGTACAGAGGAACAATGGTCTGGCCAAGTACCGGCAAAATCTTATTGAATCTCAGCAGTACCCAAGAAATTCATTATTTTAGTTTAGTTTAGTTTAGAGATACAGCACTGAAACAGGCCCTTCAGCCCACCGAGTCTGTTCCGACCTTCAACCACCCATTTATACGAATCCTACACTAATTCCATATTCCTACCACATCCCCACCTGTCCCTATATTCCCCTACCACCTACCTATACTAGGGGCAATTTATAATGGCCAATTAACCTACCAACCTGCAAGTCTTTGGCATGTGGGAGGAAACCGGAGCACCCGGAGGAAACCCACACAGACACAGGAAGAACTTGCAAACTCCACACAGGCAGTACCCAGAATTGAACCCGGGTCACTGGAGCTGTGAGGCTGCGGTGCTAACCACTGCGCCACCCTTCATGGTCTCTCAACAGTTCAGTGTTCTTGCACATACGGAGCTCTTCATCTGAATGGAGAGTTAGAGTCTTCCAAGGATCTGAAAACACAACTGGGTTTATAGGTTGCAAATACTTTCTCACTACCATGGTACCACAGTTTTCCACATTGCTTCCTACCTTTACCAATTAGTCAAGGGATTCTAAAGGTTCTTACTAACACAAATAGTTATTTAAAAAAAAAGAAATATCCCAACCAGAGCCATCTGTAACAGGAAAGCAACATCCCTCCACATCTATTAAATCATGGATTCTGATTAGAGTGACATCAACTAACATGCAGGTTTTTCAGTTAGTATTCACCTAAAAGACATCAATTTTAAAATCCTTAACACACTTTATAATACAAAATGAGGAGATTCAATTTCTACCGATCCACCTGCTCAACTGATCACTTCTCAATGTCCTTTCGGACCTTCATGAAAGGATTGAAAACCAGCAGTACTACAGTGTCTGTCTTTTTAGACAGATGTTCTGAGTGCTTCAGCAGACACTCATCCATTTTGATTCAAATTAATGAAAGCTCGTCAGCCCACTTAATCTCATCTTTATCAGAACCACCTTATTATCTCCACAGAACAGCATCCAGTTCCTTTCACAAAGGATTCTTGCAACCATCTGAGAGAAACCTTCATCTCCTTAGCTTGCACTGGGTTCAAATCTAAGTCTCAAGAGTGAAGGTACAGTGGCATAACCCACAGCATCACATAGAACTTCAACTCTTTATATACAGATTTATAAATAATTATATGGAAATAAATCTGGCAGTTTATTATTTCAATAGAATACAGGATGTTTATCATTTTAACAAGAGCAAAAATAAATGTGCAATAAATTCTGCTCCAGCTTCATTTTTCTAACTTCCAAAACATTTCAGCCTGTAATATGAAGGACTCTTGGCAAAATGCTAAAACCCCCTCCCTCCCGCCACTCAGCAAGAATAGTATAATATTAAAAGATATAAAATGTTTCAAAATTCTACCTCCTGGCTCCAACCCGCCAATTTCCCAGACATTTTAAATTTTACAAACCCAATCAAAGGTTACGACACAATGACATAGTGGTGCCAAAACCTAAAACACAACTGTACAACAGGACCGACTGGCATCAAATCCAAGGTGAGAAGTACAAACTGCCCAAGCTAAATAGTGAAGATCAGTTCCTTATAGAACCTCTTGTGGGCCAAGGAAGCCTTCAACCTCTCCAGCCCCAATCTTTTGGCAGGGCCTTCACGTCCCTAGCTTTGCCAGGTTCTTCAGCCACTACCAGGTTCCCTTGCATCCTCCCAGTCATCCCATTAATACCGGGACCTAAATCTTTTCAAAAATTAACATTTGTTACCAGGTAAACATGGTTTTGAATGGCATAGACAAAACAATTGATGCTACTGACCAAATACAGAGTAGTGTTCTGTGCATCATAAATGTAGCATTTAAAAAAAAGTCATATAGAACAATGACTATGCAGTTTTATTCATGAGGAAGATCCCATAATTCGTCTAATTTTTGAGGGGGTATTAAAGTGAAATGTATGAGCCATTCTACTAATAAACATGCTCAACCTACATTTTCAAAAAATGTGCGTTTTAGGAGGCTTTTCAGCAGATAGCAAAGGTAGTTAACAATTTAAACAAAAAGCAATTCTGCAGATAGATAGTGGTCATTTTGGGTGGTACTGGAAATTACATGTGATGAGAAATAGGATCAATGTTAGCACTGATGCTCCTTTTTTAAATATTTGTTCATGGGATGTGAACATCACTTGCAAGGCCAACATTTGTTGCTGATCCCTAATTGCCTTTCAGGAGGTGGTGGTGAGCTGCCTTCTTAAACCTCTGCAGTCCATGTGGTGTAGGTACACCCACAGTTATGTTAGGAAGGGAGCTCCAGGATTTTGACCCATCAACGGTGAAGCAACTGCGATATAATTCCAAGTCAGGATGGTGTGAGGCTTGGAAAAGAACTTGCAGGTGGTGGTGTTCCCCTGTGTCTGCTGCCCTTGTTCTTCTAGGTGGTAGACGTCGCAGGTTTGGAAGGTGTTGTTGAAGGAAGCTTGGCAAGTTGCTACAGGAGGAGTTACTCTGTTGACACTCACACAAACAATGGCTACAAGTCAGCTAAGTCTCAGTTAGTAGCACTCTTGCCTGAGCCACAAGGTTCAAGTCCTATTCCAGAGCTTGAGCACAAAAATTCAGGCTGATACTCCAGTACAGTACAGAGGGAGTGTTGCACTGTAGGAGGTGCCGTCTTTTGGATGAGACGTTAAACCGAGGACCCATCTGCCTGAATTATCCCCAGTGGCATGGCCAATTTTTAGCCCTCAAATTTGCATCATCATAGCAGATTACCTGGTCAGTATCACATAGCTATTTGTGGGAGCTTGCTGTGTGCAAGTTGGCTTCCGTGTTTCTTACAACAGTGACTACACTTCAAAAGCGTTTTGACATACCCAGTGATCATGAAAAGCACTATATAAATGCAAGTCTTTTCTTTTTTACTTTTGTGAAACACTAAATGACTGCTGACACCCATGGAATGGTAACCCAGCATGCGTCAGCATTTTTGAGGTGGGGTGGAAAGAGAGTGAAATTGGGGGAGAAAATTATAGTGGTACTCAATACATCTGGGAATGTTAGTGGCTTAACTTTAACCCTCAGAAACTAGCAGCTGCACCTGTTTGAATTCAGAGCCTGCCAATATTGTATTGAGAGTGAGGGATTTAAAAAAATATTAAGCAGGCAGATTTGCTTTATGTCTCGACTAAGTCACTGCTCAGTATTATGTCTCAACAGAAAGTTAGTGAGTGTCCCTGACTTAATTGCATTGTACAATATTCATTTAAATACCATTTTTAAAAAGAGACCATAAATAAAACAAAATACTGCTCAGTTGGATTTTACTTTTGAGTCTTTATTTAGGTGTAAAGTAATTCCACAATGAAACAAAATCAGTTACTCTGGTGTACATGAAATCAGAGAACAATACAACCACTTTAAGCAAAAATTAGAAAAAGGCTAACAACTGAGAAATGGGGAACTCAGGTTTCAGTGCTATGGTATACACTACTCTACAGGGTGTTCTATGTTCTCTTTTCAACCTGCTTGCAATGGATGACAAATAAAACTCCCCTCCCCTGCAATTCCTCAACAAACCACTCAGTTGAAAACCTGACCATAAGAAACTTGAAATCACATTTCTCAAACTATCCCAATTGAATGCTGCTTTTAGTTTTTTGAATCATGTAAATATGGAAACTAGTACAGGTGACATGTGTAAACGTTTCATTATTCCCTAACCCACTTTTCCTCTTTCCCAAGATGATACAACATTATATTACTCTTTTTGCCAGGCTCATGCACCACCCGACATGAAGTCCTTCCTCGTCTGTATAAGCAGCTCTAAAAAGAAATCATAACTTAAGCAAATATGATTTAGAGAAAGCTGTCAATCCTCTGTTCTTGTTAACATCCATAGCCATTGTAAAAAAAATTCTATAACCCTACTTAAAATGGTTATGAATTTCTTAAAGCTGCAGCATTTGTTTTTGCCAGTTTACAAAAGCTGCGTTTCAAATAAAATAATCTCCAATCAAAAATTAGTCTACAAAAAGGACCCTGATAAACGTATTGTAAAATTTAAAATTTTACTGCTTAAAACTGCTGACTATTTCACTGCACAGAGCATAATAGCCATCTCTGACAAACTTATGTGCAAACTATTATTCCATATTTTACACCTGGCTTATACATGCCAGCAAAAAAAGATGCTGCAGCTTAAAACAGTTCTGGATGCTGAATTTATCTCAAAGCTAATTCAACTCAATCCTTCTACTTTCTTATTATATCAATTATCACCATGATAAGTTCTGTGGTTACTCTGTTCCTAATATAAATTCAAGTTCAAGAAAACATT
This sequence comes from Heterodontus francisci, assembly GCF_036365525.1. Classification (NCBI taxonomy): domain Eukaryota; kingdom Metazoa; phylum Chordata; class Chondrichthyes; order Heterodontiformes; family Heterodontidae; genus Heterodontus; species Heterodontus francisci. Next base: position 265,697,114 of record NC_090371.1, read on the forward strand.
ACTTGAATTTTTGATCTGTAGTAACCAGCGATTACTGTCATGGGATCCAGGTTGCCAAACATGAAGTTGAAAGCACTCATGACTAGTTGCACCTGGTGACCAGAATATTGTTCCCCTTGGCTTTTCATTTTGCAGATTCAAAGCACAAGGGTGTGACAGATATTCAACAATTACATTATGATGTCAAAGTGTGTTTATGACACCAGTGTTACAAAATAAGGAAAAAAACCTCAAAGCAAGCCACATGAAGCAACAATCACTACTGCAGTCACACATGTAAATGAGATTCTTAAGTTTTAAGTCTACACTTGGTTTTTGTAGTCAGCACAAGTAAAATGCCAGAATGGTTCCTCACACCCCTCCCAAACACAAAATGAATTCTGCTAAGATCTACAAAATCACAGCCACAACATGGACTAACCGCAATTGGCTCAGGATTTCTTTCTCAACTAGAATTCATGGTTTTACCACCCTCCTGTTTAATACTGACTCCTAAACTGTCAAAAAAATTAGTCTCATTCTGTTTGATCAACCCAAACCTTCACACTGAAACCTTTCCCACAACTTTGTAAAATCCTGGGCTTTCGCAGTTAGCATTTCACAAGCCATACTCACTAAACTTCTCAATTTTATGAAAACGCATTTAGAATCATTCAGAAAGAAGGTATTTATGCTTATTCTGGCTCTAAAGCACAATCTTGTCATTCCTACTTTGAAGTGAGATAACAGGTTTCAATTAGATGATTTAAGTCTATTCATCCATGCTGTTCTCCTGCATTCAGAAAGGCACTGATCTAGTTATGTGAAAGGTTTAGCTTGAAGTATTTATCTCCCAATTCTTTTACAACAAAGCATTATACTGTGCCATATGCCAAGAGCCTCTGAATAGCAGAAGTTGTAGTAGACATTGTAGTCCTAGTGACAATGGTAGTCCTACAGTAGTAATGAAAGCAGAAGTAATTAATCAGCAAAATAAGCATTGATGCTAGTAAGATAGGCACATGCACAATCATTCTTTGACAAACACAACCTATACTAGTTGAAAAAGCCAAGGTTTCAATAAACTATCATTAATTAGTTTTTCTGTCATGGGATTGCATTCAACGCCTAACAGTGAAACCTACAAGAAGAGAAAGATAAATACCTATCTAAAGCAGTTAAATGAAAAGAAAACTAAAGTAGTTTTTTTTTTAAAAGAGCAATAAGTTCTCAACAATAGAGCTGTGAACTTATTAAAAGGGTAGTTGCTTTCTAGCTAGAAACAGTTGAGCAGAATTAAAGATGTGTGCGAGAAAAAAGCTCTTCATCTGGAGGGTCATCCCAGTCACTTCCGCCATCTGAAGCAGTTTCATCTGAGCTTGAACAGTCGCTGGAGAAAAGCTTCCTGCGGATGACAGCTGACCTCCCTCTAGTGTCATGCTCTACTCTGCAGTTCACCTCACAGGCTGTAGTCTGCTGAGATAGAAAAACATTATCACTCTTTAAATTTTCACTATTTACAGCTACACAATTAATATTTTTATTCCTCCCTGAATTCCTTACTAAAATGAAAATAACAAGTTTCCCTTCCCATTAGATTTAAAAGTAGTAAAAATGCATTGGTTTTATTCCAGGTTTGATTGATTTACCCTGTCCTGGTTGCATTCAAGACAACTAATGCTCATGACCAAGATTTTGCAGTCAACGGTGACGTGATGGCACTCACCGCTGACTTTGAAGAAAGCTGCCCACAAAGATCAAGCAGTCTCTAAGGTATGGATTTCACCTTTCCCTGACATTAATTTGATTCTGGCGCAAACAAAAGGGGATCTCTTGCATCCAGCAAGCATAATGTCATCAAGCAAGCTAAGCACCTAATCACAACGACGAATTCTCATACAGCAAATTGGGAAGTAAAATGCGCTGATTAACCTCCACTTTTAAGCATTTGAGAGAGAGCAAAATAAAGTATTGGGCATACACACGGGATTAAGCTTAAATATTACTTTTTTTAAATATTAAAAATCTATGGAATTATCTTCATTAAGAAATTTGAGATTACACAATAATAAAATAATTTTTCAGGGCTAGAGAGGTTTTTCAGTGGTAATTATGACATAGTACACTGTTAAAAACCCAGTTATTCCTCATTCAGCAATGCGTTGATGGGTTTTTAATAGCAAGATTAGAATAATACAAGTGTAAGTCAATTCAGTGATTTCTGAAGATCTTCATTTGCAAAGAATTTAACAGCATACCCTGTGGAGAAGCAGGAAATCACAGAGCAACTTCCGTATTTCCGCATTTAACTGTACACGTGAAGACACCAGAAGTTGCTGTCAGTTTCACAGCTGTAATGATGGCAAACACTGACAGTTTCAATGTCATTACAACAGCAAAGTCTGGGTCAATATTTAATATTTTAATTTAAAAAACTGAGAGGAGTTTACATTGAATAAGGGTTTCTGAGCAAAATATAAAATGTAAATCTTCTAGCTCAGCTATATATATATGCAGATACCCAGTACACATGAGGTTTTTTGATTGTTGCAATATATGACTGTTGAAACCCTAAAAAGGCAGATGATTTGATTTTTAAATTGTATCTTTTAAGACACCTTTTTTCAGGAATTGATTATCAACAGACCTGAAAGAATATAAATTGCAGGATTTCAGAGGTTTGAAACAACTTTCTGTGAGTTAACATTTTTACACATAGGCACCATAAAGCACTAATGGCCTACCATACCATAAATTAAAAACAAAAAGTTTCTTTTGCAGTAAGAGACGATGTACAAATGCTGTATTAAGTCCGTGTGCAGTTTATATATATATATATACATATATCAGAATGAAATCAAAGCTTTGATTTACTAAGATACATAAGATAATTTTAATTTTAAATCTGCTAGAACTACTTAAGTACACGGAACACAGTACTGTTATGAAAAAGTACAAGTAAATAGGTTAAATTAACTACATATTTTTCTACATATAAAGGTCTTTATCGTCAGACTTCTATAATTAATGTTTACTATGGTCTGTTATATTTATAACAGGTTAAAAAACCTGATTGCAAGTTCTCTATTTAATTTTATTTGCATTCAAGATGTAGTTCTTGGGGGTGGGGGGAGAGGGTACAGGAACAAGGACATATTTCCTCTTTTGACATGCCATAGCTATGTCAAACACTCTCTTTTAGCATGGATCAGACACAGGATAATATTCCCCCTACTCTGTACACCATTAGTACACCAACTTTAGACAAGTATCTCCCACTGCTCCAGTTGAACTACAAATTCTATAGTCATCCTTCTGGTCCCTCTTTTGCATCACCCCCCGACCACCTTGATACTGCCAATTTAGTATTATGACCAGGTGAGAAAGGGGTCTAGGGGTCTATTACTATGTTCACCTGGTCTTATTTTAACAGGGTTTAATTTTAAACACACTGTGTTTTGAGCTCCCCTTTTTGTGAATCCTTGTTCACAGTTTTCCAATTATAAGATAAAGAAACCAATTCACACAGGCTTTTTTAAACAAGATGAAATTTTATTAAAACTTAAAACTCTAATACGGTTCACGTCCATGGATATATGACGTGCCTACGCTAGCATGAACACACGATGCACGCATGCAGATAGGAACAGAAAAGAGAAGAAAATATAGTAGAGAGAGGTCTCTCCAGCAGAGTTTCTTGTTACGGTGCTTCAAGCTCACTGTAGTCCTTTTGTAAGTAGTCTTGCTTTTCATTGGGGCCCAGTAGTCTTCTTAAAACCTTGTTCACGTAGGAAACTTTTCCCTCTTTGAGTTTCATGTGTTTTTACAAGATTCAGTTCCATGGGAAGGAGGTGGAAGCAGGCAGGAGAGATATCTTCTTGCTTCAGTTCCAGGAGAGATCTTTACTCCATGAGCACACAGCTTTGGCTGTGTTCAAATCCTGTTTTCTCCCATTTAAAACTCTCAGTTCAAAACTCTGCAACAGCCAGTTAGTCATGTGACTAAAACTGATATGACCAGTTCTATGTATTGGGGAAGCAATTACTGGGTCCCCATTGTTTCAACATTGTCTGGTACTATGCAAATGTCCTTCCAGTCAGGGCTTGCAATTTTAAGTTTTTGTTCATGTGGTGAAATAATGCGTGACTCAGTCTTGGCAGGTGGGGATTTGGCATGACAGTAGGAACAGTCTTGCAGGCACTGGGAATTCGGCTTAGACTAGCCAAGCTCATTTCATGTAGGACCCTTGCAATTAGCAGAGAGAGGAGCCCTTTATTCCATCAGCATGAGCTAGCTTTGAACCTAGTCCAGAGTTTATACTAAAAAAAAACGCACTACATTCCTTTAGCTGATCTTTTGAGGAGGATCATTTTATAATTTTTAAAAACTTCTATAATATAGAATCTCATTGAATTGAATAGGTAGTTCATTCAAATTATTTATTTTCTACATTTTCATGCAGAATTTATCAGACCTGTAAACAACATACCAAAGACCAAATCAATTTATACAGTGCACCATTTTAGTTAAATTACCTTTCTTTATACTATATAGCAATGATAATAGGGCAAGCACATTAAATTTAATGCATTATGTGCGGGGGGTGAGCGGGGTGTTCTGACCGGGGCCGGAGGCTGACCAACACAGAGGAGGCTGACCAACACAGAGGGGCTAAGGGGGCAGGGTGGGTGACCAACACAGAGATGGGGGGGTTACCAACACAGACTTGGGGGTGGGGGGGGGGGTGGGTGACTAACAGTGAAGTGGGGGTGGGTGAGCGAGCGAGAGCGATCAAGATGACTCCTGACAGATGGACATCTATCCGGAATATTCTGCATCGCAACAAGAAGCGTGTGGCAATTATTGTCTAATTGTGAAAGCAAAGAAATGCCAGGCATCTCACTAAATCAGTGTCCAACATAGTGATGAGAAGGTAAGTCAATAAGTTAATCTTCTCATTTAAAGCTTCTTCACAAAAATGCACATTTTATTGTTGTTTCATTTAATACTAAGAAATTTATAATGCCTTTATCTTTCCGAAATTATCTCACCGGCCCCCTATGCAAGACAAAAAATTGTAATGTGCCCCCCCACACGAAAAGGTTAGACAACCCTGCTTTAGACTTGTGCTTGGGATAAAGTTGGGACAGCATGCACGGCCGTCTGAAAATTATGGCTCAACAGAACCTAAACAAGAAACACAAACTATGAGTAAGCAATGATAGAGGGCTTAAAATTAAGACAGAAAAAGTGGTGTGCTTTTAGCAGATGCAAATCTAGATTGAGAAATTTCAGCATTACACAACCATAGATATGAACTGTCCTCAGACATTATCTATGCAAAAGCTTTACTAATGCAATCGGTCTTTTACTTCTCCAAGTTAACTGTACTGGATACTGAACATTCAGTTCTCAAGAAAAACAGCTTAAAGTAACACTGTAACTGTCATTTCATGATAAAGGATTTCTGTTTCAGTATAAAATTGAAACACTTATCTCTGGAAACAGATCTTTAATACTTGGTTAACTTACCAGGTCTAACTGGAGAAGACAGTCTCCATTATGTGAATGTCCTCTTAAAATTGGACACTCAGTTCCATCCTTTTCCCTGGCATCAGTGTAGCATTCTAAAAAAAACAGTAAGAACACAAACATGTTAAGTACAAGTAACTTTTTATTTTTGTTTTTACAAAACGTACTGCCTTAGATTTATAATAAAGCTAAGAAAAATGAACCATATTTTCATTTGTACTTGTGATAGACAAAAATCATGTAAATGCGTCAATTAAATTGTAGAATTAGATCTTTAAAACAAACTTCATAGGAACTGAAGTGTTCTGAAGAAGGGTCACTGACCCGAAACGTTAACTCTGCTTCTCTTTCCACAGATGCTGCCAGACCTGCTGAGTGAATCCAGCATTTCTTGTTTTTGTTTCATAGGAACTGAAGTGTTTTAACAGTGACATTTTAATTGGTGGCAAAGAATTTTGATTTTGTCTCAATAGACAGTGATGCATCTACAGTCATGCAAACATAATTCCTTCAATCTATTCTAAGATTGAAATCTGCCTTCATTGCTACATACCAAGCCTTACAAAATTTCAGCGATTGCAGCAGAAACACCTACCAAAGCCTTCAAGTGCCATTCCATATCGACGAATGACAGGTGCTTAAAGAGGCTCAGATTACAAAAATATGTACAGATTGGGGAAGCCATTCTGCTCATCCAGTTCTTTCTTCCACAGAACTCTACAACTTCCCCATCATAACATTTACCCTGCCTCTTGAATGATTGCTGAGTATCTACCTTCATCAACCACTTTTAAGGCCAATCATAGATCAATCACTCAGTGAGATACGGCATTTCTTAACAGTCTTGAAATTGCCCTTGATAAGTAGGTACCTTGTCTGAGTGTTGTGGATTAATTTATAAAAATGCATCATATTCACATTTTTTATATTATGTTGCTCTATACGGTCCCCTCCCAATCAATCAGCTTCTTTTGAAAGTTTTGAGTTTTTCAAACCTTTCCTTATAACACAGACTCTGATACTAGGAATCAGACTTGTGATCCTTTTCTGCACTGCTTCCAGGGCTTCAACATTTCCCTTTAGCCTCAATAATACAAACTGAACATGGCACTAAAGTTGTGCGTGATCAAACCACTGCTGCAGCTTCAGGATGACATTCTGATACTCATACTTTACTTACTTGCTTTGAGTGTGAATAGATTTTTGAGTATGTTTGAGTGAATTTTGTTCTGAAAAGTAAATACAGCTTGACTGCATAGTTTTCAGTTCATTTCTGTGCAAGCTTGCGACTGCTGCAGTTGGATGACAGGAAGGAAAATGCAAATTCCTGTCCCATGAAAGCAAGTAGTTTTTTTTTGGGGGGGGGGGGTGAAGGGAGGATGGTGGCAGGGGAAGGGTGGCAGATGTGAGACTAGGGAGGCGATGTGACTTTATTTGGTGTGTCAACCTTTAGTTAGTTAAAGTGCTTGACTAAATGTCGTGTCCTCCTTTCTCAGGTTCCTGGCTATCAAGTTCCACATCCTCCCCTTCTTGTGTGTAGTCATGTTATGGGGATAGGGGTTCTCCCCACTACCCCTATATTATCCACTTCAGCTTCCAGAAGCGGAAAGCCTTTCTTCATTCTGCAGTTACATAGTGCGCACCAACTACGATTTTGGAAACTCTTGCTGGTCTCTACCAGAATTATTTGAGTACTTTGCATCAGTATTCACCAAAGAGAAGGACTTGGTGGATGATGAGCCGAGGGAAGGGAGTGCAGACAGTCTCAGTCATCTCATTATCAAAAAGGAGGAGGTGTTGGGTGTCTTGCAAAGCATTAAGGTAGATAGGTCCCCAGGGCCTGATGGGATCTACCCTACAATACTGAGGGAGGCAAGGGAAGAAATTGCTGAGGCCTTGACAGAAATCTTTGCATCCTCATTGTCTACAGGTGAGGTCCAACAGGACTGGAGAATAGCCAATGTTGTTCCTTTGTTTAAGAAGGGTGGCAAGGATAATCCAGGAAATTATAGGCCAATGAGCCTTACGTCAGTGGTAGGGAAACTATTAGAGAGGATTATTCGGGACAGGATTTACTCCCATTTGGAAACGAACGAACTTATTAGTGAGAGACGGCATGGTTTTGTGAAGGGGAGGTCGTGTCTTACTAATTTGATTGAGTTTTTTGAGGAAGTGATGAAGATGATTGATGAAGGAAGGGCGGTGGACATTATCTATATGGACTTCAGTAAAGCCTTTGACAAGGTCCCACTTGGCAGACTGGTACAAAAGGTGAAGTCACACGGGATCAGAGGTGAGCTGGCAAGATGGATGCAGAACTGGCTCGGTCATAGAAGACAGAGGGCATCAGTGGATGGGTGTTTTTCTGAATGGAGGGATGTGACTAGTGGTATTCCGCAGAGATCAGTGCTGGGACCTTTGCTGTTTGTAGTATATATAAATGATTTGGAGGAAAATGTAGGTGGTCTGATTAGTAAGTTTGCGGACGACACAAAGGTTGGTGGAGTTGCGGATAATGATGAGGATTGTCAGAGGATACAGCAGGATATAGATCGGTTGGAGACTTGGGCGGAGAAATGGCAGATGGAGTTTAATCCGGACAAATGTGAGGTAATGCATTTTGGAAGGTCGAATGCAGGTGGGAGGTATACAGTAAATGGCAGAACCCTTAGGAGTTTGACAGGCAGAGAGATCTGGGCGTACAGGTCCACAGGTCACTGAAAGTGGCAACGCAGGTGGATAAGGTAGTCAACAAGGCATAGATTAGTATAAATGGGTGGTTAATGGTTGGCACAGACTCGGTGGGCAAAAGGGCCTGTTTCAGTGCTGTATCTCTAAATCTAAAAAATCTAAATACGGCATGCTTGCCTTCATCGGTCAGGGCATAGAGTATAAAAATTGGCAAGTCATGTTGCAGCTGTACAGAACTTTAGTTAGGCCACACTTAGAATATTGCGTGCAATTCTGGTCGCCACACTACCAGAAGGATGTGGAGGCCTTGGAGAGGGTACAGAGGAGGTTTACCAGGATGTTGCCTGGTCTGGAGGGCATTAGCTATGAGGAGAGGTTGGAAAAACTCGGACTGTTTGCACTGGAATGACGGAGGTGGAGGGGCGACATGATAGAGGTTTACAAAGTTATGAGCGGCATGGACAGAGTGGATAGTCAGAAGCTTTTTCCCAGGGTGGAAGAGTCAGTTACTAGGGGACATATGTTTAAGGTGCGAGGGGCAAAGTTTAGAGGGGATGTGCAAGGCAAGTTTTTTTACACAGAGGGTGGTGAGTGCCTGGAACTAGCTGCCAGGGGAGGTGGTGGAAGCAGATACGTTAGCGATGTTTAAGAGACATCTTGACAAATACATGAATAGAATGGGAATAGAGGGATATGGGCCCCGGAAGTGCAGAAGGTTTTAGTTTAGGCAGGCATCAAGATCGGCGCAGGCTTGGAGGGCCGAATGGCCTGTTCCTGTGCTGTACTGTTCTTTGTTCTATTCAGGCACTTAAAATGAGACTTCAGAGTGTCTACTTTCTGATCTATCACACTTCTTATACTCTCACTATATCTGGTGTGCCCCTCTGCCTGTGGAACCTTTACTGCAGTCATAGACTACAGTGGATCAACTTGATTACATATCAACCTGATTTAATATCAACCATCCTGAAACACGACTCTGAATCATCATATCTTTAAGGTAGAATGATGCACGATGGAAGGGTCATGACATATTCTTGGGTAGTGGCCTTTCACATGCAGAATATGGCGATGGGCATAGCACATTAACTGCACATAATAAAAAAAGGAGCAGGAGTAGACCATACGGCCCATCGAGCCTGCTCCGTCATTCAATATGATCATGGCTGATGTTGGGCTTATAAGAATGAATGGAGTGAAAGTCTTTACCGCTGATGAAATGAGGAGGTTATCATAAAGGCCATTCTGTTAATAGGGAACCTTGGCAATCTATAGAATAGGATAGCTTCAGCTTTTTGCTTCTCTGGTTCTAAAGGGAATGAAATGAAGTATGTAACCTAGCCCAGGAGAGCACCAATGACCTTCTTTGTGCAACTGTAAGCTGCTGCTCTCACATGCGTTTAAGCCTTCATTACAAGCAATTTTCTTCCACACAAGATCAGATGGCAGGTTGTTCAACCTTGCCCGTCTTAGAGCGAAGACCAATGTACGGAAAGTCCTCATCAGGGAACTCCTCTTTACTGACGATGCTGCATTAACATCCCACACGGAAGAGTGTCTGCAGTAACTCATCGACAGGATTGCGGCTGTTTGCAATGAATTTGTCCTAACCGTCAGCCTCAAGAAAACGAACATCATGGGACAGGACGTCATAAATGCTCCATCCATCAATATTGGCGACCATGCTCTGGAAGTGGTTCAACAGTTCACCGACCTAGGCTCAACTATCACCAGTAACCTGTCTCTCGATGCAGAAATCAACAAGCGCATGGGAAAGGCATCTGCTGCTATGTCCAGACTGGCCAAGAGGGTGTGGGAAAATGGTGCACTGACATGGAACACAAAAGTCCAAGTGTTTCAAGCCTGTGTCCTCAGTACCTTGCTCTACAGCAGCGAGGCATGGACAACCTATGTCAGCCAAGAGCGACGTCTCAACGCATTCCATCTTCGCTGTCTCCGGAGAATCCCTGGCATCAGTTGGCAGGACCATATCTCCAATGCAGAAGTCCTCGAGACAGCCAACATCCCCAGCATATACACCCTACTGAGCCAGCGGTGTTCGAGATGGCTTGGCCATGTGAGCCACATGGAAGATGGCAGGATCCCCAAGGACACATTGTACAACGAGCTCGTCACTGGTATCAGACCCACTGGCCGTCCATGTCTCCGCTTTAAAGACATCTGCAAACGCGACATGAAGTCCTGCGACATTGACCACAAGTCATGGGAGTCAGTTGCCAGCAATTGCCAGAGCTGGCGGACAGCTATAAAGGCGGGGCTAAAGAGAGGCGAGTCGAAGAGACTTAGCAGTTGGCATAAGAGAGACAGAAGTGTAAGGAGAGAGCCAACTGTGTAACAGCCCCGACAACCAATTTTATCTGCAGCGCCTGTGGAAGAGTCTAATTCCAGAATTGGCCTTTAAAGCCACTCCAGGCACTGCTCCACAAACCACTGAACACCTCTAGGCGCTTACCCATTGTCTCTCGAGACAAGGAGGCCAAAGAAGAAGAAGCTGTTGCATTACTAATGTGGTAGAAGTTACCTGATCCTGTCTGGAAGGATTCATTAGCAAAAAGGATTCAAGGTAGTGGTGACTTTGACCAGTACAGACAATGCTATTCAGCAGGTGGAAGTGGGCTGCAGGTCTTCAGCCGGCAGTTGACATATCTCCCTGCGGTTGGGCAGGGGAGTGGGGAGGGCGCGGTGGGGGCAGCACAGATTTCTGAAACATTGAAGTGCTGAGAAATCTAACTGAACCCTTCCTGGACTATAAACCCTTATAAGTGGATGTGTGTGTGTAGGGAACAAACATCTTATGGGATGCCTTGCTTGAACAGCCTCTAGTCTTATTTCCTTACCCTCCTTCTCCTCAAAGTACAGTAACAGCGGGACTGCCATTGGGAAATCCGTGTCCCAAGTCCACAACAATACTTACTGCACAGATGACTAAACAAGATACTAAAAGTATTTACTGAACAGAGCCAATAGCTGAAATGGAGATGCCAGCAGAATAAGACAAACCTTCAACTTCAGACAACAAAATCATAGAGTAATAGTCCAGCACAGAAGGAAGTCTTACAGCTCATTGAGTCTGTGCTGGCTCTTTCGAAGAGCCATAGCCTCCTCAATGTGATATCATTTTCAAACAATTCTCCTGCTCATACCATCACATATCAGTCAGACTAGGGGTGGACTTTTGAGAAAATGAAATGCATAGGTGAACCGGATCAGTCACATAAATACTGTGGCTACAAGAGCAGGTCAGAGACTAGGAATTCTGAGATGAGTAACACACCTCCTGACTCTCCAAAGCCTGACCACCATAAGGCACAAGCTAGGAGTGTGATGGAATACACTCCACTTGCCTGGATGAGTGTAGCTCCAACAGCACTTGAGCAGCTCAACACCATCCAGGACAAAGCAACCCACTTGATCTGCAACACATCTACCACTTTAAACATTCACTCCCTCCATCACTGATGCACAGTGGCCACAGTGCGTACCATATACAAGATGCACTGCAGAAACTCACCAAGGTTCCCTGACAGCACCCTCCAAACTCGCGACCTCGACCACCTGGAAGGACAAGTGCAGCAGACGCATGCGAACACCACCACCTGCAAGTTCCTCTCCATGTCACATAACATCCTGAGGTGGAACTATATTGCCATTCTTTCACTTCGCTGGATCAAAATCCTGGAACTCCCTTCCTAACAGCACTGTGGGAGTACCCGCACCAGGTGGACTGCAGCGGTTCAAGGTGGTGGCTCACCACAACCTTCTCAAGGGCAATTAGGGATGGACAATAAATGCTGGCCTTGTCAGTGACACCCACATCCCATGAAAGAATAAAAATAAAACACAACCATTTGACTCTTTAAGCAGTAAATTTGAGGCAGTAGGACGTACCATCGAATTTTCCTTATTTTAGCATTCCAAAACTACCCAAAAATTCAACAAAATTCTAGCCCAGGGTTTTTGGAATGCATGTTCCAGAACATGGACATGCACAATGGAGAAAGCAAAGCAGATGAAAGAGCTGCATGACAACAAGCAGTAGAGCAGGAGGAAAAAATCAATATAAGAAAATCCTAAAGGACCTAGACTTGCCCAACATAAATACAGTTCCCATCAACCATGATGAGAACATGAATAAAGACACTGGAGCACTGACTAACAGCAACATCATGGAGCAAATAAGGGCAAAAAATGACATGAGCCATGAGAACAATATTTTATAATTAACCCTCTTCTACATCCATGACTAGGAGTCCTGAACTGCTTCTGTGGTGCCAGGTATGGAAGTTTGGGAAAATGGAATAGTAAAGTGAACTGCACCCATTTTTAAGCAGTAGATTTGAGGCAGTAGGACAGAAAGGAGTAAAAAAAAACACTTGAAAAAGGAAGGAAAATCAGGTTCAGATTCCTAGGATACTGGGAGAAGGTCTAGAGACAGGAGGAAGCTGTGCAGACAGGATGACCTCACCTGAATCAAGCTGTTTTTTGCATTTCAGGCAAGGCCAACATTGACTGTCCATCCCTAATTGCCTTTCTCGAGCAGCCTTCTTAAATTGCTGGATGCTGTGTGGTGACGGTACTCCCAAAGTGCCATCAGGTAGGGATTTCCATGATTTTGATCCAGCGACAATAAATGATGAATAAGAATGCAATGGCTAGTTTGATGCTGGGTAGCCCGATTGGTTTTATTCTTATACTTTTTTGTATGGGACATTTCAGAGACAACTTAAGAGTCAACAGCATTTCTGTGGGCCAGACCAAGTCAGGACAACAGGTTTCCTTCCCTGAAGAACAGCTGGGTAGGGTTTTTATGAAAATCCGATGGCTTCATGGCCACCATTACAGAAACTATCTTTTTTGTTCCAGATTTATTGAGCTGAGTTCAAATTCACAAACTGCCACGATGGGATTTGAACTCACATCTCTGGACTACTGGTTCAGGCCTCTGGATTACTAATCCAGTACTATGCTACTGTGCCCCTAGTACCAATGTCATTGCAGAGGGTAAATAAAGCAGCCAGGAAACCAGTTTCAATATTGAGTCCCAGGGTCACTGCTCCCTCCACGACGTTACCACAACAAGGACAGTTACAGACATTAACAGAGAAAAAATACAGTAGAAACAAATTTTTTAATGCCAGAATAACAGCATTTCTTATTAGCAGCATAATTCAAACTCAATATTCTGTCTAAGGAGGCATCTTTATATGGTACAAGATAACTCTTACATGAATTTTTGTTTTCTAGTTCTGACTAGAGTTCCATTCTTGCAGTACATAGAGAATGAGAGCAAAAAATCAAGTGTCTTAACCTTCCTGGATAGCAAGTTAGTAGTCAGTGAATGATTTATATATTTGATTTATTTCATTCATGTAGATGAGGTTAATATTAACCCCCCCCAAAACAGATGAGTTGGGTAAGGGGAGATGTCAAAATTTTAAAACTCTCAAACCCAAACCACCCACTTCTGGGTTTAACAGAGGTGGGACAAGGGGCGGGCAGCCAATCCACTTTGAGGCAGGTTGGAAATTTAAATATTTTAAGGAGGCTGGCAGCATCTGATTTAAGCAGGAGTTTCCAAGCTCCCTAACCCCATAATAAAACACCTTGTGATTGAGGATCTGAACCCCATCCTCGATGCACCGAATCATACCTACAATGTCCCAGACACTACCATCGCCATCCCTGGGTATGTCCTGTCCCAATGGCAGGCCAGACCCAGCAGAAGTGGCGGCACAGTGATATACAGTCGGGAGGGAGTTGCCCTGGCAGTCCTCAACATCGACTCCGGACCCCATGAAGTCTCATGACATCAGGTCAAACATGGTCAAGGAAACCTCCTGCTGATTACCACCTATCGCCCTCCCTCAGCTGATGAGTCAGTATTCCTCCATGTTGAACAGCACTTGGAGGAAGTGCTGAGGGTGGCAAGGGCACCGAATATACACTGGGTGGCGGACTTCAATGTCCATCACCAAGAGCACCTTGGTAGCACCACTGCTGACCGAGCTGGCAGAGTCCTAAAGGACATAGCTGCTAGACTGAGTCTGTGTCAGGTGGTGAGGGAACCAACAAGTGGAAAAAACATTCTTGACCTCATCCTCACCAATCTGCCTGCCGCAGATGCATCTGTCCATGACAGGATTGGTAGGAGTGACCACCGCACAGTCCGTGTGAGACGAGGTCCCGTCTTTACATAAAGGATACCCTCCATCGTGTTGTGTGGCACTACCACCTTGCTAAATGCAATAGATTTCTAACAGATCTAGCAATGCAAAACTGGGGATCCGTGAGGCGCTGTGGACCATTAGCAGCAGCAGAATTGTACTCAACCACAATCTGTAACTTCATAGCCTAGCATATCCCCCACTCTACCATTACCAACAAGCTGGGGAATCAACCCTGGTTCAATGAAGAGTTCAGAAAGGCATGCCAGGAGCAAGCAGCACCAGGCATACCTCAAAATGAATGGTCAACCCGGTGAAGCTACAACCCAGGACTACTTGCATGCTAAACAGCATAAGCAGCATGCGATACATAGAGCTAAGCGATCCCACAACCAACGGATCAGATCTAAGCTCTGCAGTTCTGCCACATCCAGTCGTGAATGGTGGTGGACAATTAAACAACCAACTGGATGAGGTGGACAGATAAATATGCCCATCCTCAATGATGGGAGCCCAGCACATCAGTGCGAAAGATATGGCTGAAGCATTTGCAACAATCTTCAGCCAGAAGTGCCGAGTGGATGATCCATCTCGGCCTCCTCCTGAAGTCCCCAGCATCACAGATGCCAGTCTTCAGCCATTTCGATTCACTCCACGTGATATCAAGAAACGACTGAAGGCACTGGATACTGCAAAGGCTACAGGCCCTGACAACATCCCAGCAACAGTACTGAAGACCTGTGCTCCAGAACTTGCTGTGCCCCTAGCCAAGCTGTTCCACTACAGCTACAACACTGGCATCTACCCAGAAAAGAGGAAAATTGCCCAGGTATGTCCTGTACACAAAAAGCAGGCCAATTACCACCATATCAGTCTACTCTCGATCATCAGTAAAGCGATGGAAGGTGTCACTTGACAGTGCTATCAAGCAGTACTTGCTTAGCAATAACCTGCTCAATGACGCTCACTTTGGGTTCCGCCAGGGACACTCAGCTCCTGACCTCATTACAGCCTTGGTTCAAACATGGACAAAAGAGCTGAACTCAAGAAGTGCGGCGAGAATGACTGCCCTTGACATCAAGGCAGCATTTGACAGAGTATGGCATCAAGGAACCCTAGCAAAACTGGAGTCAGTGGGAATCAGGGGAAAACTCTCAGCTGGTTGGAATCGCACATAGCGCAAAGGAAGATGGTTGTGATTGTTGGAGGTCAATCATCTGAGCTCCAGGACATCACTGCAGGAGTTCCTCAGGGTAGTGTCCTTGGCTCAACCATCTTCAGTTGATTCATCAATGACCTTCCTTTAATCATAAGGTCAGAAGTGGGGATGTTCGCTGAGTATTGCACAATGTTCAGCACCATTTGCGACTCCTCAGATTCTGAAGCAGTCCGTGTAGAAATGCAGCAAGACCTGGACAATATCCAGGCTTGAGCTGATAAGTGGCAAGTAACATTCACGCCATACAAGTGCCAAGCAATGACCATCTCCAACATGAGAGAAACTAACCATCTCCCCGAGACATTCAGTGGCATTATGATCACTGAATCCCCCACTATCAACATCCTGGGGGTTATTATTGAACAGAAACTGAGCTGAAGTAGCCGTATAAATCCTGTGGATACAAGAGCAGGTCAGAGGCTAGGAATCCTGCGGCGAGTAACTCACCTTCTGACTCCCCAAAGCCTGTCCACCATCTACAAGGCACAAGTCAGGAGTGTGATGAAATACTCTCCACTTGCCTGGATGGGTGCAGCTCCAACAACACTTAAGAAGCTCGACACCATCCAGGACAAAGCAGCCCGCTTGATTGGCACCCCATCCACAAACATTCACTCCCTCCACCACCCCGGCGCACAATGGCCACCGTGTGTACCATCTACAAGATGCAAAGCAGCAACGCAACTCAGGCAACACCTTCCAAACCTGTGACCTCTACCAACTAGAAGGACAAGGGCAGCAGATGTGTGGGAACACCACTACCTGCAAGTTCCCCTGCAAGCCACACACCATCCTGACTTGGAACTATATTGCCGTTCCTTCACTGTCGCTGGGGCAAAATCTTGGAACTCCCTTCCGAATAGCACTGCGGGTGTACCTACCCCACATGGACTGCAGCTGTTCAAGAAGGCAGCTCACCACCATCTTCTGATGGGCAATTAGGGATAGGCAATAAATGCTGGCCTGACCAGCGACGCCCACATCCCAAGAAACAAAAAAATAAATGCTCCCAGTAGCAGCTGCAGGCGTCGGGTGGGAAACCTGATAGCATGCTCAAATTCGGACTTATGGGTTTCCTGACCCTCCGACCCCCCACCTCCTCCGGAACTCAACCCTGTCAATGACAGAGCCATGATCGCTGCAACACAGGCCATCTCTCAGCAGACAGGACAGTCAGGCAGTGATCCCAGGCCCTTGAATGGCCACTCAAGGCATAAATGCTGTTCCAGGTCTAGAAACAGTCCATCTGCCTGCTCTTTCTACAAGGGCATGATATATTAGGTGAAAAATCCATCCCTCTCCTTCCATTCCTATAAGGCTCTTTCTTTTCCCGTTTTGAATCTTACTTCATAACAGCATTTTATTATTGACTTGCCTGTACACTCAATCCCAGAAAACGGTTGTGGGTACAGCGTTTCTCGCCACCAGTCTGGTTCCTCCTTGCAGTCACTCTTCCCTTGCTGGTTCAAATCTGAAGAAGGAACCTGCCATGACAAAATAAATCAGTACAATGTTTTGAAATCTCATTATTTTTCACATATATTGGAGCTCAGAAGGGATTTTTACACACTTTAGAATTTTGATTAATCTTGACAAATCATTGCTTGTAAACCTCGTACAATATTTTTGAGTTTTCATGGAAATGCTATTGAGAAAAATAAAAGGCGAATAAAGCTTCCTAAGTTACTTTTAGGTTCATTTCTCCAATTCCGACCAAAATATTACATCAGTATTAATTTATGACTACCTCCACCCTGGGCATTTAATCAGCACAAACCATATACTGCTTCATGTACTTTTGTTAAAAGTACATTCTACAACCCCTGCACCCTTGTTATGGTGCCAACAGCAATTTGCCAATGAGGTAAAGGACATTAAAGCTTGTTACAGCACTTGGCAATTCAGGGAAATCAATTATCATCTTTTTGACATACTTTGGACATTACTTCCACACACTGCTCATTTTAAATGTCACTCTTAACCACTAACGTTCTTTTATAGTCATCAATCATTGTATCTTTCAGTTATAATGTAGAAGGGAATAGGCCCGTTACAGATATTAATGTTCCTTACTGATATTAATGCACCATCAGCCATGACTGAACTACAGATGAGCCTAACTCAATGTTCTACTTTAAGCCGTGTCCAACTGCACTGGAAGCTACCCTTCTAACACTGGAGAAGATTCTAATGCAGCTAGAAGTGTATACAGTTGTTCTTAAATTACAATTTACAACTGTTTCTGGACATTGCATCATTCTCAATAGTTGAGAGGACTCCCATCCTGATAACAATGATTTGTGAACATATCATTGTTACGTACAAAGTCAATGAGATTTATGGACAGACAGTCCTCCAGATATGTTTTTTTCTGGACGTAACCCCAGTTCAGAGGACAAAATTTAGAACCATACTGCTGGGTGCTTCACAGTCCAAGTGGACAATGTAGAAAAATTTTACATGCTGAACGTTACACTTCACTGAAATCCTCATGTGAATGCAACTCATTGGTACCATGTGCCACATATATGCAACATTTCATAAAGGGGAAGTAACACACCCTGAACTAAGGAAAAAATGGTCTGTATTTGGAGATTGTTCTAAGGTGTGCAGCTACAAATCTCAGGTCTTGCTTTGGCTCTTGCAAAGCTTTCCTGTAGCTAATATTGAAACCTAACTCGAGAGAGACAGAGTCCACTGCAAACTTGACTCTCAACAGGTTTGCTAATTGTCTAAAACCACAGATGTCAAAACTGCAGCTATAGATAGGTTGCAATGAAATGAGAATCAATCTGGCAGCAGGTATGAGGCTGAGGGCAAGAACATTGAATGAGATTTTGCTTTAGGAGGGCATCTGCCATTAGTTAGACATGTCCCTGCACCCTTCAGGTCAAAAAAATCTTGCTCTCAGAGTTGCCTAAAATGCTAAGTGATAATGGTGCAGTGATGGTAACCGGGCAACCAACACAGTATGTCCTAAACAATGAGATTTAAAAATTGGGAAATAACCAAGCAAGAACTGAAAAGGAGGGTGAATTTAAGTGGTTCATTCAAAATCTAATCAGCTATAGAAAGAGTAAGAGGGAATGAAAGATTGGATTAAGAGATAGAGAAAAAGATTGAAAGCAACAAAAGAAAAAACTCCTGAAAAATTCAAAACCTGAAGGAATGAGACTCCACACAATAGTTACTTTTCAGTCGGCGAGACATTGGTCATCTCAATTTCTCTGCTCGAAGAACAGCATCTCATTTACCGATTAGGCACATTGCAGCCTGCCGGACTGAACATTGGGTTCAATAATTTCAGAGCATGATGGGCCCCCCATTTTACTTTTATTTTTAGTTATTTTTTCGTTTTACATTTTTTACTTTTTTTTTGTACGTTTATTTTATTTCATCTTAGTTTGTTCAGTTTGCTTACCCACTTTTTTTTCATGTTTGTACTTGCTGCTGTTCAATCTTCAGTCCGTTAACACCCTATCTGTACTAATGCTTTGTGTTTCAACACACTATTAACATATTGTTTGCCTTTGCTCCATGACCGTCTGGTCAGCTAATCTGTGGCCTTGTCCAATCTACACCTTCTCCTTTGTTACCTCTTGCCCCACCCCCGCTTTACTTGCTTATAACCTCTGACATTTCTAATATTGCCGGTTCCGAAGAAGGGTCACTGACCCGAAACTTTAACTCTGCTTCTCTCTCCACAGATGCTGCCAGACCTGCTGAGTATTTCCAGCATTTCTTGTTTTTATTATTGTTACTTTTCAGTGACCGGTTGATTGTCACAAGGGTACTTACACTAATGACTAGCCTTTAATGTCTGTTGCAGCATTTGTTTATTTTTATTATGCAAAACAGCAGTTTCATGACAGTCAATACCCATCAATGGTGAGGCAGACAACAAAATGCCATTTTCACAAAGCTAGTGATGGAGAGGTGCAACCCAGACAACAACTTAGATATTCACATTTAACCGTGCATTTATCCCTCACCTGAAGTTGCTATAACATTGATGTATATAATTTAAAAAATGGCAAGCATGAGTCTCACCGTTATTTTGACAGCACATTCTGGCTCATTGTATTGACCATTCTTTCCTTGAGCACTGATTGCAGGCTGCCAATCACCTGGGAAAATTGCCTAAATATAAGTGAAGCAAAATGACCAGCTTGAGTTATGAGCAGTTAGTACAAATTGCAATTCTAACATTGGCCATATCCATGACCTCTTGGCATTTATGAAATAATGGAAATAAAATCCTCTTATTTTGACACCTTGGTATTTAGCCAGAAGAATCCCTGAGTTTGGGGTTTTCCAAATAGTTTAAGCAGATGAACCTTGAAAAAGTGATATAGTCCAATTGGAAGTGTTCTATTCTCTCCCGGATCCATGTATCTGTGATAATAGTCCTCCATTGAGCAATGAATGATTCCAGTCATTAGAGTCACTTATGGCACAGAAGGAGCCCATCTGGCCCATCGAGTCCATACCAGCTCTCCCGAGCTACCGAGTCAGTCCCATTCCCCCACTCGATCCCCATAGTCCTGCAAGTCTATTTCCATCAAGTGGCTAAACAATTTCCTTTTGAAGTCATTGTCACCGCTTCCACCACCCTTGTGGGCAGCAGGTTCCAGGGCACTACTACCCGCTGCGTAAAAAATGCTTCCTCATATTCCCCCTGCATCTCTTGCCCAAAACTTTCAATCTATGTCTTGAGATTCGAGGTGTAAGAATAGCATTATTGCTGGATATTTGGGGTAGAGGCAATGAACATTTCAGTGTCAGATGCAAGGCCACAAGAATACAACTGGTCAAAAGGCTGGCGCAGAGCTTGTGAAAGACAAAAAATTCAGGACCTATATGGATACTAATGGGTCATTTGTTTGGACTACTCTTCTACAATCCCTCCACAGACTGGAGGAAACTTCCCCAATGATTAGTGAGCGACTGACCAAGAAGTTCTCACCTTTGATCTCCAATCTACTCTGGATTAGATACTCTTAGCTGTAGCGATGCAAGGTCGCTAGAATTAATCTCAGCATCCTGAGTTTGGGTAAGGAGAAACATTGGCTGGGATTCCGGCTTCTTATGACTGCAGTGCCCCTTTCTGTCACTGCTTGACTGTTTATTTGCAAGCCATTCAACTGCAAGAACTATCTCACCGTCGAGGCTCACACATGAATAATGATCATTAGGGTAATGTACTGAGAGGTTAACACCTTCAGATGAGGTGCAGAGGATATAAAATTAAAGAAAAGGATCTCAGAGGAATGGATATTTTCATTATGAACAGTCCAGTGAGAGAAGATGGAACATTCCTACATGAAAATGTATGGAGCTCGATTTCAATTTAGTTTTAGGAAATGTCATAGACACTCCAAAACTGGTGATTTCTCCAGGCCCAAGCTTAAAGTTTTGTCCCTGACATCAAAGCACAATTTATTTTCCAATTTAGTTTTTATTCCGTACTGATGGAAATCTTTCCCAAGACAATCTGTTACCATGGCAATAAAGCATTTCTCCATGAACAAAAACACAATCTTTAATAGATAGGGTGGAGGTATCCATGACAGTTTGAAAAATGAGGCCCCTCCAATTGATATAGAAAGCCTTGTTGGGGTAGCAATGATTTATAACTCACTGGGACACACATTCTTATGCCCAAGATCAAGATTTGTAAGAAACCAAAAATCATTACTACTCCAAATGTATGCAATTTCTAGTATACTTTGGGAATTTTAAAACACAATGCAAATTTAGGAACCTACCTTTACAGGGTAATTAACGCACTAGAAACAATTTAGGAAAGTGACAAGATCATTCTCTGTTTATATGGAGAGACTTAAGCTTTCTGATAACTTATTGGGCAAATGTACCATAATTTATGAATTAGAATGATAAAAATTTATGGGTTGATCCCCATTTTATTCTGAGCTAACGGATTTAAACTTGTTTAGCAATGGGGCCAATGCAATTTCTTTGTGTCCCCAGGCTTTGGGAAGGTGAAATAGAGGGGGAAAAAAGTCAGTTAAGGTTCCTGCTCCTAACTGCTACCCAGTGGCATCGACGAGAAAGTGTATACATGTATGTAAAATGACGAGAGGATCAGACTCACACTGACTTAATGGCACGCACTAGTGGCACCAGATTCAGCAAAGGTGAGATAATGAGTGAGAGTGTGAGGAAAATGAGAGAATCAGAACTAAACTTGTTTTCACTTGTTCTTAGAAGAAAATTGTTACAGATGCGATGGCCATCTTTAAAATGCTGAGCGGCATATATAATGCAGCTATAAGTAAATTACTTTGGACTATGTACGGTAAACTAGAAAATGAGGACAATATTTACAAACCCCCAGCAAGACAAAAGACGAGGATTTTTTTCACACAGATAGCTATGTATCTAGTTACGTTAAGTGAGATGAATAAATATCTGGCCTGACACATGGTTGAGGATCATAAATGTATTGAGACGATCCTCCATGGATCAAGCGGATTCCTGACCACTGGGATAATGGAAATGTCATACTGGCAATAGGTAGTGCAAGCACTAATAACTAATCCGGAATACGTAGTTGGAAGAAGTGGGATCATCACCTTCATACTTGTTGATAAAATGGGACAATTGTGGTGTTGTCCATCCCTCAGTTATGGAAGTATAGAACAATTAGTCCTCAGTTCTCTCCTATTTGCATGCCAGTGAGATTCTAAATTCTAAAAACCCCATCACTGTCTGAGCAAGGACTACTAGGTCAGGCCTGAAAAAGTGTCTTACATATCATGGCTTAAATTGGAAGTAATTGATTTCCTTTCAGGGAGTTGCTTTCATAGGCCAGCTATTACAGCTATCTTTTGTGTAAACAAAAATTAAACATTTTGTCCTCTGTTAGGACTTTAAAAAATCCTGTTTTATATCAGTTTTAAAATACTCTCAAAATGAAAGTTATATCTCATTGAAAATCAGCCGATCTGCTTAGAGCTAGTTTCCATTTACGGCTGCTATGGTAACTTTCTGAAGGGACAATCGATCTCTAACAGACTAATACTTTTAACTGCAAATTTTGTCAAGTTGCACCACAATACTACTTGATTTCTATTTTAATGATTGCTATCTGCCGGACTGTTAGCTTGTTTAACTTGTTGGGCTGCTGTGTAATCGTGTATTTGATTGCATGTTTAATCAAGATGAACTGCTTAGATCAAGGAGAATTCCCGGACACCAATGCTGTATGACTTCTGGCTATTATTTAGTTTGATTTTATTTGACTACGAGGCACAACAATGGATCACGACTATATAGGCAGAGGCCTACGTAAATCCTGTACAGCATTCCATTGGGTTAAAGGATCAGAAAGCAATCTTTCTATGTAAAATAATTACTTACATAGTTTCGAAAGGAAGTTTTTAAAAGGATCTGAATGATTGGTTTGTTTAACCCTTTATGAAAAGTGTCTTGCATGGTTATTATCTGCTTTTTCAAAGTGACACGAGATGTAGTGGAATTCCTACTTACTGTCTTGCAGCAATGGAAACATTCATTATCCCAGGCTATTCATGCATAAAGCCACTTATAGAAGTGTACTTTTAATGGGCACAAGGAAAAGGTACCTGGAGCAAATTTGAATCATAATAATTATTCCTTGTCTGCCTCCTCAGTCACGGTGTACAGCATTTCAAAAGCCTGAGACATTTAGCCAATCTTGATCTGATGCAGTTCATCCCATATGTTGCTGAGCTATCACATACAGTAGTACTAACAACTGCTTCTAAATATTGTATATTTACTCTACCCTAGACCACAAAGCAAAATGAATCTCACAATGTATTTGCCGAGCTAAAAAAAACAAAAAACACAGGGCTTTTATAATATGAAACACAACAGTGCTGTGTCTCCATCATGCAAGGTTCTCATCTCAGAATGATTACTTCTCAAACATAATAATGCACTAGAAGGCTACTGTAGAATCAATTAGGGACTTAGCCTGCAAGTTTTTGAACTTGGAGGAAGTAAACTAATTGGTGAAGAATAAATTATTCCAGAGTTGCAAACCACTGATTACTTAATATAGAATTTACAGAAATGGGTAGCAGCATTGGTTTCTGAAAGGCACAAAGCATTGGATATTATTTAATAGGGGCCTCAAGGGCAGCACCTCCAAACCAATAGCTACTTTTATTTTGAATAAAGTTTGGTGAAGGATCTGATTCAGATATGGAATCGGCCAGAAGACCACTCTTCCACATTTCAGTCCACAGGGCAGGGGTCTAACTTGATGAGAGATCATGTTCAAAGCACAAAACAAATTCCTCTTGTGTTTCAGACTCCTGGCAAAAGAACCTAAGTTTCAGGGACAATACAGAAAGGTAGTTCATAACCCTGCCAGCTCTTTAACTGCTAAGAAACCATTGAAAAGAACCACCCTCAATGGAGGAATTTAATTTCATGCAGGTGAAATAGCCACAGGTAATAACTGAAACTGCTGAGAAATGAACATCCAAGGATATGTAATTCTAAATAGGTAAATTACTTAAGTGAAGATGACAACAAATATTCAAAAATAGAATCCAAGCCATATAAGAGATGCCAAAAATTATGACTTTAAAAGTCATTAGCACCAATTAATTTGTACTAAATTTGTGATGTCAGCCATGGCTCAGTTGGTAGCATACTCGCCTCTGAGTCAGAAGGTTCTGGGCTCAAGGCCCACTCCAGGACTGCAGCACAAAAAATAAAATCAACACTGACACTCCAGTGTAGTACTGAGGGAATGCTGCACAAAGGTGTCATCTTTCAGATGAGACGTTAATCCATTGACCCATCTGCCCTCTCAGGTGGACATAAAAGATCCCACAGCACTATTTTGAAGAAGAGCAGGCGAGTTACCTCCATTGTCCAGGCCAATATTTATCCCGATCAACATCACAAAAACAGATTATCTGGTCATCATCAATTGCTGTTTGTGGGAGCTTGCTGTGAGCAAATTTGGGGCTGCGTTTCCTACATTACAACAGAGACTACACTTCCAAAGTAGTTCATTGCCTGTAAAGCACTTTGGGATGTCTGGTGTTTTTGACATCACTATACAAATGGAAGTCTTTGTTCCTTATACTGTTGATCCATTCTGCACAAACACGAAAAATGTAGTAGGTGTTTGCAGTGGGCAGATAATCATTATCCAGAATCACAGTTATAGAGTCATAGAGTCGTAAAGCATAGAAACAGGCCCTTCAGCCCACCGCGTCCATGCCGACCTTAATGCCTATCTATACTAATCCCAACTGCCTGCATTAATTCCATATACCTCTATGCCTTGCTCATTCAAGTACCTGTCCAGATGCCTCTTAAAAGTTGATCCTGTTCCTGCCTCCACTACCTCCTTTGACAGCTCATTCCAGATACCCACTATTCTTTGTGTGAAAAAATTACCCCTTTGATCCCCTTTAAACCTCCTCCCTCTCACCTTAAATCTGTGCCCTCTAGTTTTAGTCACCCCTACCATGGGAAACAGACTCTGGCTATCTACCCTATCTATGCCTCTCATAATTATATATACCTCTATCATGTCCCCGCTCAGCCTCCTTTGCTCCAGGGAAAACAGACCCAGCCTATCCAATATTGTATATTTATAACTCAAGTCCTCCAAACCAGGCCACATCCTTGTGAACCCTCTCTAGCTTAATCACATTTTTCCTGTAGTGCGGCGACCAGAACTGCACACAGTTATGATGATCAGGACCTTAAGATGTGAGGTCTGTGGGCCATTTGATACTTCACTTGATCCTTTTGGAACTGATGTCACGTTGAGATGTCAGTGCAGAGATCTACCCTAAAAACTTAACTAAACCAACCGTAACTACTTCATCTGGCTACATAACGGTATGGTAGTGTTGTGCTAATGCTACTGGATTGGCAGAGATTGTGAATTCAAATCCCATTAAGTTGTGAAAATTAATTCAATAATTCTGGGAGTTTGCGTGCTAACACCAAGAGAAATGAAATAACCATGAATGCTGCTGGATTGTCGTTAAAATCCATCAGGTTTACCTATGAACTTCAGGGAGGGGAACCTGCTATTCTGTCTCATTCTAACCTACATTTAACTCTACCTTCATACTACATAGATCACTTCTAATATCATACAGAGTCTCAGTGGCTTAAAGAAAGACATTTGCTCAATGGCAGCCCACCACCTTAGTGGAATAAACAATGGGCAATAAATGCAAAATGCATCCTTGTTGGCATTGCCCGCAGCAAGAACAATTCTTTCAGAATTGCTTTCCAATAATACAATGGAAACAAGTTGAAGCAGACAGAAGAGACCCAGTTAGGCTCTGGCAGAAAATCCCAGGAATGTTCAAACTTTGATTGTCTCAATCAGCGAATATTATTTCTGTAGTTTTATTTAAAAGCAAATTTTTGTCATGTTCAAATTTGGCAGATTTCAATGATACTGTGAAATTCCGTCAATCAATAACATTTTACTTAGTCAAATACATGACACCATGAATACCAAAATTATTGGTTACATATAGGTTATTATCTGGGTCTTTTCTAACCTTTTTACTCGAGAATACTTTGGTTCTCATATCTGAGCACTTGCATGTGTGAGTTCTGACTTCCTGTCCCTTTAACAGCATCCATCGTTTTTGATGATGCACCAGGAAAACGAAGAGCAAACTCTTTTTGGCAATTGCTATTAGGCACTATTTTTCCCCCATACCCTGCAATATCGGTCTTTAATCTTCAAAAACGGTAGACCATCAAATCAGAGCTTGTATTTAAGTTTAGGATATCAAGCAAATTTATTGAACAATGAATCAGTGAATAATATGATATAATAATTATACATTTATAGCAGAAAGTTTTTCTAACTTGAGTAGATGAAATAAGTCATGATTTAAAACAAAACCTTTCTTTTATGAATTCTTTTGACTATGGGAGTTAGCTAGACTACTTTTTTCTGTGAAGCTTTCAATCAATCAGTTTGCCTTCTGATCATTCAACTTCATGAGCAGATTACTGGCTACTGTAGCTTTTTGAAACTTTCTTAATTGATATTTCGATTCAACATAATTGGCTGTCATGCATTTTAATAAACAAATCACATTGGTTGTACTAGATCAAAGTTAGCTCAGTTCCTCCCTCAAGCTAAAAGTTTGAAAGCCATTTGAATCAAATTTGTACAACATGCATTGCTCAGCGCAGGGATCTGACCTGCAGATTTTTTTTTGAAAGCTGCTGTTGTGCAGTAACTTAATTTAAAGGAACAACCAGTAACAAAAACTGGACAAAGTACATAATTTTTGTGTATATTATTATTTAAAGAAAAATGTTATATTTCTTAGTCCTCACTATAAAAGCCCACACCCTAATTGAAGAGAACAGAGTGGCTGGCCACTTACTATCACAGAGTTAGTTACTTGCCCTAGTGAGATGTACAGATTTATTCACGACTGTGAGGGGAACAAACTATTTATCTATCTATATTCATCTGTGTTGGATAAGGCAACCACCATTTTCCAGCTACTGATCAAAAAGAATTCCTTCACTACACTGAGCAGAACTCGTTAGAGCTTCTTTCCAAATCCTCTCAGTGGTAATGCGCGCCCTCTCCTTACTCCTCCAACTCCTGTTACCCTTTTGCAACAGTGTAACCTCTGACTTGACCAAGTCAACAAGAGATCCACTGCTTCTATAAAACAATGATTGTGTAACCTTGATTCATTGAGTCTTAAAGCGTAGCCTAATCAGCCTGATCAATGGAATAATTATTGTTAACAATAACCAGCTGGAATATTCTGTTATAACCTCTTTGTAATAATTGATAAAGTAGCAAAAAGTAACTTATTGCAACAGCGTTTGCAGACTATACCCTGCAATGTAGAGGAAATCACAAATTCTAAGTGTACAGAGCAACAGTGGTACTTACCTCTTGTAGCGATGCTGCTCTAACACCAGTTCCCTCACTGAACCCAGTAAAGCTCCTGCTTATTGTACGATTCTGGAATGCTTCCAATTTATCACATGGTACCTTCAACTTGAAATCTATTTCACAACTATTCACACTGGTGCATCCCATTGATGCCTGTAAATGACATTCTGGGCACTGCTGTTCTGTCTGTAAAAGACCACCAGATCCTTCATGAGAATCAAGTGAAGTCTGAGCACTCTTTTCCATTCCAGCTTTTTTTAATCTAGGCAGGAATTTTCCTGATTCCAGCTCTGACTTTCCATAGTAATGTCCTTCTCGCTCAGCATCTTCTTCCAATGGTTTTAAATCTGCCTGCTGATCCTCAAACAAATCTGTCTGGCAGAGGACAGGTATAGTAACTTCCTCTTTTTCTGACTCAAACTCTGACTCGCTTCCTCCGCCTGGTGAAAGCTCAGAGGCAGATATCGGTCGGAAATGAGTCCGCGGTGAGATTCGAATAGCCCTATACTGTGTTTTGTCAATACTATATATTTTAGGATGAAACGTTTCACTTTCTGAGTCTGAACACAGTATAGATTTGGGCTTAAAGCTTGGACTGAATGTTGCAAGTCTTTCAGGTTCAAATGAACATTCCACATGAAGAACTTGTGAAAACGGATTGTTCAGGTCAAAGGAGGAAAATGAATACTCAACGCCAGGTTCTTGACTCTGATAATTACTGCAGTTCCCTAATAAATCTTCATGGAAGATTAAAGAGAACTCAGTGTTTAACCTATCCTCTCCTTTTCTTGTCTGGTCACTTGGTGTGAATGAAGCACAAGATCTCCACAATGGTCTATGGCCAGGAGCAAAGTTGCTACCTGGAGTCATGAAGACATCTGTACCTGCTATGGTTACAACATCTGAAGCAGCACACTGCAATAAAGTACCTTTTGCAGGATCAGGGGGAACTACTCCCCAGTCTCCACAACTGTCGAATGTTTTGAGTTCTCCATAGACTCCACCAAGAATGAAAGCACTTTCTTTGTCAGCACCAATATCCCAAGGTTTAGAAGGTGCAGTGTAATCACCTACATCGATCTCTGCAAGTTCCGCAGTTACAACGGCTTGGGCCTCCAAGTTTTCCTTCTGGCACTCCCATAAGTGATATTCAGACCTCTGCACTGCCTTTTCATGAGGCTCTTGCAGGGTGTCCTGTTTTGTTGCCATATCCAAACAACAACAATGGCAACCATTCACCTCACCAGGAAAGAAATCCTCTTCTGATCGTTCTAACTCTAGTGTTGTTACAGCATTGTTTTCTGCTATGGCTGTCCAAATGTCTTTTATAACTTCTGAGCCATAGCTATCCCCATGACTGGCCATCTGTTCTGCAAAAATTTCCACAGTTTCATATTCCTTATTTTCTTCTTCTTCCAACTGAATTCCACACACCGACTCCAGCTTAGATTTCTGTTTGAAAGTCATGTTTGTTATATTTCGTAAAGCTCCATCTGTTTGTGAATGAGTCTCCTCGTGCAATAAATCTAAAAGATCTTCATCAAGAAGGCTGGACGAAATGCCAGGGACTATACAATCAATCTCATCTGCATTAAATTTAGTGGACTCCTCAATCTGAATACCAAAGGAGGTTTCATTATCCGAACGTGTTTCTTCAGAATGTGACCATGGGCTGCAGGTTCGTGTTGAAAGATTTGAGCAGTGGTCATTTTCATCAAAGGCACTATTTTTGGTCCATATAAGCAAACGAGACTGTGTTTTCCCAGGCAAATCTGCCCAGCCTCCAATATCACTATTCTGATTTCCGAGACTAAGTCCGTCAAAACAGAATGGTGAAGTAGAGTTATCATATTGCACTTCAAACAGAGAAAAACAAGTGGAGTTTAAACCAGACCCTTCATTTGCTTCTGAAAAGTGTTCTTCTTGATTGCCAGTACTGCTACTTGCATCACACACTGTATTATCCACAATAGGAGAAAGCGTAATGGGGGAATCCCCAGCAAAGCTTTCCCCCTCTGCTTCATCAGAGCTAGAGCACTCCCAAAATTGAGCTATATTTGCAAGATCATGAAAGAACAATCCTTCTGCATCAAGAGAAGCTTGTGAATCTGTCCATATTGCACTTTCCCTCGTCAACTGTAGTCCATCTAACACTATACAACAGTCTGCCTCAAAATCAGTTTGCTCTGTACTTTTCCGTCGAATCATGCTTAAAATTCGACTCTCTCCTTGCAATGAATTTGAGGCACTAGGATCCAATATGGATTGATGAATATCTACTTCATAGAAGTGAGTAAATTCTGATAGATGCATATCATCTAAAATATCACTGTCCTTGGGATTAGAACAGCTTGAGGTCCCAGTGAGGTCATTAGCCTCATCTAATAATGCAGGCATTTCAACAAAGTGACCATCAACGAAAGCACCTGCTGCGAGGTATGTTTGGAAATTATTGTTACTAATACAAAGACCCTGCATCGTCTCCGAAAGCTCTTCCAAAGTCAAAGATTCATTATCATTAGCAGCTACACTATTCCGGTATGCAGTTTCTAGCTTACTTTTTCTACTTGGAGGGAACCAGTACTCTGCGATTGGTTCAGTGTACCACAAAGGTTCTTCTTTGAATTCTTGTTCCCTTCCACTTTCATTGCCAAGATCTTTTGTATCACTGTTTCCATTTGTTTTCTTTCTTGTTTCTTTTATAAATCTTTTTCCTTTTTTGCACAGCTGTTTGGTAGGTCCACTGCTGCTGCTCCCACAGGTGCTTTTTCGATCATCTTTGTCAACAGACTTCAAAGATAGCCTAACTTGTCCATTTCGTCCCTTTTTGTTCCGAGCAGTTTCTCTCATCTTATGTCTGATTTTGACAGCTTTTGTGGAACCTTTTAACTCATACTGGTTCCCACTTGAGCTTGAGCCTGCTTCACTGGAGCCAGAGGACCATGAACGAGGGCGTATCTTTCCTTCTGACCTGTGTCTGATCTGCTTCTTTCCTGTAGTGGGTTTCAGTTCTGGCAAGCCGTTATTGTGCCTGTTTTCTTTCTCCTTTTTACTTCTCCTGAACACACGACTACTGCTTGTAGTGATAGAGGCCTCATTTGTTCGCTCTCTAGTACCTTCACCTTCACTGTTGCAATCTTTTGGAGAAGACGTATCAGTGCTTGTTTGTGGAGCAGCAGATGAAGAAGAACCACCAGAAAATGAACAAGCTTTGGCCTTATTCCACACGGTCATGATTTCTTGCAGACAGATTGGCTTCTCAGAAAGAGGTGGAAATGCTTCATAATACCTAAAAAAAAAATGCAAATGAGTGTTGATCCAGATATACATATATATGAACTAGTGTCAGTCATATTTTACATGTTAACTTTGAATTCAATCAGCATGTGAATTTTAAAACAAATTAACATTCTAATAGTTTGCACTGAAATAGATACCAACATACAAACATCTATGATAACAGATTGATATAATGTAAACACTCATTTACTTTACAAAATAACAAAAATTGTGGGAGTTTCAATGCATTTAGTGCTTCTATCAATAAATGGAAAGTCAGAATTGCCTTGAAATGTCAACTGTTTTCTAAAACGGAACAATAAATTAGATACTTACATTTCTACCTGATCCTTGGCGGAAGGAGATCCTATAATTTCAGGAGATTGAATTCCTTCTGCTTTCTTACTACCTTGCTTCTCTTCTAAAATTTGGGAAGAGGAATGAGAGATCAGAAAAATAAATTCAAGTTGCTCTTTATATAGATGACCACTATTTTCTTCATTACTTTTCTAGCATTGAGGGGAAATATATGAAGTGAGTCAGTAGAAACAAATGGGAGCAGATGGCAGAGACCTTCAAATTTTGAATAATATTTATAACAGCTTTAAGCGGAAGAACGGTCACATCTTCTTGACTGCCTCTGAATTCATGCTGTAACGTATAAGATACACATGGTTTCTGAAATCAAGCATTGTAAATAAACGGATCAAGCCCAACACCGTATGTCTAGTGAAGTCTACAAGTAACTTAAATGCCATTATTACACTAGGGCTCATAAGTTTTTTTTTGTACAATAGCAAATGGAAACTTTTTCACCCTTTTGACAATTGCAGAGGAAGAAAAAGTATGAAGCAGCAGATCTTCTTAGACATGTGTGGTGCCACACAGGAACACCAAAGCTGTATAATGATTTAGCTGCTTCATGTTCTCTTAGTATACAGTATTTCAGAGGCTACTAAAATAAGCACTCAAATAAATACATTTTAAAGTAACATTTGCATTGTTCATAATGCAATGGTTATATATTATAATTTAATTGATATGTTCTTTTTTTGAACTGTTCAAATTCTAAAAAGAGCGACAGTAAAGTGAAATCTTAGGAGCCCAAACAGCACAGTGGTTCACAATCAAGAAATTAGAGTATGAGAAGAAGTGAGCTAGAAATGTAAAAATTGGCCATTATAAATTGCCCCTAGTATCGGTAGGTGGTAGGGAAATATGGGGACAGGTGGGGATGCAGTAGGAATATGGGATTAGTGTAGGTTTAGTATAAAATGGGTGGTTGATGGTCGGCACAGACTCGGTGGGCCGAAGGGCCTGTTTCAGTGCTGTATCTCTAAACATAAACATAAACATAAACAATCAAAAATGTGTCTGGGGAAAACTAAACAAAAAAACCCCTCAAGGAGTGGGAAGAGAAAGGGCTCAACAAACCATTATGTTGAAGTACGTTGGAGTGTGCTTTTTAAATGATTTCACTGAAGTCTGCAATTTTCTGGCATTTTTATTTAATTTGTGTTTTTAAAAAGTCAGAAGTGGTAAAAACACAAAATACGAAGCATGCACCAATGGCCAGCCTGATCTGGTTGTGATGGTTTTAGGACTTAGGGCTTTTAATTAACAAAGAGCGGTTCACGGAGCTAAACTCATTCCTGTTGTAAAATACTGCAGGGTGGGGGGGGGTGGGGGGGACACAAATAATATATTTGAGATGACAAAAGTTATGGACGGTGCAGATAAAAATAAGCAGTAATTGACTTAGATCACAGAACAAGAGGATATTGGTGCAGCATTCATAAGCATCAAGCAAGATAAGAATTTATTTTTAATAGTGGCTACATGGAATACATTTCCAAGAAAAGCACTGTTAATTAAAGCTGAATAAATAACTTTTTTGATGAAAAATATACATAGATCAGGGAGGTAAACTACTGGGACAAACACTAGAATGCAATTGGTTAGAGTTAACTCCCAAAAGCAAGGTGGTGAAATTTGGAATAAAAACAAGAAATGCTGGAACCACTCAGCAGGTCTGGCAGCACCTGTGGAAAGAGAAGCAGAGTTAACGTTTCGGGTCAGTGACCCTTCTTCGTGAAATTTGGCTCGGTTTTGATTCTGGGAATAAATTTCAGGGTTTTAACTGTCTTGTTAGTATTTATTACCTGTGGTTAGTTTCCTCCAGCAGGGGATTGAACGGATTGTGCAAAGATTGTGGAGCTAACTGGACAAGATTTGTGAAGGGAAAGGCTTAATGGACCAAATGGCCTGATATTGTTTCATACCTCCCTGTGCTTCTATTGTTCTATTAGCTTTTCATTTAAAATAACCATTGTAGTCTTAAAATTCAGATTTCTTTCTAGTTTTATAAATTAGAGTAAATAAGTTTCAAATAAGAGAAAAACACCAACCACAAAGAAAAAAAGTTTCAGCATTGTACAGTATTTTTTTTCAAAGCCTGCCTTCTGCTAGACATTCCTTCATACACTTAAAGCTGAGACTCAGCAGGAGGAATTGTGTTTTGGACCCATGCTCCAACACCTATGACGATATGTATTTACAACATCACTATACAGCTCAATGAGCATCAAAGCACGACTAAAATTACCACTCATCATTTTCTTTGGCCTCCTTGTCTCGAGAGACAATGGGTAAGCGCCTGGAGGTGGTCAGTGGTTTGTGGAGCAGCGCCTGGGGTGGCTATAAAGGCCAATTCTAGAGTGACAGACTCTTGCACAGGTTGCTGCAGATAAAATTGGTTGTCAGGGCTGTTACGCAGTTGGCTAACCCCTTGCATTTGTCTTTTTTCCTGCCAACTGCCAAGTCTCTTCGACTCGCCACACTTTAGCCCCGCCTTTATGGCTGCCCGCCAGCTCTGCCGATCACTAGCAACTGACTCCCACGACTTGTGATCAATGTCACAGGACTTCATGTCGCGTTTGCAGACGTCTTTAAAGCGGAGACATTGATGGCCGGTGGGTCTGATACCAGTGGCGAGCTCACTGTACAATGTGTCCTTGGGGATCCTGCCATCTTCCATGCGGCTCACATGGCCAAGCCATCTCAAGCGCTGCTGGCTCAGTAGGGTGTATATGTTGGCCGCCTTGAGGACTTCTGTGTTGGAGATACGGTCCTGCCACCTGATGCCAAGTATTCTCCGGAGGCAGCGCAGATGGAATGAATTGAGACGTCGCTCTTGGCTGACATACCTTGTCCAGGCCTCGCTGCCATAGAGCAAGGTACTGAGGACACAGGCTTGATACACTCGGACCTTTGTGTTCCATGTCAGTGCGCCATTTTCCCACACTCTCTTGGCCAGTCTGGACATAGTAGCAGAAGCCTTTCCCATGCGCTTGTTGATTTCTGCATCGAGAGACAGGTTACTGGTGATAGTTGAGCCAAGGTAGGTGAACTCTTGAACCACTTCCAGAGTGTAGTCGCCGATATTGATGGATGGAGCATTTCTGACTTCCTGTCCCATGATGTTCGTTTTCTTGAGGCTGATGGTTAGGCCAAATTTGTTGCAGGCAGCCGCAAACCTGTCGATGAGACTTTGCAGACACTCTTCAGTGTGAGATGTTAATGCAGCATCGTCAGCAAAGAGGAGTTCCCTGATGAGGACCTTCCGTACTTTGGTCTTCGCTCTTAGGCGGGCAAGGTTGAACAACCTGCCACCTGATCTTGTGTGGAGGAAAATTCCTTCTTCTGACTTGAATGCATGTGAGAGCAGCAGGGAGAAGAAAACCCCAAACAGTGTAGGTGCGAGAACACAGCCCTGTTTCACGCCACTCAGGATAGGAAAGGGGTCTGATGAGGCGCCGCTATGCTGAATTGTGCCTTTCATATTGTCATGGAATGAGGTGATGATACTTAGTAGCTTTGGTGGACTCCGATCTTTTCTAGTAGTCTGAAGAGACCACGTCTGCTGACGAGGTCAAAGGCTTTGGTGAGATCAAATGAAAGCAATGTAGAGGGGCATCTGTTGTTCGCGTCATTTCTCCTGTAGCTGACGAAGGGAGAACAGCATGTCACTGGTCGATCTCTCTGCTCGAAAGCAACACTGTGCCTCAGGGTAGACACGCTCGGCCAGTTTCTGGAACCTGTTTAGAGCGACTCGAGCAAAAACTTTCCCCACTATGCTGAGCAGGGAGATTCCACGGTAGTTGTTGCAGTCACCGCGGTCACCTTTGTTCTTATAGAGGGTGATGATATTGGCATCGCGCATGTCCTATGTTACTGCTCCCTCGTCCCAGCACAGGCAAAACAGTTCGTAGAGTGCTGAGAGTATAGTAGGCTTAGCACTCTTGATTATTTCAGGGGTAATGCCGTCCTTCCCAGGGGCTTTTCCACTGGCTAGAGAATCAATGGCATCACCGAGTTCCGATTTTGTTGGCTGTTCGTCCAGCTCATCCATGACTGGGCTTCATTGAGGGCGGTCTCAGTGACAACATTTTCCCTGGAGTACAGTTCTAGGTAGTGCTCCAGCCAGCGGTTCATTTGCTTGCATTGGTCAGTGATTGTGTCCCCTGATTTAGATTTGAGGGGGGCGATCTTATTGATGATTGGCCCAAAAGCTCTCTTAATGCCATTATACATTCCTCTGATGTTTCCGGTGTCTGAGGCCAGCTGAATATGGCTGCATAGGTGTTGCCAGTAGTCATTAGCGCAGCGCCTGGCTGTTCTTTGTGCAGCGCTTCTGGCTGCTTTAAGTGCTACGGATGTTAACTCGCTGGGGGCTTTCTTGTAGTTCAACTGTGCAATGCGCTTAGCGGCTATGACAGGTTCCAGCTCTTCAAAGTGAGATTGAAACCAGTCTGCATTCTGCTTCACACATTTGCCATAGGTGGTCATTGATGACTAATAGATGGTGTCTCTGATGTGGGCCCACTTGGTCTCTGCATCCCCTGTGGGAGAGTTTTGAAGGGCTTTTTCAAGTGAATATAGAAATTTTTGTAACAGCTGTGGATAAGAAATTCTGCTCGTGTTGATGCGCGGGTGGCCCTTCTGCTTGGAGTGATGCAGCTTCTTTGGTTTGAGTCTAACCTTGCTGCACACCAGGGAGTGGTCGGTGTCGCAGTCCGCACTGTGGAAGCTGCATGTGATTCGAACGCTATTTAAGGAGGCTCGCCTTGTGACGACGAGGTCCAGCTGGTGCCAACGAAGTGATCTTGGGTGCCTCCAAGAAACCTGGTGACAGGGTTTAGTGTGAAAGAACGAGTTGGTGATGCAGAGGTTATGATAAGTACACAATTCAAGCAGTCTCTGCCCATTCTCATTCATCCTTCCAATGCCATAGCGTCCAAGGAAGGAGGGCATCAGCATCGTTATGTCAAAGACATTTTGGATCATTTGATGTATTTCCC
Source organism: Heterodontus francisci (assembly GCF_036365525.1). NCBI lineage: Eukaryota > Metazoa > Chordata > Chondrichthyes > Heterodontiformes > Heterodontidae > Heterodontus > Heterodontus francisci. The sequence goes on from NC_090371.1 coordinate 265,733,291, forward strand.
ATAATTTAAATGCAGTTTCTAAAAGGAGGGTTACAAATTCAGGTCTGCTATCGATACCTTTTCAAGTTTACAGGGGTCAGTTGTTCCCATAAGCAGATCCTCACATTTCATGTGTGCCAGAGTTAGAAAATTTTTGTAACAGATGTGGATAAGAAATTCTGCTCGAGTTGATGCGCGGGTGGCCCTTCTGCTTGGAGTGATGCAGCTTCTTTGGTTTGAGTCTAACCTTGCTGCACACCAGGGAGTGGTCGGTGTCAATGTTCCCTCTATGTTGCAAGGCTGCACAGCAACACAAAAGTGCACCGCAGGCTATACACAAGTCGGCCCTTTTAAGTTGCCGTGCCAAACAATTTAACGGGTCCACGCACTGAAAATTGTCTGCGCACTACAAAAAAAATTAGATGTTTATCACTGCCTGATATCTATTTAAGTGATCATGTAATGCAGGGGATGTAAAAAATGCATCTACTTTGACATACAAACTGGATATGCTGACTTTCGCATGTAATTTTCCAATCTCCCAGTAAGCAAATTGTTGACATTTCAATGAGATGAAGCCAGATTGAAACATTAAGCAGTTTTATTTCTCAGGCAGCAAGTAAACACATAGACCAACAGTTAATCAAACTCATTAATGAACAAAATAATGAACATGTTATGCTTCCCCTACTTAACAGAAACAAAAAAATTATCTTGTCACGTACCCTTCAGGGTCCAGCCAAAGTCTGGCCCTGACAGCTGTCTAAAATCCTGACGGGCCATGTTTGCTATCATTTAAAATTCATTTCATGGGATGCGGGTGTTGTCCATTCCTAATTGGCCTTGAGAAGAAGATGGTTCTGAGCTGCCTTCTTGAACCACTGCAGTCCATCTTGTGCAGGTACACCCACAGTGCTGTTAAGCAGGGTGTTCCAGGATTTTGAACCAGTGACAGTGAGGGAAAGGAAATATATTTCCAAATCAGGATGGTGTGTGGCTTGGAGGGGAACTTGCAGATGGTGGTATTCCAACTGCTGCCCTTGTCCTTCTAGGTGGAAGAGGTGGCAGGTTTGGAAGGTGCTGTCAAAGGAGGTATGGTGAGTTGATGCACTGCATCTTGTATATGGTACACACAGTTGCCACTGTGGAGGCAGTGAATCTTTAAGGTGGTGGATGGGGTGCCCATAAAGTGGGCTGTTTTGTCCTGGAGTTGTTGAGCTTCCTGTGTGTTGTTGGAGTTTTGCTCATCCAATCAAGTGGAGAGTATTCCATCACACTCCAGACTTGTGTCTTGTAGATGGTGGACAGGCTTTGGGGAGTCAGGAGGTGGGTTACACGCTGCAGAATTTCCAGCCCATGACCTGCTCTCGTAGCCACAGTATTTATGTGGCTTGTTCAGTTCAGTTTTTGGTCAATGGTAACCCCCAGGATGTTGACAGTGGGGGATTCAGCGACGATAATGCCATTGAATGTCAAGGGGAGATGGTTAGATTCTCTCTTGTTGGAAATGGTCATTGCCTGGCACTTGAGTGATGCAAACATTACTTGCCACTTATTAACCCAAGCCTGAATGTTGTTTAGGTCTTGCTACTTATGAAACAGACTGCTTCGGTATCTGAGGAGTTATGAATGGTACTGAACATTGTACCATCAGCAAACATCCCACTTTGACCTAATGATGAAGCAGGTGAAGATGGTTGAGCCTAGGATACTACCCTGAGGAACTCCTGCAGCAATGTCCTGGGGCTGAGGTGATTGGCCTCCAACAACCACAACCATCTTCCTTTGTGCTAGGTATGACTCCAACCAGTGGAGAGTTTTCCCGCTGATTCCCATGGACTTCTATTCAGCTAGGACGCCTTGATGCTCGGTCAAATTCTGCCTTGATATCAAGGGCAATCACTCTCACCTCACCAAGCCAAACTTTACCCGTGTTCACAACCAGTAGGGAGGGGGTTATTACAGCCAACCCCTGCCAAGCATTCAGGATCAGGGAATTCCCAACACAATGCATGTGATGTATTTATCAATTACTGAGGTAAGTTAACAAATTAAAACAGAAAATGCTGGAAACACTCAGCAGGTCTTGGCAGTATAGGCTTACAAACTGTACTTTATTTCAATCTTTTCTATATTGAACTGAATCTGCCTATCTGCCCACCTGGCCTAACCAAACTTAGCTTTCACAATTCGCATCAAAATCAACTATTTGGTGTCATCAGCAAATTTCAATATAATTTAGAAAAGGTGTAAAGAAGCCCACAGACCCTTGTTGTACAAGAATCGGCTACATTTATCCTCATTAAAACATTTTAGCATCACATTGAAACATATAAAATTCTTAACGGGCTTGACAGGGTGCTGGGAGAATGTTTCCCCTGGCTGGGAAGTCTGGAACTAGGGATAATCATCTCAGAATAAGGGGTCAGCTATTCAGCACTGAGATGAGGATACATTTCTTTACTCAAAGGGTTGCGAATCTTTGGAATTCTCTAACTCAGAGGGCTGTGAATGCTCTAGTCGTTGAGTATATTCCAGACAGATTGTTAAATTTTTGGAAATTAAGGGAATCAGGGATATGGGGATAGGGCAGCAAGGTGGAGTTGAGGTACAATGATCTTACTGAATGCCCAAGCAGGCTCAAGGATGCTGAATAGCCTACTTCTGCTCCTAATTCTTATGTCCTTCAGACTTTAGGGAAACAATTTCAATGTGTGGCTGATCATCACTTTAACCATTTTTTTTGTCTCAGTGCTTTTTAAAAAATTGTGCAAATACATTTTGCTTTAAAAACTCAGGTTTTAAATGTAATTCATTTCCAAATCCTTTCTTTGGAGAAAGAGGTTACAATTCCTGAAAAATGACAAGGAGGAAGAGTATGCCACTGAACTGTCGCTTAATCCTTATTATACCATAGGCAGCATTTTTCAGCCTATCTAGAATTAAAAGACTAGCAGTTTTGATCTAGCTGATTCATTAGCAGGGAACGATCATCTAACAAGCTCATTGGGCTCCATTGATAGCCAACCAACCACTGGAAATAATAATTCCCTAAGGTCATCTGCATGCCTCGCCTGTAAATCTGAAGTGCAATAAAACCAAAGTACTCCAAAATAGCATTTTTCTCAGCAACACAAATGTAGACTGACTCAGTTTAAAAAAAAAAATCCACAGAGAATCATAACACAATTTTTATCAGTAAAACCATATGTCGAATTGTTATGTAATTTATGTATTTTAAATCATCAAATTAGTATCTTAAGGAAAGCCAAAAAGGTTGACGATAATAGCTCAGTAAATGTCACTTTTTTCCTCTTGTGTGAAGACATGAACATTTGAACATAACTAACAAGGAAAAAGATCACTGATGTTAGTTTTACAGTGCACTCTAATGGTTATAGAAGTATTTTGGAACTCTACCAAAAGGTTTGCCATGCGACATTTTGGATTCAGACCTTTTGTTGCATACCCTTCTTATAGCTTTCTAACAGCTGCAGTACTCAAAAATATGCTAGTAAATTTGAAACAAACATACCTTTTTGCTTACTCTGCAATTCTTTCAATTTGGAACAAAGCTCCTCAACTAAGGTCTCAATTCCAGAACTCTAAGAGAAAAAGAAAAATACAATGATCAAACGCTACTTTAGCACTTGAAACTATTCTTGGAGATTTATGGAGTATTATTTCCTCAGAGAAAGTACGGAGGTAACAACTGATAGTATTTAATGTAAATTGTACAACAGATGATTTTAGTCACATGAAATTCCTATTTGTTTAGCTTGAAACATTTGCTTTGGTCTATATTCCTTTTGCAAACAGACAAACTTTTGATTCAAATCAGAGTCCAGCCAGGTGTGGTCACATTTAATATATACTTCAGATATGATGGCATACTTAACTACCAGAAACCTGAATCTGTAGAATATTAGGTTACCTATCATTGTAAAGTTTCTCATTCCTCAATTTGAAAAAATGCCAGAGGATACTATCCTTATAAGTAAGGCACCCCATATAGTCAGGTCTTGCTCTGCACAAAATCTTCGCTGGTTAACAGAAAAAGGTAGCACAGACTCCCAACACAAGAGCCAAGTGGAGAAACCATGTCAATTCAGAAGGAAAATTGAATGATTTTAAAAGAATTAAACAGATTATCGAACAACAAAAGCACAATCAAAATGGCACAGAAAAACTGACAGCGTGACTTTGAGGACCGATATCAGCAAACCTACTAGAAGCAGGACAGCATAGACACGCTCGTCACCCTGAGCTGAAAAACCAAGTAACATTCAGTGAGAGGAAACATACTGCTCCTGACAGCGATTTCGCAAGATAATTCCTCACCATTAACGAAATGCTATTGCACATGCAGTCATCAGATCAGCTTCGCTCAGTTGAAAGCAATCATCCCTCAGATTCAGAAGGTTGTACATTCAGTTCTCATCCCAGGCCCTGAGCAAATAAACTAGGCTGACATTCAATGCAGCAATATGGAACTGCTGCATTATCAGAGGTGTCACCTCGGAAATGAGATATTAAACCGAGGTCTGTCTGTCCTAGTAGACATTACGCTTTTTAAGCAGAGAGTTCTCCTGATGTTCTGGATCAAATGCACCTCTAAACCAGCACCCCAAAATCAGATTACATGGTTCATCATCTCAATGCTGTTTATAGAATTTCACCACGTGCAAACTGGAGGTACAAAGAGTGACAGCGGGCTGTATTTTATATCAACGTACGAATTAGGAGCAGGAGTAGGCCGCTCGGCTCTTTGAGCCTGCTCCGCCATTCAATAAGTTCATGGCTGAACTGATTACTCCACATTTCCACCTACCACCCCGTTGCTCATTAAGAATCTATCTACCTCTGCCTTAAAAATATTCAAAGACTCTGCTTCCACCACCTTTTGAGGAAGAGAGTTTCAAAGATTCTCAACCCTCAGAGAAAAAAATTTCTCCTCATCTGTGTCTTAAATGGATGACCCCTTATTTTTAAACAGTGACCCCTAGTTCTAGATTCTCCCATAAGGGGAAACATCCTTTCCACATCCACCCTGTCAAGACCCTTCAGGATCTTGTATGTTTCAATCAAGTCACCTCTTACTCTTCTAAATTCCAGCGGATACAAGCCTAGCATGTTCAATCTTTCCTCATAAGACAGCCCACCCATTCCAGATATTAGTCTAGTAAACCTTCTCTGTACTGCCTCCAATACATTTACATCATTCCTTAAATAAGGAGAACAATACTGTACACAGTAGTCCAGATTTGGTCTCACCAATGTCCTATATAGCTGAAACATAACCTCCCTACTTTTATATTCAATTCCCCTCGCGATAAACAATAACATTCTATTAGCTTTCCTAAGGGCAGCACAATGGCGCAGTGGTTAGCACCGCAGCCTCACAGCTCCAGTGACCCTGGTTCAATTCTGGGTACTGCCTGTGTGGAGTTTGCAAGTTCTCCCTGTGTCTGCGTGGGTTTCCTCCGGGTGCTCCGGTTTCCTCCCACAGCCAAAAAAGACTTGCAGGTTGATAGGTGAATTGGCCATTATAAATTGTCACTAGTATAGGTAGGTGGTAGGGGAATATAGGGACAGGTGAGGATGTGGTAGGAATATGGGATTAGTGTAGGATTAGTATAAATGGGTGGTTAATGGTCGGCACAGACTCGGTGGGTCGTAGGGCCTGTTTCAGTGCTGTATCTCTAAATCTAATTATGTGCTGTACCTGCATACTAACCTTTTGCGATTCATGCACAAGGACACCCAGATCCCTCTGCATCTCAGAGCTCTGCAATCTCTCACCATTCACATAATATGCTTCTTTTTTATTCTTCCTGCCACAGTGGACAATTTCACACTTTCCCACATTATACTCCATTTGCCAGGTCTTTGCCCACTCACTTAACCTATCTGTATCCCTTTGTAGCCCCCTTTTGTACTCTTTACAAGTTACTTTCCTAGCTATCTTTGTGTCATCAGCAAATTTAGCAACCATACCTTTGGTCCCTTCATCCAAGTCATTTACATAAATTGTAAAAAGTTGAGGCCCCAGCACAGATCCCTGTGATACACCACTCGTTACATCTTGCCAACCAGAAAATAACACATTTATGCCTGTTTCCTGTTAGCTAGCCAATCTTCTATCCATGCCAATATGTTACCCCCTACACCATGAGCTTTTATTCTTTGCAATAACCTTTAATGTCGCACCTTATCAAATGCCTTCTGGAAATATAAGTACTACACATCCACTGGTTCCCCTTTATCCACAGTACATGTAACTCCCTCGAAGAACTCCAATAAATTGGTTAAACATGATTTCCCTCTCACAAAACCATGTTGACTCTGCCTGATTACCTTTAATTTTTCTAAATGCTCTGCTATAATGTCTTTAATAATAGCTTCTAACATTTTCCCTAAGACAGATGTTAAGCTAACTGGCCTGTAGTTTCCTGCTTTCTGTCTCCCTCCCTTTTTGAATAAAGGAGTTACATTTGCTATTTTCCAATCTAACGGAACCTTCCCCAAATCTAGGGAATTTTGGAAAATTAAAACTAACGCATCAACTATCTTACTAGCCATTTCTGTTAAGACCGTAGGATGAAGTCCATCAGGACCCGGGGACTTGTCAGCCCGCAACTCCAACAATTTGTTCAGTACCACTTCCCTGGTGACTGTAATTTTCTAGAGTTCCTCCCTCCCTTCCATTTCCTGACTTACAGCTAATACTGAGATGTTACCTGTATCCTCAATAGTGAAGACCGATGCACAATATTTGTTCAATTCATTTGCCATTTCCTTATTATCCATTATTAATTCCTCAGACTCACTTTCTATAGGACCAATGTTCACTTTGTTAACTCTTTTTAAAAATATCTATAGAAACTCTTACGATCTGTCTTTATATTTCTTGCTAGCTTTCTCTCGTACTCTAATTTTACCTTCCTCATCAATCTTTTAGTCATTCTTTGCTGTTTTTTATATTCTGTCCAATCTTCTGATCTGCCTCCCATCTTTGCGCAATTCTAGGCCTTTTTCTTTAAGTTTGATACTACTTTTAACTGTTTTAGTTAACCACGGATGGCAGGTCCCACCCTTGTCATTTTTCTTTCTCATTGAAATGTAATTTGGTATATTTTGAAATATCCCCTTAAATGTCTGCCACTGCATCTCTATTGACCTATCCCTTAACCTGATTTGCCTTCATTCCAAGACACTCAGTGCCTGAACAAGTGACCCAGAATTCGGAAAGGGGACCCCCGCTAGCCAGGGAGCCACCCCCGCCCCTTGTTGAGAAACGCATACGTCTGGGATCCAGCGCTGACCCAGGCCTTGGGTGGGTGTCTTTCTCACAGCAGACACCGCCTTCCTGGTGATGCTACCAAGCAAAAAAGCTGCCGACCTCTGATTGGCTGGCAGTTCTGTGGGCAGGACTTCTGTCCCCAGGATCCTCAATCCCATGGAAGGCCACTGCTGTCCACTTATGGCACTTAATTCGGCAGGCATCCCTGAAAGGAAGTGGCGATGCAGGCTCTTGCCGCTCTCGAGACGGTAGGAGAGACCTCTGTCGCCTACATTAAATACAGCACTGTGCTTCAAACACTGGTTGTGACATTTGAGTCATAACAAGGTACTATATAATGTTCCTGGAATCAAACCCCACAGCAATCAGCACAAGATACACTTCAGTAATCGTTTTAGTGATGGCTTTACCTAATGCATGAGTGTTTAAATTGAGAATCTGGAATCCTATGGAGTCCACAGAGAAATTGGATTTTTCTGTCTGTTCACTTAAGAATCATTCGGCCCACTGAGTCCATGCCAGCTCTCTGTGGAGCAATCCAGTCAGTCCCATTCCCCTTCTCTATCCCCATAGCTCTGCAAGTTTATTTCCCTCAACTGCCTATCAATGATTTCAGAAGGAAATTTGATGGTCCCCACTTCCACCACCCTGGAGGGCAGCAAGTTGCAGGTCATTGCTGCTCACTGCGTAAATAAAGTTCTTCCTCACAACTCCCCCCGTAGCTCTTGCCCAAAACCTTAAATTTGTGTCCCCAGTCCTCATATCATCAGCTAACGGGAACAGCTTTTCTTTTTCTACCTTATCTAAACCTGTCATAACGTTGTACACCTTTATCAGATCTCCTGTCAGCCTCTTTGCTCCAAGGAGAACAACCCCAGCTTCTCCAACCTAACCTTGCAGCTAAATTCCCCCATTGCTGGAACTATTCGGGTAAATCTCCTCTGCACTCTCTCAAGGTCCTTCACATCCTAAAGTGTGGTGACCAGAACTGGACGCAATACTATTTATACTAATCCTACACTAATCCCATATCCCTACCTGTCCCTATATTTCCCTACCACCTACCTATACTGGGGGCAATTTATAATGGCCAATTAACCTACCAACCTGCAAGTCTTTGGCATGTGGGAGGAAACCGGAGCACCCAGAGGAAACCCACGCAGACACAGGGAGAACTTGCAAACTCCACACAGGCAGTACCCAGAATTGAACCCGGGTCGCTGGAGTTGTGAGGCTGCGGTGCTAACCACTGCGCCGCCCCTATATTATCTCTCTTTGATAGTTGATATTGTCTTTTGGAAATTAAGAGAGGAGTTACCATGAGGGAGCTTTGCTACAAGTCTAAGGGTGGGTAGGGGAGGGGGGGGGGGGGGGAGGAAATCCTAAATAAAAGAGAAACTGTTAAGTAGTGTTAAATGTAATTAAATAACTCAATTTTAAAAATGCAAGGATGACATTTCAACTGGCAGGCGAAACATTCACTTTCAGTACCCTGTTTCAGCATATATTCTCCTATTGAATATCTTTTGTACCCACTCAACATATGCATGTCAACAATACCACAGATATACTGCCCTTGTTTCTATTTTTAGTAGCTGAGCTAATTGAAAAACATCTACTGTTTTTCACAACCTTACTGTAAATCTCTAGCATGTTACTTTGAAGGCCTTTGACTTAAAGCCACCCAGAACTTTTGTCAACATCATTGCAAGTGATTTCATTATGCACCCACTTAGAACAGAATAATGAAGCAATGAGAAGCTGACAATGAGAGAGAGAGAGAGAGAAAATTCCAACACCTTACCATCCTGCTTTAGCAAGTAGAAATTTGGATATTCTATGCACTGCATTTCCTCTTACATCACAGTATCACTATCAGCTGACAAGCTGCAAGTTGTGTCAAAAATAGAGCACAGTACAGAATGCCATGCCTCAAAGGACCAGTTATTCCACTTTGATAGCAGTGGGTGAAGTCGTACTGCTTACTCAGATGGTAAAACATTTCTAACCCTCTGCATATACTGTTGTGTTGATTTGTTGGTACATTGATTAAAACATTTTACAGAGACATAATCTACTGCTGTGGTAATTGTTTTCATTGTCACAGCTACCTACCCACACAAAGTATTATTGGCAGGTCACTGGCCTCAAACCTCAAATAGACCATACTTTCTGCTCCATATCTCTGCAATGAGAGCATATAGGTTCAGCTCCCTGAAATTTGCTGCTCATTTATTTTATCTGCTGCTCCTTAAAGTAGCGACAAGAGATTTTATATCCCGATGCACCAGGTCTCGGCCTCTCCCCTAGATATTATTTGACCCCCTTCTAACTACCGCTCCGTAGTCCAACTTTACACCTTCCAAGCATATCCAAGGCATTGCAGGGTGTCTGTACACAGCCTCTGAATATTTAAATTAGTTAACCCCACAATTTATGGCAGGGTCAATGCCACAACCTAACAACTCCGACTCCAAGTCAGTATTCAGTAGAATGCCCCAGATATCTAACTCTAATCAGTACATGCTGCATCTAATTTTTCTTTGTATTCTTAATTTATAACATGGTACGGGCTAAGTTAAATATAGAGGAAATGAATATCTCTATAAAATAAAGGACACTCATTTATGGGTTTAACACAATAATGGATTGAGTTGTGGGACTTGATTCCCAAAGCACTGCAAAAGTTCCATTTAATAAAAATGAAATATGACTGTTCGCTGCAGGGCAAATGCCTTTGTTATTATAAAATACTCCCACAGCCAAAGACTTGCAGGTTGATAGGTAAATTGGCCATTGTAAATTGCCCCTGGAGTAGGTAGGTGGTAGGAGAATGGTGGGGATATGGTAGAGAATGGTGGGGATATGGTAGGGAATATGGGATTAATGTAGGATTAGTATGAATGGGTGGTTGTTGGTTGGCACAGACTCGGTGGGCCGAAGGGCCTGTTTCAGTGCTGTATCTCTCTGTGACTCTAAAATAGAGTATCCCCTGATTTACTGTGAGCAACACCAAGGGGGTCCTGTTAATTATGTATTAAAAGTTCTGTATATGCCATGCACTTCCTATTCACATTAACCTACTTCTTGTGTCACAATTTGTGTTAAGCATTCTAGATCGGCATTTACAATGGGAAAACTGCATGTCAACATTTTTATAATGGGAAACCCTAGGTCAATATCTGGCTGACACACTTTGTTAAAGCTGTCTTTGAAGGCCTCCTTCACCTTTTCCCACATCCTTTGCTCGCCCAAGGAAAAAGAATCCTCTCAGTTGCTTGACCAAAGTACTGGTGGTGGAATTTTAGTGGATACTTCTCCCTGTTGTCTGCCCTAACTTCAGTGGATGAGCCATGCAAACTCCTGAAAAATAAAACATTTACACTGTTTTTGCAGGGTTTACACAACTTTTCCAAAGTTATGATGACTGATGGGGAGAATCCCTGCAGAAATCCACCCTCTAGAAAGTAAACTTAAGCCAGTTTTTAAAATGTAAAATTCCTAGTTTCTGGATTGACGGATAATTTTTAAAAAAATGTTCAGTAAACCACTTTTCAACTCCCAGCCCTGCTCCAGCCATAGTTCAGCTCCAACATCACTCCCTTCCCACACCTGAAAAAAATTACTTGTTGCGGCTTTCCAGTCTGCTCATTGGAAATCTTGTCTGAAGAGGAAAAGCAGGATCAGTTCCTCTTTTTGTTTGGCTGCGCCTCTGGCTGCTCCAACTAAATATTGGGAAGGCTGAAGCCACTGTCTTTGGTCACTGCCGCAAACTCTTGTTCCCTAGCCACAGGCTCCTCCATTCCCCTGTCAACTGTCTGAGACTGAACCAAACTGTCAGCAACCTTAGTGCACATCTGACCCCAAGATGAACTTCCAATCACATATCCCCTCCATCGATCAAACACCTTTTCCCACCTCCACAACATCGCCCAACTCAACTCGTCAGCACATCTGCTACTGAAACCCTCATTTGTTCCTTTGTAACCTCTGGACCTCACATTTCAAATACACTCCTGGCCAGCCTCCCATTTTCTACTAGTCGTAAACTTGAGCTCAACCAAAACTCTTATGCCCATGTCCAAACTCGCATCAAGCCCTGTTTACCTGTCATCCCTGTGCTTGCTGACCTATATTGGTTCCCAGTTAAACAATGCCTAGATTTAAAAATCTCTTGCTTGTTTTCAAATCATTTCATGGCTTCGCCCTTCCCCATCCCTAATTGCCTTTAGCTCCACAAGCAATGTTTCCTCTAAGCAACCCAAAAGTTCCCACACAGGCCACACACAAGTCAGCCTTGTTAAATTACCATACGTGTGCAGCTGCACTAAAAAATTCAAATGGCCTGCGCACTACAAAAAAAAATTAGAGGGTATGTTGCCCACAACCCTCTGAAATATCTGTGGTCCTCCAATTCTGGCCTCGAGCATTCCTGATTTTAATTGCTCCACCACTGGCGGCTGCGCCTTCAGCTGCCAAGGCCTTGTGCTCTGGAATTCCCTCCATAAAGCTCTCCACTTCTCTACCTCACTTTCCTCCTTTAAGATGTTCCTTAAAACATACCTCTTCGACCAAGCTTTTGGATACTTACCCCAATCTCTCATGTGGCTTGATGTCAAAATTTTTGATAACATTCCTGTGAAGCATAATGGGATGTTTTACTGTGTTGTAGGTGTTATATAAACACAAGCTGTTGTACACCCATACACACTACCCTTCCCCAAAGTACTAATAACCCCCTCCACATTTATTCACTCCCACCAACCAACTTACTTATTCAAACCATTCACTCCAATACTCACACTTCCCAAATTGTACTCTACCCAGCTCTTATCCTCAAATGTTTTCCTCCCTAAAAATCCACAGCAGCTCCCTACTGTCACAAAATCCACCTGCCCTATCAAACACCTTACCTTTTCATAGAACACTATATCTTGTCACATGTACTTTGTTAAATAACGCAATATCCTACAACCTGTTAGCACAATGGGAAATAAACGAGTGTACATAATCTTAACTGAAAGAAACTTAACTAGAAAATTGCAGCCATCCACATGAAATCTAGCTGCATTTTTCATGTTCCTCGAGAAAGCATTGAAAAATGGAACAATGTCATTTTGCAGTGCATTTGGGTTACATTACTTTAGCAAGCTTTCTACCTATAATAAATTAGTCGGGCAGTAGCATTTTCTTTTGAAAATGTAACATTGTATGATTGATTGCCCATTAACCTGACATCAATATTGAGTAAAATAAGGTACACTACACTAAGTAGCACCTGTATTGCAAGAGCATAGTAACAATTAGCACTAATTTGGAAAAAACCTGCTCTAGAAATCTGCTCAACTTCCTTGAGGACATTATAAATTAGATATTGAATGCTAACTGAAATACTTTATTTGGACTTTTGGAAAGCTTTTGACAAAAAGTATACGACTTGAACACGGGATGTTAATACTCATCCGGAATGGTTGTAGCTGATGGAAGTTTTATTTGCAAGGGTGTTTTGATGAGTGTTATATGAGACCTTGGGAGGTTTCTGTGTGTTTGGGAAGGGGGGGGGGGGGGTGGTGGGCAGAGTGCTGTGGAGATAATAGGAACATGGAGGTGGTCAGAAAGATGTACTCCCAAAGAGGGAGGTGAGTTGTGGTTGCACCAATACTCGGGACTACAGCAATATAAGTTGATGTTGAAAAGGATGTCAAAGAAAACAGAGGGAAATAAACTCATTCAAGAGGAACTCAGTTCTACGGTGGTGACAAAAAAAGGTTAGAGAAGTAGCAGTGAGTGGGTTGAGGGACCAAAATGGCATGCTGTACTGAGATGGAGAAGTGCTGATGAGAAGGGGGCAAAGTGGAGCTGGAATTTGTTTGGCAGAGGAGGAGGACAGCTCAGGTCCACATTTTACTGCTATTTAGCACACAAAATAAGTTTCTTCAAACCCTCCATGAGGACATCGATGATCAGGGACATGGGCCTTGGAAGTGGGGTGGGCCAAAAAACAGTACATGGAACTTATAGCAGCAAAACCTTTTTTGGAGACCAAATGACAGATAGCCAATGACAGTGACAATGAATAGATACATCTAAAAATAGTAGTTGGGATTCATAATTTCTGGTGATGGGGTAAAGCTTCTACACAAGGAATGTGACTTCCACCTGCATTCCAGGTCAAAAATATTGTAAAACAGAAAATTCTGTTCTGATAGCATTTATGCTGCTGTTGCAATGATATGAGGTTCCCCCCTAATGAGGGAATGGATGGGAGGTCTGCCTATGAGAATGAAAAAGGTCATTTCAAGTGAACTGCCAGATCATAAAATATAATGGCACCTCAAATGGCAGCCATGGCTTCCCTGTTGGCAAATATTATAAAATCACAGCATGGTAACAGCACAGAAATAGGCCATTCAGCCTGTTGTGTCCATGCTAACTCTCGAAGAGCTATTCAACTAGTCCCACTCCCCTGCCTATTTCCTGTAGCCCTGCCATATTTTCTCTCATCAGATAATTGTCCAATTCCCTTTTGAAAGCCACTATTGAATCTGCCTTCACCACTCTCAGGAAGTGCATTCTAGATCCTAATCACTCACTGTGCAAAAAAGTTAATCCTCATGTTGCCATTGGCTCTTTAACCAATCACCTTAAATTGGCGTCTTCTGGTTCTCGACCTTCTGCCAATGGGAACAGTTTTTCCCTCTGTACTCTGTCCAGGCCCCTCGTGATTTTGAACACTTATTAAATCTCCTCTCAACCTTCTCTTCGCTAAAGAGAACAGCCCTACCTTTCCCAATCTATCCTCGTAACTGAAGTTTCCCATCCCTGGAACCATTCTCGTGAATCTGTTCTGTACCCTCGCTAAAACATTCACATCCTTCCTAATGCATGTTGCCCAGAATTTGACACAATACTCCAGTTGAGGCCAAGCCAGTGTTTTATAAAGCTTCACAACGTTCTTGCTTTTGTATTCTATGCCTCGATTTATAAAGTCCAGGATCCCATATGCTTTATTAACCGTTTTCTCAACCTGCCCTGCCAACTTCAATGATTTGTGCACATATTTCCCCCCACATCCCTCTGGCTCCTGCACCCCCTTTAGAATTGTATCCTTAATTTTATATTGCCTTTCCTCACTCTTCCTACCAAAATGCATCACTTCACATTTCTCTGCATTATATTTCACCTGCCATGTGTCTGCCCATTCCACCAGCCTGTCAATGTCCTCTTGAAGTCCATCATTATCCTCCTCACAGTTCACAACACTTCCAAGTTTTGGGTCATCTACAAATTTCTAAATTGTGCCCTACACACCCAAGTTTAGGTCATTAATTATAGGTCAAGAAAAGTAGTGATCCTAATACTGACCCGCTGAGGAACACTACTATGTACCGTCCTCCAGTCTGAAAAACAACTGGTCACCACTGCTCTCTGTTTCCTGTCACTCAGCCAATTTCGTATACATCTGTCACTGTCCCTTTTATTTCATGAACTTCAACTTTGCCGACAAGCTATTATATAGCACCTTATCAAACACCTTTTTATAAGTTCACATACATATCAACTGCATTACCCTCATCAGCCCTCTGTTACTTCAAAAAACTCAATTAAATTAGTTAAGCATGACTTGCCCTCAACAGATCAGTGTTGGTTTTCCATAATTAATCCACACTTGTGCAAGTGACTGTTAAATTTGTCTTGGATTATAGTTTCTAAAAGCTTTCCCATCACGGAGGTTAAAGTGAGTTGCTGGGTTTATCCTTAAACCCTTTTTTGAACAAAGGTGTAACATTTGCAATTCTCCAGTCTTCTGGCACTACCCCTGTATCCAAAGAGGATTGGAAGATTGTGGCCAGTGTCTCCACAATTTCTACCTTGACTTCCCTCAGTACCCTCGGATGCATCTGCTAAGTACAGCCCAACACCTTCTCGATCAATTTTTAGCCCATCCAATGTCTCAACTATCTCTTCTTTCACCATAACTTCTACAAGATCTTCTTCCTCGGTAAAGACAGATGCAAAATGGTCTTTTAGTATTTCAACCATGCCCTCTGCCTCCATGCGTAAATTCCCATTTTGGTCCCTATTCAGCCCCACTCCTCCTTTTACCACCCTTCCATTTGGAATTGTACCTCGGATTGTTCATTTACAGCTTTGCCTTTCAATTCTTGATTCCAATTTACTTGGGCCAGATCTGTTCTCACCCATTGAAACTGGCCCTTCCCCTATCAATTATTTTTACTCTGGATTTCTCCTTGTCCTTTTTGATAGCGAATCTAAATCTTATGATACCATGATCACTGTCCTCTAAATGTTCCCCACTGTTTTAAACTGAAATGCACTCATATGAGAGTCACCCATCTAAATAAAAGCCTGCAACACTACCTACTGTTGTAGTGTATTTTTAAAAAAAAACAATTATTGTGGCAAACACCTATCCCAAAACAATGAGGCCATAACAATCTACTTCAGTGGACTATGGAGTAAAGCTTAAACAAAAGAACACAGCAAAACACAGTATAATACCAAGCTAGAAAAAAGCTCATTAGATACTGAATGGGTTGAACAGTCACTGAAGGTGAATGCAAAAATCAAATATTTGAAATCTAGTGTCTACACAATGAGGTAAACCTAGTGTATATGTATCTAAGTGAACTGCAGGTAAACGACTGATCCAATATCTATACATGGATAATGGAAACAAATATCTTTGCATTCCCTATATATTATTAATTATATATTCCTTATCTGAGTGCATTTCACTTTAAAACAGTGGGGAACATTTAGAGGACAGTGATCATGGCGGGCAGCCATAAAGGCGGGGCTAAAGTGTGGCGAGTCGAAGAGACTTAGCAGTTGGCAGGAAAAAAGACAGAAGCGCAAGGGGAGAGCCAACTGTGTAACAGCCCCGACAAACAATTTTTTCTGCAGCACCTGTGAAAGAGTCTGTCACTTTAGAATTGGCCTTTATAGCTTATAGCCACTCCAGGCACTGCTCCACAAACCACTGACCACCTCCAGGCGCTTACCCATTGTCTCCCGAGACAAGGAGGCCAAAGAAGAAGAAGAAGATGATTCCTTCAGGAAGCAAGATATCTCAGGCTTCAGTTTACTACTTTTCTGAATAGAAGAGATTATTGATAAAACTTCCTTAACCAGGCATAATTTCTGGAAAAGATAGACTGCTGCGTTACACTTTTTGCTTCACAGTGTTACCCTTGGGCAGAGAGATAGTACTCGTGCAGCATGACAGATCAATTTCTCTAGCATGAAGAATGTCAGAGGATTAAATAGCTGCTATAGAGATCAGCTGCCACATAGATCCTTAGCCTTTCATAGAGAGATACAGCACTCAAACAGGCCCTTCGGCCCACCGAGTCTGTGCTGACCAACAACCACCCATTTATACTAATCCTACATTAATCCCATATTCCCTACCACATCCCCACCTTCCCTCAATTCTCCTACCACCTACCTACACTAGGGACAATTTACCATGGCCAATTTACCTATCAACCTGCAAGTCTTTGGCTGTGGGAGGAAACCGGAGCACCCGGCGGAAACCCACGTGGTCACAGAGAGAACTTGCAAACTCCGCACAGGCAGTACCCAGAACTGAACCCGGAGCGGTGAGGCTGCGGTGCTAACCACTGCGCCGCCCACATGAAGTAACTTAAAGCAGTATGTTTCATTGTGACTGCTACTTCTATTGAATCTAGAAGCCCCTAGTTCTCAATATATTTATGGTAATTTTTCTAAATAAACTTAGCAATTAACACTGCTTAGTTAACAGCAACAAAATTCACAGATACCATAGCAGTGTTTGATCATAGCAAGTTCAGATACAGTAAAATTCAACACACCAAAAGCCTTGCTGACACATTAGAAATGGAATATTTCTGCATTGCAATGCTTTTGAATGTAATTGTATGGTAAAAAGAAAAGCTTAATGCAGGAGAAAGCCTGTAAAAGGTGATTTGAGAGGAATTTGAGGACTGGACATTTTCTGTAGTTCCTCCTGAATGCGACAACATGAATGTATATTTAAATTATTACCAAAGGAAATAGTGGACTGTGAGCAACACACTATTCCTGATCTTAGTGGAAATTTAGATTACTATCATACAAAACACTGAGAGGAAGAGAGTGCTGCAGTAAGGAATTTCAGATCAGATGGGTAGAAGGAATGAAATAGTCAGCTAACAGAAGAGGAAAAATACAGACAATTGTGGCTGTGGATGAGGAATACTGTAAAGGGGAAATCAAGTGGCACATCAACAGCCTAAGTGGGGCACATGGAACCAGTGGGATTAGTGAGGAAAGCGCTTGGCAGCCACTGAGTGGATTGCAAGATAAAATTCAGCTGGCGGAAAGGGAAGAAGTTGAAATCTTGTTTATGGGATGCAGGGTAGATGGCCTACAGTCTTGCTTTGAACTCCAGAAAGTGTTTGTAAAGCCCAGGGTTATTAGCAGTAGTAGCTTTTCTATTTATTAGTTTATGCTGTTAGAATTGTGAGCCTGTATAATTGAAAAGGCTATTTTTTAGCTGTCCTACTGTCAGATGAATCCTAAATAAAAACAGCAAGATTTATTAGTCTCAACAACTTGACAGCAGCATGGAAATAAACCTTATATATGGCACCCAAAGCTCCATGGTATGTCCCTGTGCAAACCAAGATGACAAAAGAGTTGAACCTGCGTTTGTCTGCAAAAACTCCAGTCTCTTTTTAATACCTGTCAGTTTAAAGCATCAGCCCTGGTTCAGTGGCAGCACTCTCATCTCTAAGTAATAAGGTCATGGTTTCAAGCCCCACTCCACACGTAATCCAGATTAACACTTTAGTGCAGTAATGAGGGAATGCAGCATGATTGAGGTGGGGTGGAGGTGCTGGGCAGGATAGGGTGGAGAATGAGGTGAATGGGGGTGATGGAAGAGTGGACAGGTATGAGAAAGAGATAGAATAGGAGGGGGACAAGGAGGAGGAAAGAGTAAAGAACGTTTGGATGACTAGTGCCGGAAAGGTAAATTGTTTACTAGGACCAATTTAAAGGCTTTCTGGAGTAGGTGGCAATGGGCTAGGGATGGGTTCCCTGCTCAGCGAGGAAGGATAGTACTCAAGTGCAACAGGGTTGTTTTTTCCTTCAATGAAAGAGGGGGTTTAAATAGTGGATTAACAACAATTTTTCTGATCAATGCAGACAAAAGACATGGGTGGATAGATTAATTGCCTTGCTCAGTGGCAAGGGCCCAAAATGCTGCCTATGGAGGGAGAAAGAACTAAACACTGGTGAGTGTACACAGGGGAAGTAGGGATGAAACTATCCTTCAGAACGAGAGGATTTTATATCCCTGGCTAGCATAAAATATTTAAGAAAGCATCATAAATAGCACAGTACCAGAACTATATAACTGAATAAACTTCAACACAAAAGAATATTTGATGACTTGTCTTTACCTAAGTGAGCCAGTTTTCTAGCGTACAATTTGGGGATATCAAAAATGTTTGATTTTGAAGTGTTTAAAATGCAAATCAGTCTCTACATTCACGTTGCTTCGAGAGTTATTTTTAATATAAATATGTGAAGAAAATCCCACCTCACACAGATAAGCTGAGGCAAAATGGACAACTGTTTCAATGGTTCTTTGATACAACATAGGGAACCCTTTTAAATTGAAAGCCAGAAGTGATCAAGAGGCATAACTTGAAAATTGTCTTAAAAAAAATCACCAGCATCATCGGTCAAATTCCCTTTCAATCTCACAGCAACCTTGGCCTTTGCTATTAGTCGTCTGAAAATGAATTTCAAACCCAGGTAACAAAAACTTGCAATTCAACTCAGCAAAAGATTTGTTGAATTTTTTTGGCAAAAATGACTAAGATGTAATAGAATGAAAGGCAAAAGGAGTAGTAATAGTCATAGTGTTATGAAAGTGTTTCCATTTTTAAATATTTTTTTGAGGACTTGTGTTTTAGAATTGTGGAGATGGATTCATTTGAGACTGAAGAGATTCCATGAAAGTGTTTTTTTCCCCAAGGGCCACTGGAAGGACTCTGTTTAAAAACATTTACTGGATGTCACATGTCTTCAGCTAAGTAAACAACAGGTGCCTTCTGACTATGAGAGTGGTTTACAAGAGAAGTGACATGTCAAGATTTAGGGTGCTCAAGAGTGGGTTCCATTTTTGAATACGGTTTTGAAAAAGTTGAGTTTGTAGCCTGCTGAAAGAAACACCCAGCTCATCTTTTCCCCACCTCTGAGAAACCCTGCAAAAAAATCTAGCTGTTACACCTGATGCTGCATTTCTCCCGAGAAGCTTTTGGAAGACTTCCTCTCAACATCTCCTGAAGAAACTGCTACTGAAAAGATCCCAGTGACCCATCTACGCGTACTCAAGATGCTAGACTGTATGCTATCTGGAACATAAGACATCTTATCCTTTTTCTTCAAGAATTAACATGCACTTTGGTCAAAGCATCTTTATTTTTCCTTTAACCAGTGTGTGTGTTGGGTATTTAGAAGGGAATATATATATTTACTACAACAAAAACAAGAAATGCTGGATACACTCAGCAGGTCTGGCAGCATCTGTGGAAAGAGAAGCAGAGTTAACGTTTCGGGTCAGTGACCCTTCTTCGGAACTATATATATTTACTGTCATATTTCAAACCGTGTTAAAGCTTTGCATCTTTATTGACTAAGTCTAGTTTTATAATAAATTAATACTTTTGTTGTTTATTGAAAAAACCTGGTTGGTGGATTTTATTCTGAAACTAAAACAGATGGAGTACATAATTGGCCGCATCTGTAACTGGGTACACATTTAAATATATGTTGTGACCTGTGGAGAAGTAGAACTGGAGAAAGACAGTGCACTCCTCTCGCCTTGGTCGTAACAGTCGTAAAAGACAAAGCATTTGTCCAGTGAGAATGTCAATGGCAGAATGATGAACAGCTCTGTCTGAAAGCAAAAGCATGAAAAACCAGTTGAAGATTGGTACTTTTTTTTAAACCAATCAAAATGGTGGCCATGGTCAGAACTTTGTTGAATTCAATGTTGTATCCAGAGGGTTGTAGAGTGCTTAACTGGAATATAAGGTGCTGTTCCTCGAGCTTGCGTTGAGCTTCACCAGAACACTGCAGCAGGCCAATAACAGAAATGTGAGCTTGAGAGCAGGATGGTGAATTAAAATGGCAAGCAACCAGAAGCTCGAGGTCATGCTTGCAAACTGAGCGGAGGTGTTCCGCTAAGCAGTCACCCAATCTGTGTTTGGTCTCCCAAGTGTAGAGGACATCACACTGTAAGCAGCGAATACAGTATACTAAATTGAAAGTACAAGTAAATGGCTGCTTCACCTGGAAGGAGTGCTTGAGGCCTTGGATGAAGCGAGAGGAGGTAAAAGGCCAGATGTTACACCTCCTGCAATTGCATCGGGGGTGCTGTGGGAAGGAGACGAGGTTTCGGGTGTGATAAGAGGAGTGGACCAGGGTATCGTGGAGGGAACGGTCCCTTTGGATTGCTGGCAGGGGAAGGGAAGATGTGTTTGGCGGTGGTATCACACTCTAGGTGCTAGAAGTGGCAGAGGATGATTATTTGGATGTGGAGTTTGGTGGGGTGGAAAGTGAGGACCCTGTCGTGGTTCTGGGAGGGAGGGGAAGGGGTGAGAGCAGAAGTGCAGGAAATAGGTCAAACACAAAAAGGAGATAGAAAGCAATAAAGGTAGCAAGGTTGAAGAGACAAATAGAAATCCCGTCAGAGAGGAGAGCAAAAATTCTTCAAGGTAGGCATCGCTAGAAGAGAAGTGGCAGTGAATTAAACACTATAATAAAAGCAAAATACTGAAGATGATGGAAATCTGAAATAAAAACAACAAGTGCTGGAAATAAACAGCAAGTCTGGCAGCATCTATGGAGGGAAAAACAGAGTTAATGTTTCAGGTCTGTGAACTTTCATCAGAATTGGTGAAGATTAGAAATGTAGCTTTGAGCAACTGAATGGGGGATGGGGGGGGGGGGGTGGAGAACAGAAGGGAAGGTCAGTGATAGGCGGAGGGCAGAAGAGATTAAATGACAAAGATGTCATGGAATAAAAGGCAAAGGGATTGGTAACAGCTGTAGTAAAAGACATTAGTTCAGCGAGTATTAATGACAGAATAATAAAGATACAAACAGCTTCAGCTTAAGGTAGTGAAGAGAGAGAGAGAGAGACAAAAATCTCCATCAAGTTACAAGGTTATCATTCCAGCTATGTTGGCATTAATTTAGTAAACGTATGCCCTTATAGAAATTTACAAGCAGTGGGGGAAAAGCACAAAAAAGATTGAATCCCAAATAGCAGTTTCTCGCACACAACTTTCAGACGTTTAATTCAAATGTGCAACGCTACTTACTTCATCAGAAGCAGAACGCAGACACTGAACAGCAGCCTGTTTCTTCATTTCCTCAAGACTCAGGTCTGAACACTTCTTTTTCCCTTTTCCCCATTTCTTGGTGGTTCCTTTCTCCCAGCCCAAGAAGATGTCATTTTCCTGTTCCATAAAAATGGAGTGGGAAATTTAGTATACAGAAAACCTAACATATCACAATTCAAAGTGAAGCTTAAATTAATACTGGATTAAATAAAATACAATTAATAAAAAACATGAAGCATGGACGGAATTTTGGGTTACTGGGGTTGTGTAATACCACATGCAGGGTATAAGGAAAGCTATTGAAGCAGTTAGTAGAAATTTGCTCAAAATACAAGATGCATGGCTGAAAAAGGAGTTGGTATTGCCATTTAAGATTTTGCTGAAGCACAATGATGGGCATCTGAAATTTTTTTTTATTGTCTACTTCAAGTGTGATAAACAGCCAGCAGTACAATTTAGAAATTCTGTATGATTAGCAATATATTTGAGCTGAGAAACAACACTATTTATTAAGCTTCGTCACTGCAGCTAGCGTTGGAGATGATTTCCCCTAACATTCTCCCTATCTAGCCTCTCACATTCCTTCATAATATTAAACACTGTCATAAAAACCCATCTGTTTCACTGACGTCCGGTAAGGAAAGAAATCTGTCATCCATACCTAGTCTGGCCTACATGCAACTCCAGACCCATAGCAATGTGGTTGACTCTTAACTGCCCTCTAAAATAGCCTAGCAGTTGCATCAAACCGCTAGAGAAAAGTCAAACAAGAATGGGCAGACCGCCTGGCATTGGCCTAAGGGCCAGAAACGACAAAGGCACCATGCCCAGTCAGCCCTACAAAGTCCTCCTTACCAACATCTGAGGACTTGTGCCAAAATTGAGAGAGCTGTCCCACAGACTAATAATCAACAACCTGACATAGTCATACTCATTGATCATACCTTGCAGCCAACGTCCCAGACTCCTCCATCACCATCCCTGGGTCTGTCCTGTCCCACTGGCAGAACAGATCCAGCACCAGAGGTGGTGGCACTGCGGTACATACAGTTCGGAGGGAGTGACCCTGGGAGTCCTCAACACTGAGCTGGACCCCCATGAAGTCTCATGGAATCAGGCCAAACATAAGTTAAGGAAACCTCTTGCTGATTACCACTTAGTGCTCTCCCTCAGCTAATGCATCAATACTCCTCCATGTTGAACACAGCTTGGAAGCAGCATCGAGGGTAGCAAGGGCACAGAATGCACTCAGGGTGGGGAAATCCAATAACAACCATCAAGAGTGGCTTGGTAGCACCACTACTGACCAAGCTGGCCGAGTCCTGAAGGACGTATCTGTCAGACTGGGCCTGCGGCAGGTGGTGAGAGAAGCAACAAAAGGGAAAAGCCTAGTTGACCTCACCCTCATCAAATCTCTGTCCATGACTTTATTGGCAGGAATGATCACCATATAGTCCTTGAGACGAAGTCCGTCTGCACAGCGAGGATACTCTCCATCGTGCTGTGTGGCACTAGCACCATGCTAAATGGGATATATTCAGAACAAATCTAGCAGCTCAAACTGGGCATCCATAAGACATTGTGGACTATCAGGAGCAGAGTTGTATGCAACCACAACCTGCGACCTCATGGCTCTTTGGCCTATCCCTCACTCTACCATCATCATCAAGCCAGGGGATCAATCCTGGTTCAATGATGGGTGCAGGAGTGCATGTCAGGAGTCGCACCAGGCATTTTTAACAATGAGCTGCCAATCTAGAGAAGCTATAACACAGGACTACATGCATGCTAAACAGTGGAGGCAGCGAGATAGAGCTAAGTGATCTCACAACCAACAGAACAGATGAAAGCTCTGCAGTCCTGCCACATCCAGTCATGAATAGTGGTGGACAATTAAACAGCTAAACAGAGGAGGAGGCTCCACAAACATCCCCATCCTCAATGAAGGAGGAACCCAGCACATCAACACAAAAGACAACACTGAAGCATTTGCAACCATCTTCAGCCAGAAGTGGCGAGTGGATGATCCACCTCAGTCTCCTCCAGAGGCCACCAGCATCACAGATGTCAGTCTTCAGCCAATTAAATTCACTACACATGATAAGAACGGCTGATGGCACTGGATACAGTAAAGACTATGGGACCTGACAACATCCTAGATGAGTACTGAAGACTTGTGCTCCAGAACTAGCCGCACCCCGAGCCAAGCTGTTCCAGCACATCTACACCAGGGAGTGGAATCCCTTCCTATGGATAAATGCTTCTGGCTGCTCTGCTGGGGCCTTGATGGCCAAATGAGTGCAGACAAACACACCCTGCACCTGATGGAATTCTGCCATGGAAGCAAAGCTCTCTAGGCCTGAGTAGCCTCATATGTCAGGAAGCCAATGTGCTCCAATGCCCTCTCATACAGGGCATCTGTCACCTGCCCAAGGCAATGATGGGCGGCCACATGTAAGATCCCACACAGGTCCACAGCCATCCCTTGAAACAATCCAGAAGCAAAGAACTTCAAGACCACTATCAAGGCGACTGGCACCGTGTGCCTACACAACTGGCAAGGCTTGAGGTCCTCCTCCATGAAGGCACCTAAATCAAGGCAGGAGGTTGCTGATAGGCACGGCCTCCTGTGGCACTGCTGCTTTGAGTCCATTTGATGTCCAGGAACATACGAATTAAGAGGAGTAGGCCACGGCCCCTCGAGCCTGCTCCACCATTCAATAAGATCATGGCTGATCCAATTGTAACCTTGACTCCACATTCTGCCTGCCCCCAATAACCTTTCAGCCCTTGCTTAACAAGAATCTACCTACCTCTGCCATAAAAACATGTAAAAACATTGCTTCCACTGCCTTACTCCAAAGACTCATGACCCTCAGAGAAACAATTTCTCCTCATCCACGTCTTAAATGGGTGACCCTTTATTTTTAAACAATGGCCCCTAGTTTTAGATTTTCTCACAAGAGGAAACATCCTTTCCACATCCACCCTGTCAAGACCCCTCAGGATCTTGCATGTTTAAATCAAGTCGCCTCTTACTCTTCTAAACTCCAGCGGTTACAAGTCTAGCCTGTCCAACCGTTCCTCATAAGACAGCCCACCCATTCCAGGTATTAGTTTAGTAAACCTTCTCTGAACTGCTTCCAACGTATTTACATCCTTCCTTAAATAAGGAGACCAATACTGTACACAATACTCCAGATGTGGTCTCACCCAATGCCCTATATAACTGAAGCATAACCTCTCTACTTTTGCTGAACCTGCATACTAACCTTCGGCGATTTATGCACCAAGACACCCAGATCCCTCTGCCTCTCCGAGCTCTGCAATCTCTCACCATTTAGATAATATGCTTTTTTTTTTACTTCCTGACAAAATGGACAATTTCACATTTCCCCACATTATACTCCATTTACCAGGTCTTTGCCCACTCACAATCTATCTATATCCCTTTGTAGCCTCCTTATGTCCTCTTCACAAGTTACTTTTCAACCTATCTTTGTGTCATCTGCAAATTTAGCAACCATACCTTCAGTCCCTTCATCCAAGTCATTCATATAAATTGTAAAAAGTGGAGATCCCAGCACCAATCCCTGCAGCACACCACTTGTTACATCTTGTCAACCAGAAAATGGCCCATTTATACCTACCCTGTTTCCTGTTTGCTAGCCAATCTTCTATCCATACCAATAGGTTACCCCCACACCATGAGCTTTTATTTTCTGCAATAACCTTCGATGTTGCACCTTATCAAATGCCTTATGGAAATCTAAGTACAGTACATCCACTGGTTCCCCTTTATACACAGCACATGTTACTTGCTCAAAGAACTCCAATAAATTGGTTAAACATGATTTCCCTTTCACAAAACCATGCTGACTCTGCCTGATTACCGTGAACTTTTCTAAGTGCTCTGCTATAACATCTTTAATATTGGCTTCTAACATTTTCCCTAAGACAGATGTTAAGCCAACTGCTTTCTGTCTCTCTCCCTTTTTGAATAAAGGAGTTACATTGGCTATTTTCTAATCTAACGGAACCTTACCCGAATGTAGGGAATTTTAGAAAATTAAAACTACCGCATCAACTATCTCACTAGCCACTTCTGTTAAGACCGTAGGATGAAGTTCATCAGGACCCGGGGACTTGTCAGCCCACAGCTCCAACAATTTGTTCAGTACCACTTCCCTGGTGATTGTAATTTTTTTGAGTTTCTCCCTCCCTTCCATTTCCTGATTTACAGCTATTTCTGGGATGTTACTTGTATCCTCTATAGCTAAGACAAATGCAAAATACCTGTTCAATTCATCTGTCATCTCCTTATTTTCCCTTATTAATTCCCCAGACTCACTTTCTATAGGACCAAGGTTCACTTTGTTAACTCTTTTCCTTTATAAATATGTATAGAAACTCTTGCAGTCATGTCTCTGTAATGGCTATCAGATAATACTTATCTATTTCTATTTGCGCTGTCAGTTCAACTGTTTTGTTTCAAATGCTATGTGCATTCAGATACAGAGCCTTTAGCTTTGGCCTTTTATTATTTTTGTAATGTCTAGCCTTGACCACTGATTTACTTAGATTTGTACTCTCTATCCCTTCCTGTCACAGTCTGTTTACCATTTCCCATATTAATACCTTTCTCTCTTGCCTTGTCTCTACTTTTTGATTTACCACATCTTCCCAAATTTGATCCCTTGCCCCTATTTAACTTAAAACCCTCTCTACTTCCCTGCGGCTCACTGGAACACCAGCCCCAGCACAGTTCAGGTGTAGGCCGTCCCAACGGTACAGCCCCCACTTTCCCCAGTACTGGTGCCATTGTTCCACAAACCAGAACCCACTACTACCACACCAGTCTTTCAGCCACGCATTAATTTCTCTAATCTTATTTGCTCTATGCCAATTTGCACGTGGTTCAGGTAACAATCCAGAGATTATTACCTTTGAGGTTCAGCTTCTTAATTTGGTGCTTAGCTCCTCATACTGACTATGCAAAACCTCCTTCCTTGTCCTGCCTATGTCATTGGTACCTACACGGACCATGACGACTGGATCCTCCCCCTCCCACTGCAAGTTCCTCTCCATCCCTGAGCAGATGACCAGAACTCTGGCACCGGGCAGGCAACACAGCCTTCTGGACACTCACTCTTTGCTGCAGAGAACAGTGTCAATCCCCCTGACTATACTGTCCCCTACTTACACAACATTTCTTTTTGCTCCCCCCACGAATGGCTTCCTGTACCATGGTGCCATGGTCAGTTAACTCATCCACCCCTCAGCCCCCACTCTCATTCAAATAAGCAGAAAGAACCTCAAACCTGTTGGACGAATGCAAAGGCTGAGGCTCCAGCACTCCTGCCCTCTGGGACCCCTTATCTGCCTAAGCTGTAGCCACATTCTCCTGTCCCTGACCACTGATCAAATCAGAAGAGCCTATCCTAAGGGGTGTGACCGCCTCTGGTACAAAGTGTCCAGGTAACTTTCCCCCTCCCTGATGTGTCGCAGTGTCTGCAGTTGGCCTCCAGCCCAATGACTCTGCGCTGAAGCTCCTAGAGCCGCAAACACAGCAGACATACTTGCCCAGGAGATCCCACATGCTGCAGCCATGGTACATCACCTGTCCTGCCATCCTTAATGTGTTTTAATTAACTACTTAATTATTTTATTCCATCATCATTTTCCTTTTTGATATATTTTATTAACCTTGCCACCAGTTCCTGTACTATTTTAAACCTTAGGAATAGAATAGACCTTAACCACTTACCAGATACTCACCAAAGAGCGAGGTTCTTCCCCGAACTCCCTGCACTCCGTTTCAAGTCACATTCGCAATCCTCTCCTGCTGTTTCTCTCCCTTTTGCTGTCTCTGTGCTGCTTTTATCTCCACTGCTGGTCTTGCTCTTTCCTGCTGCTCGCCGACAGTAAGTTGAGTCTTTGGCGGTACACCCTAGGGTGAGCATAGCGCCTACTTACCCTCCTGCCCCTCAAGCATCACCTCTGCACCAAGGGCCTGCATGTGTTGCTGGCACAGATGCTCTCTTCATCACTACTCGTCACCACCTCAGAGTAGATGAGCACCCATGTTCAGGGATAGTCTCACTCGCTGAAAGCTGCAAGGGAACGGGTGTCTAAACCCCTCCTGCTGTGTCCCACTGACCCCTGTAGTTACAATTCCCCACAACTGCCCCAGTGTCTCCACCTGCGCCAATGTACGAGCTCCTCTCTGCTTATTCCACCGTTTAGGCAGCGCCAGGAATGACTCCCCCTTCTCTGAATGGCTCCCCACTATGCAACCATCTCATCTCCTTGTATGTGCTGCTGACCCAGTGCGTTTCCCACGCACTGTGCCGAAAATCTAAATCAACCCTGCATCAAGCTCTCAAGTGGCTCGTTAACTACCTCAATTGATCACCCGCCACTTTCCGGTGGTTTGTCAAAACCTCCTAGAAAATGTCTCCACCAAAATCGCTGGGAGGCGGAAACACGTCAGGAAGACGGCATGCTGCTCGGCGCCACAATTTTCCCAGCAAACCTGCCACAGCCTATGGATAAAAATTCAGCCCATTACTCCAGTTGAGGCCTAACCAGTGATTTATAAAGGTTTAGCATAATCTCCTTGCTTGTGAGCTCTGTCTCATGCAACTTTATCAACTTCGCTGCCATTTCTGTAGCTACTGATTTGCTGAACAACACCCTCACCTCCACCTTTGATGCCCTAGTCACCAAAAAAAACATTATTTGCTCTCACTCTGGTCATTCCTTTGGTATAACCCTCATCTCCACTCCCTTAAGTCCAACGGATGCAGACTTGAAAGGATATAGTGGACAACTGGTTTAGCCATCCACTGCCAGATCTGGCTGGACTATGTAAAGCACTATCAGGTGCTGCTCTCACCTGCTAAAACTGGTCACTATTCCAGAATCATCCCGGAATGCAAAGATAATCCCCAGCTTCTTTTCTCTACTGCAAACAGTATTCTTTAACCCTTCTCCCTGTCACCTCCACTCTCGCCTCCAACAGCAAGTGTGAGGAGCTTCTGGACTTCTGTCACTAAGATCAAGACAATCCGTGCCTCTGCCACATCTTTCCCTTCCACAAGCCCACCAGGCCAAACTTCATCTAAACACTCTCCCCTCCCTGAGCCCTGAACTCACATCTTTCTCTTGTTCCTTTCCCATCTCCCCTCATGCCCTCTCCTAGCTCACCTTGTCCATGAGACCGCCTACTGCCTTGATCCACTAAATCACTGACCACCCAACTTCCCCTCCTGGTTCCCATATTATCCAATATTGTCAATGGCTCTCTCTCTTCAGGTGTTGTCACTATTTCCTTTAAATCTGTCATCACACCTCTCTTCCAACCAAAATGCATCACAAGACTTCTCTGAATTAAACTCCATCTGTCCACTTCACCAGTTTGTCTAAGGCCTCCTGATGTCTGTTACTAGTCTCGTGACTGTTAACAATATTACTACATTTTGTACCATCTGCAAACTTGGAAATTATGCCTCTTATACCCAAGTCCAGGTCATTAATATGCATCGAAAAGAGTAGCAGTACAAATATTGACCCTTGGGGAAGACCACAGAGTACCTCCCTCTGTATGATAAACAATCGTTCATCACTACTTTCTGCCTCAGTTAATTCCATACCCACACTGCCACTGCTCATTTAATCCCATGACCTTTGATTTTGTTGATGAGTCTTATGTGCCTCTGTATCAAACATCTTTTGAAAGTCCATATGCAAATCAACCTTCTGCATTATTTCATTGAAGAGTTCAATAAAGTTTGCCAGACACGATTTACCTTTAATTAATCAGTGTTTTTCCAAGTGTCAATTAATTTTGTCCTCCATTATGGACTCCAGAAGTGTCCCCACCACTGATGTTAGTTTAACTGGCCTGTCGTTATTTCGCAATTTCCTGTTTGCTCAGTATGTCCTGGGAGACCTTGGATTTTGCCTGGAGTTGTCAAAGATTGAGCAGCTTCCCGTCCATGCAATATCTGATTTCGATGCCAAGATCACCATCATGGAAGTCATCGGAGAGCATGGCAGAGAAAAACATGCTGAAGAGGGTTAGTGTTAGCACACAGCTCTGCTTAACTCCATTAGTGACTGGCGGGTCAGAAGACTCACCATCATCCAGGATGCACATGAGCATGCCATCATGGAACTTTTGAACCAGTGTGATGAATTTCTCAGGGTAGCCACATTTTTCCATTACCTTCCAAAGGCCCTCATGACTGGCTGTGTCGAAGGCCTTAGTCAAGTCGAGAAACATGGTGTAGAGGTCCACATTCTGTTCTTGGCATTTCTCCTGGAGCTGTCTGACTGCAAACACATCAGTGGTTCCTCGACCTGTTGTGAAACTGCACTGATTCTGTGGCAACAGATCCTGATCGAGACGCTGCACTACATGGTTCAGAAGGATTCTAGCAGAGGATTGTGCAGGTGATGAAGAGAAGTGAGATTCCCCTGATTGTTGTAAGATTGGCAATTTCCTTCCCACTTGTACAGGTGAACAATGGAGGCATCTTTGTATTCTTGCAGGATTGATTCCTTTCCCTCACATAGATTGAAGGAGTTCAGTGAACTGCACAATATTGTGCAGGATGCAGCAGACCACTATCATTCTGGGCACCCTGGCTGCCAATGCTGAAAGGCACCTCCAGACCTATCTAGGCACCTAAAGCACAACTTCACCATTCCAATGGCTTACTCGATAATACACCTGGTGGTCATGTGGCTCTTGTTGTAGTGCTCATTGGTGGTGTTACCCTCAAGTGTTATGAGATAACTCTGAAATGGGAGACAGACCCCTTGCTTCCAATAAGCCAGCCCTAAAGTCGCTTCCTGGAATGATGTTGGACTGCCTCAGTATTAAGGCAGCATAACAGCTCCCAGTGAAGCTGGTGCAGACCTGAATGTCCCTCTTGTTATGGTCACACACCAGTTGTGCACTGAAGAAAGTCTGTTCCCTGTGGTTAATAAACTCCTGCTATGGCAGTGTTCAATCAATGGCACCCTGTACCTGGAGGAATCCAGCCAGAGAAGGAATTCTGACTATTGTCATCACAGGGGAAATTTACATAATTGTTGACCCTGGCAAACAAGCAGTGATCTGCCTTATATATGTATAGGCAGTCGATTGGGAGATCTTGGATATGTCACTGGTAGAATCCTGGAAGGATTCAGTGGCGAAAAAGTTGAGGACAATAGTCACTTTCACAACTACTGGTAAGGTGTGATCACCAGGTCCAGCAGGGAGCAGGTCTTCTGGTAGGAGGCTACAGACATCTGCAACCATCTGACGGGACAACATCCGCCCTCTTTTAAGAGGTCAAAGGAAGCTGAACTTCTGTCTATGAACGTGATGTGGGTGGTACCTCCTGTGATCTCGGCCACTCTCCTGAAACAATCCCACCACAGCATGTGATCTTTGCCACAGATAGTAAAGGTATTAGCGAGAGACAGCATGGTTTTGTGAAGGGGAGGTCGTGTCTTACTAATTTGATTGCGTTTTTTGAGGAAGTGACGAAGATGATTGATGAGGGAAGGATGGTGGAAGTTGTCTATATGGACTTTAGTAAAGCCTTTGACAAGGTCCCGCATGGCAGACTGGTGCAAAAGGTGAAGTCACACGGGACCAGAGGTGAGCTGGCAAGATGGATACAGAGCTGGCTCAGTCACAGAAGGTAACAGTGGATGGGTGTTTTTCTGAATGGAGGGATGTGACTAGTGGTGTTCCGCAGGGATCAGTGCTGGGACTTTTGCTGTTTGTAGTATATATAAATGATTTGGAGGAAAATGTAGGTGGTCTGATTAGTAAGTTTGCGGACGACACAAAGGTTGGTGGAGTTGCGGATAATGATGAGGATTGTCAGAGGATACAGCAGGATATAGATCGGTTGGAGACTTGGGCGGAGAAGTGGCAGATGGAGTTTAATCCGGACAAATGTGAGGTAATGCATTTTGGAAGGTCTAATGCAGGTGGGAGGTATACAGTAAATGGCAGAACCCTTAGGAGTATTGACAGGCAGAGAGATCTGGGCGTACAGGTCCACAGGTCACCGAAAGTGGCAACGCAGGTGGATAAGGTAGTCAAGAAGGCATACGGCATGCTTGCCTTCATCGGTCGGGGCATAGAGTATAAAAATTGGCAAGTCATGTTGCAGCTGTACAGAACCTTAGTTAGGCCACACTTAGAATATTGCGCGCAATTCTGGTCGCCACACTACCAGAAAGACGTGGAGGCTTTGGAGAGGGTACAGAGGAGGTTTACCAGGATGTTGCCTGGTCTGGAGAGCATTAGCTATGAGGAGAGGTTGGAAGAACTCGGATTGTTTTCACTGGAACAACGGAGGTGGAGGGGCGACATGATAGCGGTTTACAAAGTTATGAGCGGCATGGACAGAGTGGATAGTCAGAAGCTTTTTCCCAGGGTGGAAGAGTCAGTTACTAGGAGACATAGGTTTAAGGTGCGAGGGGCAAAGTTTGGAGGGGATGTGCGAGGCAAGTTTTTTTATACAGAGGGTGGTGAGTGCCTGGAACTTGCTGCCAGGGGAGGTGGTGGAAGCAGATACGATAGCGACGTTTAAGAGACATCTTGACAAATATATGAATAGGAAGGGAATAGAGGGATATGGGCCCCGGAAGTGCAGAAGGTGTTAGTTTAGGCAGGCATCAAGATCGGCGCAGGCTTGGAGGGCCGAATGGCCTGTTCCTGTGCTGTTTTGTTCTTTGTATTCCTCTTCTTATGCGCTGTCAAACACAACCAAGGCGCCTCTCATCCTGATCTAGTCAATTTGAAATCCTCAAAAAGGTTGGAAAAAAAAGCTGTATCCACAGGCACCCTCTGCCAAACATTTGCCAGAGGGAACACAGACAGCAACTGCAATAAGTGATCTTTTATTCAGATGGGACAATGACAAGTTTAAATACCCACTTGAACTGCAGGTCAAATTCACCTCAGTTTTCCATTCAGTTTCCCCAAGTCCTGGGAAATCTGTGCTACTCAAGTAAAATTTAGAGTCAAGTTAAAAACAATTTAACAGAGCTCATTACCATGCGCCAATGGTGTTAACCGTGCTCGTATGTACCCACCTACAACCAATTATGAAATCCCCAACGTCGGCGAGTGGGTTTCTTGCCGGCATTCAAACATGCCTCCATTAAACCCAGAAATGAGTGCATTGCAGCTGATTTGCGCTCCCATTATAAAAAAAATCAAAAACATTTACACCTGTGCTGCTTTCAATCATCCATTTCTCCCCCTCACTAGCACAGAATAAGTTTCCAAGCAAATTGGCGTAGCTGGAAATATGTAATACAAAAGCAGCAAAATTAACTCTAGGATTTAACTGTAGACGAGATTGAAACAAAAAATAGCTTTTATCTTTTGAAAAGATAACCCAAGTACAAATGCAAAGTTTATCATAATGAGGAATTTTAATCAAGCAAATTGTCCAAGTGGTCTAGAATCTGAGCTAGTAAATGTAACATAAGACTAATTTGAGTCAGTTGTTAAAGATGCCACAAGAGACAACTCACATGATAATGTGACTTGTTACTAACAAATGACCCTGAGGGAATACAGTGAACTGAAGTGGCTTGGTGACAATGACCACAACATGACTATACAAGATTTGGCATTTACACAAACCAATATGCAGGTTGACAACTTTTAAAAGGGGAATTTCAAAAGAAGAGTAGACAATTTGCTCTGTTAAAAATGCTTAATTTAGAAGGGAATATCTTTTAAAGGACAAACCATTGACCATGTAGGATGATTACGTACAAAGCACTAGTGATCAACGATTAAACAAACATGATCCTAAACAGATCGAAAACAGCATACAAAGTGGTGAGAAAAAATGAACTCGACAAAGTCTGTACAAGGGAAGGTGAGCAAGACTACACAGGAGGAACCAAAACATGCTTAAAATGGTCTAACGAGTAAATAAGGAAAAAAAATTAACAGCTATAAGGTTAAACACAACATTAAGGAAATACTTCTAGAAGAACAGCAAGAGTCTTGTCAAAAAAGAACTGAGATGCTTTAAAGGTGCAAATGGGGTTGAAAACCACAAACAATAAAACACTGACCAAGCTTTTGGTCACTCCTCCCAAACATCCCCTCTTTTGGCTTGGCTTCCATTTTCCCTTACACCACTGGAAAGCACCTTGGGATTTTTATTCCTACTTTAAAGGCAACATATAAATGCAGCTGTTGTTATTGTCAGTAAATTACTTTGGGGAAGCATTCAATAGGAAAGCAAATAGCAGCATGCCATCCAAAAGGATATTCCATTACTAAACTTAATTACTTTTGTAAACAGATTCTAAATCTCAAGAAACAGATGGTATACAACAAAGATATTAACTTGAGTTATGGATGAAACCTACAAATGTATCCAGAGGCAAGTCCCAAATAATCTGAGGAAGTGATTTCCCAAGTGGATGTTGGAAAACCCCATCATGTAGTGTACCCAGACTATCAGAAAACCTCTGACAAAAGTCCTACATGAAAAGTCGCTATATAGATTTCAAATTCTAAATCGCTTAATTCAAATTATCCTTTCATTTGAATTTTTCTTTAACAGAGAAAAGGGAAAAGCTATTTTAATTACGTTGTTTAATTCAAATTATTGGATAATTTCTCTCCACATAAAAACGACTGAAATAACAGAGTAATGTTGTGCTGAGATGTGCAGAGTGGACTGCCCCAGGGAGCCATGATGAAGCCTCTCCACTGGTTCCAGTTTACTTAAACCAACTGGATTCAGAATCACAACACAAATTGGCCACATTTGCAGATCATGTGAAGGAGGGGCAGCCGAGTCTGATGAAGCAGCCAAGGAATGATAGGGGATCAAGACAAAATTTTCAAGTGGACAGAACTACAGCAAATGGAATTTAATACAGATAAATGCAAGGTGATACAAATTGGAAGAGCGAAAGAAAATATGGAACTTAAAGCATGTGATTAAACTGGTTGAGGAAAGGGTTGAATGATACTGCAAGTGATAACTGACTCAAAATTTACCCTGTACAATCATTGCAGAGCAGCAATCAACAGAACACATCAGTTGAGTATAAATCTAAGGGCATCATGCTGAATCTATATTGTGCTCTGGTCTGGCCACACCGTCCAGTACTGCAGCCACTTCTGATGACGGAAGTACAAGGGAAACACTGAAGCCCTGAAGTAGTGCAGATAAGGACCATGATTTTGATCCATAACAATACAGGACTGTGTTAATTGAACAGGCTCTTTAATTATGAGACACAAATGAGAAGGGACCTTATAGGAGATGTATACTTAGTGGAGTTGTACAGCGAGCTCGCCACTGGTATCAGACCCACCGGCCGTCCATGTCTCCGTTATAAAGACGTCTGCAAACGCGACATGAAATCGTGTGACATTGATCACAAGTCGTGGGAGTCAGTTGCCAGCATTCGCCAGAGCTGGCGGGCAGCCATAAAGACAGGGCTAAATTGTGGCGAGTCGAAGAGACTTAGTAGTTGGCAGGAAAAAAGACAGAGGCGCAAGGGGAGAGCCAACTGTGCAACAGCCCCAACAAACAAATTTCTCTGCAGCACCTGTGGAAGAGCCTGTTACTCCAGAATTGGCCTTTATAGCCACTCCAGGCGCTGCTTCACAAACCACTGACCACCTCCAGGCGCGTATCCATTGTCTCTCGAGATAAGGAGGCCCAAAAGAATACTTAGTGGAATAGACAAGTTTAATTCAGAACAATATTGCAAATTAAACAATTATTCTCGGTACAAATTAATGAAAGGCAAGTTCAGGATATTGCTTTCACGCAAACTGTGATCAATATATGGGAGTAGGTTAGTGAAGACAAGCTATAAAACCAACAGACAACATATTTCCCACAGACGGATTCGAAGAGTATTAAGCATAAACAATACACTGATATATCAAAAAAGTATTCCTTCAACATAAATTGATCCTTGAAACATGGTCAAGAAGATATTACCCACAGAACAAAATTTGCTCTCTTTCTTTATGGACTCTTAGAATCTATGTCTGGAAGCTCAAGCTCATACAGTTGTCCTTCAAAAGAGACTACAAATAATAATTGGCCCTGTCTATCTCTCTGCCTGATCCTTGCCTTCATCCCAGAGTTGCCAATGAAACCAGAGCAAGATGGCTTGATTCACTGTCCTCTGCAAAGTATGTCGAATTACTACACTGGCTGGTAATAAACACATTTTCCAGAAAACCATCAGGGATACTATTTGACAAAATACTGCCCATAATTGTGCATTAAATCAACATCACATTGAACTTCCAATTGTTTATCAGGGACCAAAAGTCAGACATACATTAATGCCTTTGTTCTACTCGATTAGAAGGTATATTCCTAGACCTTAAGTACAAAGTAATAGGAGAAGGCCTTTCAGCCCTGAGCCTGTTCCACCATTCAATAGGATCATGGCTGATCTGTACCTTAGTTCAATCTAACCGCCTTGGTTCTGTAACCATCAATACCCTTGCTGAGCAAAAATCTAACAATCTCAGTTTTGAAATTTTCAACTGTCCCAGCCTGAACAGCTTTTTGGGAGAGGAATTCCAGATTTCCATGCTTTGTGCGAAGAAGTACTTTCTGACATCCGACAGCCAACAGAAACCAACGTTAACTCTGTGTATACTGTGATTAGCAATAAAGAAACCAATCAAGAAACCAACAGAAGCGAGTTGCTTCATTTTTTGTTGGAGATGTTACAGAAAAATATTTAGCTTAGATATAAACAAATTTATATTTAAAAGAATTTATCATAGCTTAGAAAACAATGTGAAATAAAAAGCTTCTATGATTTAACAATCAAGGATTTCTGAACAACTTGCTAGCAATTCTAAAATAAAAGTTATAATTAGTTTTGTATTTACAAATAAAATTACTCTGCATACCTGTTCCTGCAAGTCATAGTCATAACTGTCGTGAAGCAGAAGACTGAGGACATATCGAGTGTAGATCATGGCATCAATCCCACATTTCTCCAACTCTTGTCCTAACCAGGTCTGCACTGGACCCAAAGCTTGAAAGAGAGACATTTCAGGAGCAGATGTGGGGCCTTGGCAAGAGCTTGGGGATCCCTCAGATGGTGGGCCTTCCACAACAACTGCACAAGTTGGATGCATGAAGCTAAGTCGTAGGCATTCTTAAATCTTGCAGCATTTTCCTTACTGGTATTCAATAATTATCTGGAGCTGCTCACTCCAGGTGTAATGGAAGACCAACTGTTTGGACTACCATTTATACTGGTTGCAAATAGTCAATAGACGGAAGTTTCACTCTATTGGCATGACAGATGGCGAAATACGATCTCAACTAGCAAAACACTCGCCTGTGTTTGCAAACTTTCAGATGCCTTTCATGATGTTGCAATAAAACTACTTGCGGTAGAGCCTGAAAAACATAAAGGTTTGAAAACGTTACTCTTAAAAATCCCAAATTCTGCACACATATGAACATACGAATTAGGAGCAAAAGTAGGCCATTCGGCCCCTCTCGAGACTGCTCTGCCATTCAACAAGATCATGGCTGATCTGTTTGTGTCTCGAATTCCACACACCTATCTACCCCCAATAACCTTTGATTCCCTTGCCTAACAATTGTCTATCCACCTCTGCCTTAAAAATATTGAATGACCCCGCCTCCACCACCTGCTGAGGCAATGAGTTCCAAAGTAGCTCATTCCTCAGAAAAAAATTTCTCCATATTTCTGGCCTAAAAGGGCAACCCCTAATTTTAAAGCAGTGCCCCCTAATCTGTACTCACTCACAAGAGGAAACATCCTTTCCACATCCACCTTGTCAAAACCATTCAGGATCTTATATACTTCAATTAAGTCTCCCTTCACTCTTCTAAACTCCAGTGAAAACGAGCCCAGTCTGTCCAACCTTTCTTCATAAGACAAAACGCTTATTCCAGATATCAATCCAGTAAACATCCTCTGAACTGACTCCAACGCATTCACATTCTTCCTTAAATATGGAGACCAAAACTGCATACAGTATTCGAGATGTGGTCTCACCAATGCCCTGTATAACTGAAGCACAACATTCTTATTTTTATTTTCAATTCCTCTCATAATAAAGGATAGCATTCCATATGCCTTCTTCATTACTTGCTGTACCTGCTTACTAACTTTTTGTGACTCATGCACTAGAACACCTAGATCCCTCTGCACCTCGGAATTCTGCAGTCGTTCCCCGTTAAGTAATACTCCGTTTTAAGCTATTCTTCCTGCCATAGTGAACAACTTCACATTTTCCCACGTTATACTCCATCTGCCAGATATTTGCCCACTCACTCAAACTATCTATATTGGTCTGCCTATCCTATCTATCTTTGCGTCATCTGCACATTTAGCTACCAAATAAGTCACTGATATAAATTATAAAAAGTTGAGGCCTGGCACAGACCCTGCAGGACTCCATTCATCACATCCTGCCAATCAGAAAAGGACCCATTTATGCATACTCTCTGTTTTCCACCATGCTAATATGTTACCCCCTACACAGTAAGCTCCTACTTTGCGCAGTAACCTTTTATGTGGCCTTGACCTTGTCAAATGCCTTCTGGAAATCCAAGTACAGTTCGTCCAAGGGCTCCCCTTTATCCACAGCTCATGTTACTCCTTCAAAGAACTGGGTGGCGCAGTGGTTAGCACTGCAGCCTCACAGCTCCAGGGACCCGGGTTCGATTCTGGGTACTGCCTGTGTGGAGTTTGCAAGTTCTCCCTGTGTCTGCGTGGGTTTTCTCCGGGTGCTCCGGTTTCCTCCCACAAGCCAAAAGACTTGCAGGTTGGTAGGTAAATTGGCCATTATAAAAAAATTGTCACTAGTATAGGTAGGTGGTAGGGAAATATAGGGACAGATGGGGATGTTTGGTAGGAATATGGGATTAGTGTAGGATTAGTATAAATGGGTGGTTGATGGTCGGCACAGACTCGATGGGCCGAAGGGCCTGTTTCAGTGCTGTATCTCTAATCTAATCTAATCTAACTGCAATAACTTGGTTAAATGTGATTTCCATTTAACAAACCCATGCTGACTATTCCCGATTACCTTGAGTTTTTCTTAAGTGCCCAGCTATAGCCTCCTTAATGAATGATCGATTCTAACACCTTCTCCATGACAAATGTCAGGCTAAATGGCCTATAGTTAACTGTTTTCTGTCTCCCCCACTTCTTGAAAGAGGTGTTATATTTGCTAATTTCCAGTCTGATGGAACTTTTCCAGAATCTAGCGAATTCTGAAAAATTAACACCAACGCATCTACTGACTCATTAACCACATCTTTTAAGACCCTAGGATGAAGCCCCTGAGGACCCTGTCAGCCCGCAGCTCCATCAGTTTGCTCAGTACCATTTCCCTGGTGATTGTAATTCCACCAGGTTCCTCTCTTCCTTCCACTTCCTGAGTTACTGGAATGTTTTTTGTATCCTCTACAGGGAAGACAGCAAAATATTTGTTCATTTCATCCTCCATTTCCTTATTATCTACTATGAACTCCCCATTCACACTCTCTAGAGGACCAACACTCACTTTACTTACTCTTTCCCTTTTTA
The DNA here is from genome assembly GCF_036365525.1 of Heterodontus francisci. Taxonomy (NCBI): domain Eukaryota; kingdom Metazoa; phylum Chordata; class Chondrichthyes; order Heterodontiformes; family Heterodontidae; genus Heterodontus; species Heterodontus francisci. The sequence continues at coordinate 265,772,591 of NC_090371.1, forward strand.
AATACCTGTAGAAACTCTTGCTATCCGTTATTACATTTGTAGCTAGCTTCCTCTCAAACTCGAATTTCTTTCTCCTGATTAACCTTTTAGTCATACTCTGTTGCTCTTTATATTCTGACCAATCATCTGACTTGCCACTCTGCGCAATTATCTGCTTTTTCCTTATGTTTGATGGTTTCCTTAACTTCTTTAGTTAACCACGGATGATGGGTGCTCCCCTAGAATTTTTCTTTATAGTAGGAATATACTTATCCTGATTATTCTGAAATATCCCCTTTAATGTCTGCCACTGCTTCTCTACTGATCTATCTCCTAACACAATTCACTTCAGCTAACTCAACTTTCATGCCCACATAGTTGCCCTTATTTAAGTTTAAAATACTAGTCTTAGACTCACTCTTCTCTCTTTCAAACTGGATGTAAAATTCAATCACATTGTGGCCACTGCTACCTAGCGGTGCCTTTACTCTGCCGTTGTAAATCTGAGTTCTTTTTGCATTCAGTCTGGTTCAGTAAATATACCGAGTCGGATGTGTAGGTAAAATCAATTACTTTATTTGCGCATTTAGCCGGCTGACTTACACTAATACAACGACACTGACTCCACCCAGAGTCTGTCTGGTCCACTAGAGTAAGTGAAGTTTTTGATACAAGTACTACTGTTTATACATTAAGATTCATGCTACACCTCCTTGTTTAACCAATCAGTGCGGTACAATTCGACTTCACCCACGTGGTGACATGCAGTACATCTGTTACTGAGGTTACAATACACTCCATTCTCAATACATACTTGTTACGATTAAAATATTGTTTTGTACCAGCAAGATAAAACAAAGCGGACAAGCAAGCTAATTAGCAAGAGCATAGGAATTATCAATAAACATTCTGGTCTCACTCCCTACATTGATCATGAGTTCTGTTTCTACCTTGTGACAAGTAATTGCGGAGCATCCTGCTATCTCTATTAGGTTTACATTCCTGAGTGTTTTGTGCAGTCTGCAGCTACAAGTAGTGGCAGCTCACGAAGATAAGAGGGGCCTAACACTCCTTATCACTCACACAGGGATGGACATCATTTGAGTCACATGAGTCCATTTGTTCCAAACCACAGGGAGTCATACACTCAGGCCATAAAGAACAGATGTCTTTGCAATTACCGGTGTCAGCTAATCTTCACAATCTCACACTTCCAGCTTTTACTTTTAACTATCTCATTGTGGTTTCTGCCACTTAAAATCAAAGCTCAGCAAAGCTACTATTCCTAATTTGGCTATATTTCCCATTACGCATAGGGCCATGCCGTTCTGCTCAATTCTACACTGTCACTAATTAATCCTGTCAAATTACACAATACCAAGTCCAATATAACCTGTTCTCTGGTTGGTTCCAGAACGTGCTGCTCTAAGAAACCATCTTGAAAGCATTTGATTAACTCATCATCCAGGCTACTATTGCCAATCTGATTTTTTCATTTTATATGTAGATTAAAATCACCCATGATTATTGCCATCCCTTTATCACAAGGACCCAATATGTCTTCTTGTATACTGCGTCCTACATTGTGATTACTGTTAGGGGGTCCTGTAGACCACTCCCACTAGTGACTTCTTTCCCCTCATATTCTTCATCTCCACATCCTGGATCTCTAATAATATAGAAATAGTAATATACTTTGACAATGCACGATCTACAATTCAGCAAAACTTATCTAAACTTCAGCTGATCGATGTTTCAATTATGCAATTTTGAGACACAAAATGAAACCATAAATACAAAGATCTAATCAGGGTTAGAGTGGAACCTTAAAGTTAAGAATTTCTGTTCTTATCAAGTTGCTTTCACAAATTTTTGCGTTCGAAGAGGGTTGAAACAGACTTGGTTGATTTTTTATTTGACCCATTTACTGCAATATGGTTCAAATATTCAAGGAATGTCCAGGTACTACTCGACTTAACAAAATGTGGGGAGGGGACGGCAAAACACCATGGCCGGAATTTTACGCTGGGCGGACGGGACCTAGACTCAGACGTAAATGTTGGTGCCGAACCTGCTTCCGCCCAGCCTGGGGATCTGTCCCGTATTTTACAAATCCCCAGGCTTTAACTGGCCCGAGGCGGGACTTCCACCCACTTGAGGGAGGAGGTCCCGCCTCAGTGAGCTGCTGGCCAACCAGCGGGCTGGCAGCTCTTAGTCTCAGCAGCGCCACCGGGAGCGGTGGCCACTGCTGGGACTGCAGCTCATCCGACCGAGGAGGATACCAAGGAGCCGGGACTGAAGGTAAATTTGGGTTGCCTCACCAGGGGAAATCGGTCGTGCCCTGGTGAGGCTAAGGTGGTCGTTTGGGGGAGGGGGGCGTCTTGGATCCCGGGGTTGGGTTGGGAGGCGGCCCTCAAATCGGGCACCCTGTGCCCGATTGCCAGGCCCCTCCACCCCGGGGTGCGGAAAGGCCAGCAGCTATAGCTGGGCGGCCTTTCACGTACCCAGCAAACCCGCTTGCCACGGGTAAAATACCCGTAGAGGCGGGCAAGGGCCGTTAAAAGCCACTTAAGGGTCTTGATCGGCCTCGGGCGGGCAGGCCGCTTCTCACCCCCCGCCCCTCCGTCGGACCTCCGTAAACTTGGTCGGAGGCAAAATTGGGGCGGTTAGGCCTCCCGGAGCCTGCCGCTCAATTTTATCCCGCCACCATCCCACCCGCTGGGGCGGCGTAAAATTCCAGTCCATGTCACCACTGGGATCTGAATTCAGATTACTCGATGATTACTTACTCTACTAAGTATGAAAACTCCATGCAAAACTAATTGAGACAGACAGTCTCAACTACTATATAAAAAATTCGGTAGCTGATACATTTTCTATATACTGTTTATGGTGATTGGTTTCACAAATTTTTAACATTATTCATTATTCATAACATTATACAATTCATGGATACAACAAGCAGTGGTGATTTACAATGTATGATGCCACTTTTTTGATTATTGATTATCTATCTCCTATTTCATTGTTCTAGTAGCAATACAACATATAGTTTTGGTATAGAGTTTAAGATTTTTTTTTAATACCAAGTGCATTAGATACAGGATTGTTTGTTCATCACTTTGGTGAAATTGTTGGTCCTGCATTCTGAACAGCAGAAATTATGCAATTATAATATTTAATTCTAAAAATGAAGATAATTTCCCCCATTTATTCAGGGAAGAATGTGACTAGCTTTTGGGGTGTTGAAATGACATCAACAGTTTTACTTTATCTCTACAAGTAGAGTACCTTTCCCCTGCACAGAAAAGTCAGACATGGCCCAAAGACAGCCATGTCATTCTAGGTTTAACCAGTTTTTGCAACTGGACACGAGAACATTTGACATGTTATGACCAGGAGAGAAAAGTGTCTAGGGGTCCCTTTCAGCTTTCTGATCTTATTGTAACAGGGTTTTATTTTTAAACACAGTGTTTTGGGTTCCCCCCTTGGTGAATCCTTGTTCACCGCTTTCCAATTATAAGGCAAAGAAATGAGCATAAACACTTTAGGTTTAAAGAAGAAAAGTGAAATTTATTAAAACTTAAAACTCTAATTCGGTTAATGCCTACAGATACACGCCGCGCCAACAGGCATACGCGATATGCACATGCAAATAGAAACAGAAATGAGAAGAAAAAAAAGTGGAGAGGTCTGAGGCAATATCTGAAGAGTTTCTTGTTACTGTGCTTCAAGCTCACTGTACAGTCCTTTTGTAGGTAGTTCTTGCTGGTCGGTAATTCTTGCTTTTCGTTGGGGCCCTGTATTCTTCTTGAACCTTGTTCACTGTAGGAGACTTTTCCCTCTTGGGATTCATGTGTCTTCAATGGATTCCAAAGCTGGTGAGAGAGATGGGAGCAGACAGGAGAGAGATGTTCTCAATCCAGGAGCTTTCCTTCTGCTAGTTCAAAACTCTGTGGCGAGTTCAAATTCTGCAACAGCCAGTTAGTCATGTGACTAACTAGTATAACCAATCCTGTGTTTGTGGATTCTGCTATCTTAGCAGTCAACCTGGAATGCTAGCTCCCCCACCTTCAACGTCTGGTAATCAAAAGTCCATTGTTGGCTGAATGTGTCCAGTGTCCCTTTGTAAGCACTGTCTGTAATACGCAAAAATGTCTCTCCAGTCAAGATCCATTGTGTTTTTTTTTAAAGTAGATCTTTCTTCACTCCAGTAACAGTTTAAAATTAATGTTCATGTGGCAAAATTAATATTCCTCATTCTTGGCAGATGGGGGCCTGCATGACAATGTGTTCAATTAATCATTGTGCCACTTAAATAACCAGAGTTCTCGTTTCCTGTTGAAGGGCAAGTTAAAGCAGAAAAAGAAAGCTTATGACGATCACAAATATCTTAATACTTTAGAAAGCCCAGAGGAATATAGAAAGTGCAGGGGTGAAGTAAAAAAGGAAATTAGAAAAGCAAAGAGAGGACATGAAAAATTATTGGCAGGTAAAGTCAACGAAAACCTGAAGATGTTTTACCAGTATGTCATGCTAGGCCCCACCTGCCAAGAACGAGGCACATTAAAATCAATGTTCATGACAAAATTAAAATGTTACTGGAGTTAAGAAAGGACTTGTTAACCAGATCAACCATGGCTAGAAAAGACATTTGCATGTTAACAGACAGTTTTTGGAAGGACAAAGCAGCCATTCCCTGACATTCAACCCACAATGGACTTTTGATCACCAGATGTTGAAGGTGGGGGAAGCTCACATTCCAGGTTGATTGCTAAAATGGCCGAATATACAAACGAACATGGTCAAACCAGCTAGTCACATGACTAACCTGCTGGGCAACCTGAGTTTTTTGAATTTGTACAGTAAGTTTGGGCAGAGTGTCTGTTTGCTCCTGGACTGAGAACATCTCTCTCCTGTCTGATCCCATCTCTTTCTCAAGCCTCTGAATCCACTGAAAACACATTAACCCCAAGTGAGAAAAGCCTCCTACAGCGAACAAGGTTTAAGAAGAATACTGGGCCCCAACGAAAAGCAAGATCTACCTACAATCAAGGACTATACTGTAAGCTCGAAGAACCATAATAACAAATCTTTAAACATTGCCTCAAACGTTTCCACTTTATTTTTCTGCTGCTCTTTTCTGTTTCTGCGGGGCGCAGTGTGTATGCGCAGGCGTCAACCGAATTAGAGTTTAAGTTTAGTAAATTTCAACTTTTCTTTTTTAAACCTAAGAAAGCCTGTTTGTGCTTGTTTCTTTGCCTTAAAATTGGAAAGCGGTGAACAAGGATTCACCAAGGGGGTGCTAAAAACATGGCGTGTTTAAAATTAAACCCTGTGACCAAGTGAAGGCTGATAGGGACCCCAAGACACCTTTCTCACCTGGTCATAACAAGTACATTAAGAGCAAGAGGATAATTAAGGAAAGGGTAGGGCCCATCAGAGATGTACAAGGGAACTTATGCATGGATGCAGAAGATGTAGACAGGGTCCTTAATGAGTTTTCGTCTCTGTCTTCACAAAGGAGAGGGTTGATGCAGACATTGTAGTTAAAGAGGAGGAGTGTGAAATATTAGATATGATAAGCATAATGAGAGAGAAAGTACTAGAGGATCTGACATCCTTGAAAGTAGATAAATCGCCAGGGTCGGATGGATTGCATCCCAGATTGTTAAAGGAAGCCAGGGAGGAAATAGCAGATACGCTGAGGATCATCTTCAAATCCTCACTGGATACGGGCGAGGTGCCAGAGAATTAGATGTCTGCGAACGTTATACCACTGTTTACAAAGGATGCATGGGATAGGCCAAATAGTTATAGGCCTGTCAGTCTGACCTCGGTAGTGCGTAAATTATGAGAATCAATTCTGATGGACAGGATAAACTGCCATTTAGAAAGGTACAGATTAATCAGGGATAATCAGCATGGATTTGTTGAAGGAAGGTCATGTCTTATTAACTTGATTGAGTTTTCTGAGGAAGTAACAAGGAGGATTGATGAGGGTAGAGCAGTGGATGTTGTCTGCATGGAATTTAGTTGGACATTTGACAAGGTAGACTGGTCAGTAAAATGAAAGCCCATGGGATACAGGGGAATGTGGCAGGTTGGATTCAAAATTGTCTCAGGGACAGAAACCAAAGGGTAGTCGTCGACACATGTCTTTGCAAATGGAAAGCGGTTTCCAGTGGCGTTCCACAGGGCTCAGTGTTGGGTCCCTTACTGTTGGTACATATTAATGATTTGGACTTAAATGTGGGAGACACGATTGGAAAATTTGCTGATGACACAAAAATTGGCCATGTACTTGATAGTGAAGAGGACAGCTGTAGACTCCAGAATATCAATAGTTTGGTTGAGTGGGCAGCAAATTGGCAAATGGAATTCAATCCAGAGAAGTGTGAAGTAATGCATTTGGGGAAGGCAAACAAAGCAATGGAATTCACAATAAATGGAAGGATATTTAGGGCGGCGCAGTGGTTAGCACCGCAGCCTCACAGCTCCAGGGACCCGGGTTCGATTCTGGGTACTGCCTGTGCGGAGTTTGCAAGTTCTCCCTGTGACCGCGTGGGTTTTCGCCGGGTGCTCCGGTTTCCTCCCACAGCCAAAAGACTTGCAGGTTGATAGGTAAATTGGCCATTGTAAATTGCCCCTAGTGTAGGTAGGTGGTAGGGAATATGGGATTACTGCAGGGTTAGTATAAATGGGTGGTTCTTGGTCGGCACAGACTCGGTGGGCCGAAGGGCCTGTTTCAGTGCTGTATCTCTAAATAAACTTGAGAGGGGTAGAAGAGGGGAGAGACCTTGGAGTGCATGTCCACAGGTCTCTGAAGGTGGCAGGAAAGGTAGCTAGTGGTGAAGGTGGACATGGAATGTTTTCCTTTACTGGCTGAGCGAGAGAATACAAAGGCAAGGATGTAATGCTGGAACTGTATAAAACGCTGGTTAGGCTGCAGCTGGAGTATTGTGTATAGTTCTGGTTATCACATTACAGGAAAGACATAATTTCTCTGGAGAGTGTACAGAGGAGATTGATAAGAATGTTGCCAGAGCTTGAAAGTTGCAGCTATGAGGAAAGATTGGATAGGTCAGGATTGTTTTCCTTAGAACAGAGGAGGCTGAGCGGTGACTTAATTGAGGTGTACAAAATTATGAGGGGTCTAGATGGAGTAGATAGGAAGGACCTGCTTCCCCTAGCAGAGAGGCCAATTACCAGGGGGCACAGATTTAATGTGATTGGTTGAAGGATTAGAGGGGACATGAGGAAATTTTTTTTCACCCAGTGGGTGGTGGGTGTCTGGAATTCACTGCCAGGAATGGTGGTGGAGGCAGAAACCCTCGACTCATTTAAAAGGCACCCGGACATGCACGTGAAGTGCTGTAACCTGCGAGGGTATGGACCAGGTACTAGAAGGTGGGATTAGATTGGGCGGCTAGTTTTTTTGGCCAGCACGGATATGATGGGCTGAATGGCCTCCTTCTGTGCCATAATTTTTCTATGGTTCTAACCAATAGTTGATCAGGGAGATCAGAACTCCTACTGCCCACGTTAACACACCAAGTGATCACACACTACACACAAACTGTGCTGTCTCCCAACATCCAGCAAGTAATTTAAATTACCCTCCTTATCTGACCCCATCTCCCCATTCATTAAGGAAAAGACTCACCTTGTCAAACCTCAGTACTTTAACATCTCACACTGAAGAATGCCTGCAGAGTCTCATCGACAGGTTTGCGTCTGCCTGCAATGAATTTGGCCTAACCATCAGCCTCAAGAAAACGAACATCATGGGGCAGGATGTCAGAAATGCTCCATCCATCAATATTGGCGACCACGCTCTGGAAGTGGTTCAAGAGTTCACCTACCTAGGCTCAACTATCACCAGTAATCTGTCTCTAGATGCAGAAATCAACAAGCGCATGGGTAAGGCTTCCACTGCTATGTCCAGACTGGCCAAGAGAGTGTGGGAAAATGGCGCACTGACACGGAACACAAAAGTCCGAGTGTATCAGGCCTGTGTCCTCAGTACCTTGCTCTACGGCAGCGAGGCCTGGACAACGTATGCCAGCCAAGAGCGACGTCTCAATTCATTCCATCTTCGCTGCCTTCGGAGAATACTTGGCATCAGGTGGCAGGACTATATCTCCAACACAGAAGTCCTTGAAGCGGCCAACACCCCCAGCTTATACACACTACTGAGTCAGCGGCGCTTGAGATGGCTTGGCCATGTGAGCCGCATGGAAGATGGCAGGATCCCCAAAGACACATTGTACAGCGAGCTCGCCACTGGTATCAGACCCACCGGCCGTCCATGTCTCCGTTATAAAGACGTCTGCAAACGCGACATGAAATCGTGTGACATTGATCACAAGTCGTGGGAGTCAGTTGCCAGCATTCGCCAGAGCTGGCGGGCAGCCATAAAGACAGGGCTAAATTGTGGCGAGTCGAAGAGACTTAGTAGTTGGCAGGAAAAAAGACAGAGGCGCAAGGGGAGAGCCAACTGTGCAACAGCCCCAACAAACAAATTTCTCTGCAGCACCTGTGGAAGAGCCTGTCACTCCAGAATTGGCCTTTATAGCCACTCCAGGCGCTGCTTCACAAACCACTGACCACCTCCAGGCGCGTATCCATTGTCTCTCGAGATAAGGAGGCCCAAAAGAAAAAAGAAGAAAGTACTTAACAGTGATGAGATGTATTTTGTCTGTATCTGCAAGTACCACACAATGCAACCTACAATGTAGCATATAAACTTTGCTGAACCAAAATAATAGGTGATATTCATTTGATTCAGAAGCAAGGTCAGTTGAAGCTGCATTCCAACAGTTGCCAAGCAGTGTGACACGGGTGCATGCTGGGAGTTGTACTTTGCTCTTTGGTTAAGCTCCATGTACAACAATACATGTGGCAAGAAGCAAAACTTAAGCCCAGGTGACTGAAAGAGGACAAAGACTCCAAAAGAAAACATGATTGGAGAAATTGCAAACATAGAAACAAACTGCATGAGTAAACTTAATGATTTTGTTCTAAAATACATATTTTTTCATGTTAGAACCCTTATTTTTTGGTAATTTAATCTCTCATGTCCCTGATTAGCTATGCTGGCACCAGAAATTTAAAAAAAATTCAAGTTTTTTTGATTCTCCTTCACCTTGCCAGTTACTGTATTAAACAGTGCCTGTTTTCTGCCTATAATTTATGATTGGTATAAAAGCAAAAAACACTGAATACTGAACCAGTTCTAATGAAAGGTCATCGACCTGAAACATAAACTATTACTCTCTCCACAGATACTGCTGGACATGCCCAGTTGTTCCACCATTTTCCATTTTTACTTATGATTGGTAGTTTTATTCCTGCTTACCAGGTTCCTCATCTGTTTTAGAATTAGAACATTACAGCGCAGTACAGGCCCTTCGGCCCTCAATGTTGCGCCGACCTGTGAAACCATCTGACCTACACTATTCCATTTTCATCCATATGTCTATCCAATGACCACTTAAATGCCCTTAAAGTTGGCGAGTCTACTACTGTTGCAGGCAGGGCATTCCACGCCCCTAGTACTCTCTGAGTAAAGAAACTACCTCTAACATCTGTCCTATATCTATCACCCCTCAACTTAAAGCTATGTCCCCTCGTGTTTGCCATCACCATCCGAGGAAAAAGACGCTCACTATCCACCCTATCCAACCCTCTGATTATCTTATATGTCTCTATTAAGTCACCTCTCCTCCTCCTTCTCTCCAACGAAAACAACCTCAAGTCCCTCAGCCTTTCCTCGTAAGACCTTCCCTCCATACCAGGCAACATCCTAGTAAATCTCCTCTGCACCCTTTCCAAAGCTTCCACATCCTTCCTATAATGCGGTGACCAGAACTGCACGCAATACTCCAGGTGCGGCCTCACCAGAGTTTTGTACAGCTGCAGCATGACCTCGTGGCTCCGAAACTCGATCCCCCTACTAATAAAAGCTAACACACCATATGCCTTCTTAACAGCCCTATTAACCTGGGTAGCAACTTTCAGGGATTTATGTACCTGGACACCAAGATCTCTCTGTTCATCTACACTACCAAGAATCTTCCCATTAGCCCAGTACTCTGCATTCCTGTTACTCCTTCCAAAGTGAATCACCTCACACGTTTCCGCATTAAACTCCATTTGCCTTCTCTCAGCCCAGCTCTGCAGCCTATCTATGTCCCTCTGTACCCTACAACATCCTTCGGCACTATCCACAACTCCACCGACCTTCGTGTCATCCGCATCTGGTTTATTAGTATAATATTTAAGCTAATCAGCTGCTAGTCCGAAATGCACTTTGCAGGAGCAAGATAATGCCAGTGTAAGAGCAATGCATGCATTGTTTTATTTGACATTAAAAAAAAATGCATCCATGGCTGATTTGTAAAGTAAGCTGAAGGTAATGCTATTGGATAACCTTAAACTTGTGGAGCTTGGGAGGCTAGCCAAGAGCAGTCATGTGATCAAGTCTGGAGGTAACAAAAGCACATGAGCGTTTCAGGTGCAGATCAATCTTTGTGACCGAGGAAATGTGGGGTTGACTTGGGTTTGAGACCAAGACAAGAGGACACAAGTTCAAATTAGTGGCAAGCAAATTTAGGATTGATATCAGCAAGTTTTATTTTATTTTTTTTACACAAAGCATCATCAATACATTTGGATAGAGTAGAAATGAAAATCATGGAATTACTTAAACAATTGGATGATGTGGAGCAGGGCGGGAAAACTATACTGTTATTCTGGATTAATAAACAAAGATGGGCTGAGTGACCTTCCTCCTCTTCAATTATCTTGCCATTTTATAACCACAGTTTTTTAATTAAAAAAATGAAATATGACCCTTTATTACTTTCTTTTTATTTAGTCATTTACATAATGTGGGTGCCGCTGGCTTGGACAGCATTTAATGCTCATCCCCAAATGCCCTCGAGATGGTGATGAGCTCCCTTCTTACTTAATCCTTGCAGAACATACTCAAGGTCACAAGATAAATGTAGATGACCAACATTAGCTCATCCATACAGCGAGAAAAAACATAGCCCCCAACATGCTAGCTAACTTTATGCTGGACTAATCTAAGGTTTTACATAAAATTACACATAACGTACAGCACAGGAACAAGCATTCAGCCCAACTAATCCATACCAGCGTTTAAGCTCCAGATGAATGTCCTGTTGCTCTTCATCTAATCTTCCACATAACCTTATATTCTTTTCTCCCTCGTATTTATCTAGCTTCCCCTTAAATACATCAATGGTATTTGCCCAAAATACTCCTTGTAGTAGTTGAGTTTCACATTCTCACCATTCTCTGGGTAAATATTTCTTCTGAATTCCCTACTGGTTTTATTAGTGACTTTCCTATATTTATGACAGCTAGTTTTGATCTCATTTTTGTTTAAGAAACATTACATTGTTTAAATACTGATGCTAGTGTAATTGAACCATACACCATTTCTCATGAAAGGGAGGCAGCAAGTAACTTTCTCCCAAGCTCTACAATGTCATTCATAAACCAGTTATCAGGAATACTAAGTACATCTCATCCAAAAACTTTACTTCTCTGCATTCAACTACTTTCCTCAGAAAGTCACAGATAGAGGTCCACAATTTCCTCAGTACAGCACGAATCAATTAACTGCTAATTTAAGTCACTCAGAAATGTATTTTGTTGCATTTCCTTCAGAATCTGTTCTTGACAAATATATCACTTTCTTCATTTCAGTTTTATGTCTCAAGCGGTTCTTCTCATTTCCATTTTCAAGACTAGTCTTTAGAAATACAATCATTTTCAGGTTCAAAAAAGTTCATTAGAGTAATACAAATTCAGTGTTGACACTATACCTATTTACATTATTGGTATGGTACGAATATAATATTTAAGAGAAATCACATTTCAGCTAATACACCAGTCCTGTCAATCTGCTCCCTCTACAGCAGAGATCATCACCTCAAACTGCTACCATCAGTTTCGGCAACAGTGCCAGTCTGACCTGTAATCACTAGGAATAAAGCCTAGTGTTATACAACTCAAAATCTATAGGTTTTACTGCTAAACGTTTTCACAGTTCAAGCTGACAGTGTGAAAATGTCATATACTTAGTGAATCTTGGAAACATCAAAGATCTTGCTGGTTGCACTCTCACCTCAGAGTCAGAAGCTCACACATGCAAACCTTTCTCCAGGTACTGGAGCAGATAATCTAGGCCGACGCTTCAGTCCACTACTAACTGTTGGCCTTTTGGATCAGTTTTTAAACCAAGACCCTGTCTGCCTCTTCAGGTAAAGACTCTCATGGAACAACGGGCAAATGAGCAGGGCATTCTCCCAATATCCTAGCCCAACAATTATCCCATAATCAATAACTCAAAAAAAACTACTTATCTGACTGCAGTTTGGGGGACCTTACTGTGTGCTAACTGGTTTGCAATTTAGCAACAGTAGTTTCAGCTTCACAGAGGACACTCTGACAACAATCCACGACAGGAGTTGAATTTTGTAGAGCAGCTGTAAAGCCCTTGCTTTCTGGAAGTATACTTCAACCCTTTTGACTTTAGGCACTTGTAAAATAACTGAGTTGACAAGGAATAACAAGCACATCAGCTGAAAGGACGAGTGGGAGATTTCCACTACATTCAAAGAAAAATAATTTGTATTGGCAACAGGTTTTCTAACATACTGCCTGATCCATTTAACCTTTCTATTTAATCACTGGCACTGAAGGAGGCCTTTTGGCCCACCCACATGCCTGTCAGCTCTGTGAAAGAGCTATCCTCATTGTTCTATTCTCCTGCCCCTTCCCAATATCCTTTTAAAATTTTTTTTAAAATATTTATCCACTTACTTTTTAAATGCTTAACAATTTTGTTTCCATCGGTGTTTCTGGTAGGCCATTCTATTTCCCAGCAGCCAAAACCTCTTCTTTTGATGATTATCTTTAAATTTATGCCTGCTAGTTATGTAGTGATCAAGGAAAATACTTCTTCCCCATTTAAAAAAAAAATCAGAACCATTCATAATTTTGAACACCTGACAGATCTCCTCTCAACCTTCTCATCTCTAACGTGAGCAGCATAATTTTCTACTGTCTCTCCATGATCAAAACCTCTCATCCCTGGTATCATTCTTCGTAAACCTCTTTTGTTCACTCCCCCTGGGCTTGGCATCTGTGCTCAAGTAGTGTGTGCCAAACCAGATACAATATTCTCGCTTTGGCTTAACCAATGATTTCTACATTGCCTCTTTGGTTTTGTACTTCATGCCCCATTCACTGAATATTTGCTGTCCTTACTCTTCCTCTTTAGTATCACCTTGCATTTCTCTGCAATAATCATCTAACAGCTATCTGCCCAGCCTCCTGATCTGTCTATATTCTCTTGACATACAGTCCTCTTCAGTTAATCGTGCTCCCTATTTTTGTGTCATCTGTAAATTTTGATAATGTGCCCCTTAACCCAAGCTCATATCATTTTAAGTTGTCAACTTATCCCAGGACTGCCTCAAATTTAAAAAGCTTCATCTGTCCTTCACCTTGTAAAATGACTTTTGAAAATTTCATTATCTATATATGATTTTAGTCCCTCAAGGGACTATTAAAACGTGACATACACAACTTGCTTTTGACAAATTCAGACTGGGTATTCTTCAAGAACCCACGTCTTTCTAAATGAGTGTTCATTTTATCCCACATTTGCCCTCCAGAAGATTACTCAGTACTGATGTTTGGCTGACTGATCTAAAATCACCAGGATTCGTCTTTTCTCCCTTTTTAACTAATAGTGGTGCTATTCAGTTCTCCAGCACTACTTTCATATTACAAAGAATTGAAAGTTACATTGTAATTTACATCTAGGGATGTTTGAAAGATTGTGATCAAAGTCTCTTCTATACCCTCTCTGACTTTCCTCAGCATTCTAGGATGCATGTTAGTATGAAGTGACAAAAGTCACTGGATCCTGCTAAGTTATTTAGTGCTACTACCCTATCTATAGTTAATGTATCCGATTGCTCTACATCTTCTTCTACCCTTTAATTCCCACCAACATATTTATTAAAAACTGAATCCATCAACCCTTCACCCTCTGAAAGATTTCCTTTTTCATCTTTAATCAGTCCTATCCTTTCTTTAACTGTTCTTTTACTTACATATTTACAAAATCTTTTACTGCTTGTTTATTTATCCTTTGTGTTACCTGCTGGTCTTTTCTCATACCTAACCCTAGCCTATTATTTTTTGCTTTTCCTTTATATTGTATACTTTTCTGTTACTGAGAATACCAAGAGTTTGTGTTATTAGACATCGTCATGTATTCTTTAAAAAAAAAAGTTACATTTTCACTTTAAATGCTCTGTTCAACTGAAGAATTTCAGCTTTTGCAGCATTCCTGTACTTCTGGAAATATGTCTAGCTTGTACCTGAAGCATCTCCTGTTCGAACACTGCCCATTGCTTGACCAATGCCTTATGTCAATTTTGCTTTCCATTTAGCTGGGCTCGTTCCCTTTTTATCTCAATGAAATTGACTTCTGTTTCCCAGCTAAGTCCCTTTACCTTTGACTATTCTTTCTTATTTTCAAACAGCATCAAGTAAATGTGCAAAGTAGTACAGTATATATTTGCAAATAACTGAAAGCCAGTGGCCTGTATACAAAATACCTTAGTGACTGCTGCTGCACAGAGAGAAGATTATACCTTAAGTGGCACTAAATGTTCTATGCATTGCTGCTACTGTGCACTGACATGGGTGTGGGAAATCAAAGCCAGAGAGAAGGGAAAGCAGGAGTCAGAGAATAGAGCACTACAAGATCAGAGAATAGGATAAGATCAAGAGCAAAGTACTCTGGCAAAATAAGCTACAATATCATCCATCATAATGGTTCATGTATGAGATGATCCAAATTTCTGGTTCCACATGCAAGTAGATACAGTACACTCCATGATCTAACCAGCAGGCAACCCAAAAGCACTTCTCGCAAAGATTGTGACCCCAAAGTACTTGCTGGCTTGAGTTACCAAAGATGGTAATACCTTGCAAAAATCATGCAATTTATTCCACATTGCTGCCTCACAAATAGTATCAAAGGAAACTCTTTATACTTTGGACATGTTGTGACGAGGTTAGAAATACTGTATTTTCAAATTTCTTAGAGATATATCATACTGTCTGTTAACCGAACACTATTGTCTGATGGCTTTATCTTTTGTTATCAAATAAAAGCAAATGCTTCGTTTACAATTGTCTTTGCCTCCTTTCACATAAAATGTTGAAGTTTTGTAATCAATAAAATTATACTTTTCTAACAAGGAAGCAAGTAGTTGAAAATAAAATTTCAGCATAAGAGAAATTGATCTTAGAATTGTAGTAAATAAGTGAGACTGATCTGGGTAAATTTCCAAGACTAACACTTCCTACCAAACAATAATAAAAGATGAGGAAATTGGGAATACATTAGTCATAGGAATGTAGGAACGGGGGTAGGCCTTTCAGCACCTTGAGTCTGTTCCATCATTCAAATGAGATCACGACTGGATCCGTATCCAAACTCCATTTACCTTGGCTCCACATCCCTTAATACGCTTGGCTAGCAAGCATTTATCAATCTCAGATTTTAAATTAGTAATTGAGCTAACATCTACTGCTTTTTGTGGGAGAAAGTTCCACACTTCTACCACCCTTTGTGTCAAGAAGTGTTTATCTCCTGATTGGCCTGGGTCTGATTTTTAAGGTTATGTCTTTGTCCTGGACTCCCCCACCAGCAGAAAAGTTTCTCTCTCTCTATCCTGTGAATTCCTTCTAAAACTCTCAATCACTCCTGAACCTTCTATATCCCAGGGAATACAAGCCAAGTGTATGTAATCTCTCTTCAATTTAATCCTTGGAGCCCTAGTCATGATCATCCAAAACATCTCTGTATTTGGGGATATTGTGCTAGAAGATTACAAAGTAACAAAATGTAACACCCCTATACAAGTAAGAATCAGGCTAGTGAACTGAGCGTTAAATGGTGGGGGAATTTATCGAAACTAAAGACACAGTAAAGCAACTAGAAAGTAAGTGGAAAGTTTTTATGGTTTTGGGCAAAAATATATGTCTGACTTATTTAATAGAGCTTTGTCACCCAGTCAGAATCAAAGGGTGTCATAATCATGGATCTGCGGTTCCGCAGAAGATTGTCAACTAAAAGAGAAGTGCACATAATTAGAGCCAACCATGTAGCATGGATAGAAGCACAGTATTGTATAATACGGGGGACATCCTTGCATCAGTTCACTAACAGGAATTGCAGAGGAGTCCCACCTGTTCATTTTATGTATAAATAACCTAGATTTTCAAGTTTGCCAGGAGATTCAGTGAAACGTGAGGGAGTGCAGAAGATTGCACAAGGACATAAACAGGTTAAGTATGTGAAGACAACAATGGCTGATCTAATATAAAAATGTAGTGTGAAGTAGTATTCTCTGGACACAAGAAGGGCAAATGGGCGTACTATCTAAATGGGGAGAAGCACATGGTGGGCAAGATAAACAAAGGTATTTAGGATCCAGGTATACAAGTCATTAAATACTAGCTAATGTGTAAAAAGCCATCAAATTACAATATTAAGTGCAAGAGATTTACAATAAAGGAAAAGAGAAACTTCTTTACACGCAGAGAAGCGAGGCAGTGGAAGTCGCTTTCAGGGTTCGTGGTTGAGGCAGATAACATTCAAGATTAGTTGGGATAGGTGGATGAAAGAAAAATGGCTGAAGGGATATAGGAACAGTGTGGATAAATGTGATTAGAACTACTGGCTTGTGTAAAGGATCAGACCTCATTTGAAATACTATGAACAGTTTAGATGCCCCACTTTAGGAATGATATATTGAACTTGGAGAAAGTCCAGTAACAAATCAGCAGGATGGTACCTGGAAATTAAATGACTAAGCTATAGAAACTGATAAACTAGAGTTATAGTCCTTGGAGATAAGCAAATGTGTGGAAGATGAACTATCCTTTACCATTTCCTTCCAGGGAACAAACCACTCAGAACAAACCCTGCTGGATCTGGAATCGACTACACACTCTGGAAATCATGCAGTTTCAGAAGACAAAATAAATGTTTTTGTCAACCAGACATTGTATGTGTAAAGGTTTTCAACTGGGCTCAGGCATCAACCAAAAAACCAAGGTCAAATTGGCCAGAAAAGAAAGCAATCAACCAATGCAACAATATAATTAACAGAAGTTTCAATTAACAATTCAGACACGAATATTTTGAGTCTAGATGTCGTAGAGGTACTAGTAGAGATTAGTCCCTTTACAGAAGTTTAAACTCAACAAAAATGTGCACTGATTCAAACTTTTAACAAAAACTATTTTAATGGCAGAACAGTGAAGACTTTTTTGTCCTAAAATTCTGACAGCTGAAGTAACAACTGTTGACCAAAGGGGAAAAAAAACCTGAAATACACTTTCAAAATAAGGCACGGTGTACAATAGTGACAGAGACAGAAATGGTTCTCAAATGATGCCAATCTCTTAAAGGAACAATGGCCCAGTGGTTTATTTCCTTTTCATCACAATACTGATTCAGGGTGCATACACCAACGAATAGTCTAAGATGGCTGTTTCAAAAATTTGCATTTCTGAAGCACGGCAGGAGACTGTGACATAATTCTTCTCCGCAATGGAAGCAGCGAAAGGGGTGGGAAGCCTGACTTACTTCATCTTGAACTGCCTCCCACCTACCAACTATAAAGCCGAAAGGAACTATCAAGTACCATTGCTACATATATATTTTTTTAAAACTCTAAGCTTATGGCTACCCTCAGTACCTGTTAACTTGGAAGGGAAATGGATTAAGGGGATCAATTAAGAGACCAGGAGAGGGTCTATTGCCACCTTCTCTCTGAACACACCAGGCATAGCTAAAAGTTTTAATAAAATACTTGCAAGTCTGACCATATCACATACAATGAATATATTTAATCTCCAGTGGCATTATTTGCAAACTAAACAGAAGTTGTATTTTACATACATTAAATTTACATTGCAGAAACAGGCCAATTGAGCCAATGATCTATAACAGCATTTATGCTCAGCACAAACCTCCTCCCAACCCTATGTGAACCTAATCAACGTATCCTCCTTCTATTCCTTTTTCTCTCATGCTTAACAAGCTTCCCTTCAAATGCTTCTATGCTATTCACCTCCACTATACCATATGGTAGTGAGTTCCTATTTTAACCACTCTATTTAAAGTTGTTTTTCCTGAATTCCCTATTGGATTAATTGGTGACTAGTTTTGGTCTCCCCCACAAGTGGAAACATCATCTCTACACCCATCCAATCAAACCCCTTCATAATTTAAAGTTCTCTATTAGGTCTCCCTCAGGTTTCTCTTTTCCAGATCTTTCCTTTACTGCGCCTTTTTTCCTCTGTATGACACTGCAGTGTCGATCTCCCTGATTAGGTGGGAAGAGGCTGACTAGACAATGTGGCAATATATGCAGGTAAAACAGAAAGCGGGGACAGACCAGAAGTTGAGATCAGGAGAAAACAGGGAGTTGAGTTGGGGTTGGCAAATGGGATGGTACAAGCTAACCATAGGGAATGCAGTCAAGAGCATGAGAGCATTCACTGAGTGATGTGTAAGCACTGGGATTCAAAGGAAATCTTGAAACTAAGAACAAGAGATTGGGAGTCTGGAAGGGGCAAAGGGAGCCTGCGGGGAGTCAGGGCTGGTGTTTGGGCATTGGAGCAAAGAGTACGGGTGTAGCACTGAGGTGTGGGAGCATTTGCAATTAAATGCAGCTGGACATGTGGGGAGTGGGATGAGTAGGGGATGAATGGCTACTGTGAAGACTGCAGTGTTCTTCAGCAATGTGGGCAGAAAAGAAAGCTGGGTGTTCATGGAGTACATAGACAGATTCTGGAAGCACAGGGCAGATGAGAACTGGAAGGCACTGGGATACTCAAACCTGCTCAGGACAAAGGCATGATCTCGAATACAGATGTAGTAGTTAACACGAAATAAGGAGCACATGTTGAGTATCAGGGATGGTTTGGAATAGGAAAGGGACACAGCAAGGGGTAACAGCAAGAAATGGTAAGTCGTTGAGAAATGACACAAAGACACATTTAAAAAGGCATTTTTAAACATGGAGAGCAAGCGAGAGAAGTGCCCACAATAAAAGAAACTGTACCTCTACAATACGTCAAATGTAACTTGGGGGAAGAAGGGAAGGGAGCCACACATGTACAAAGCAAACTCCAGCCCACAGAAAAGTTTGGCCTCTGGACCTAAACTTATTGGATGGATATACCCCCCATGCTACAGCTGTGTTCCCTTCCTGTTCCGAACCATTCCTGATACTCAACATGTGCTCCTTATTTAGTGTTAACTACGAGACCAGGCCTGTGTCTTAAATAGGTTTGAGCTCCACACCCCAGTGCCTTCCAGTCTTCATTTTCCCTGTTTCCAGAATCTATCTGTACTCCGTTAATACCTATTTTATGGGTATCTTTAAAATCTTCTTGCAAATTATTTAAGTTTTTATTTGTCTCATGATTGCTGAAGAAAGCTGAAAAAAAATAGTTTGAGCCAAATTTATTGATTTATCTTGAGATGCCAGCTCCTGATTTGAAGCTTAGGAACAAAAAGTGAGCAATCTGATCAGTATTTCACAGCATTTGAAAAATCAATAATTATAGGTGATGGAAATTTGAGCCAATCAGGTGCAAATATGATGGACAACTTTGCCAACAAGTACAAATGCGTGCTAAATCCAAGTAATTTAATTTCTAGACTGATTTTTGTGAATAATGAATGAAATGTCATTTTGAGGGGGGAGCTTGGTGAAAATGGGCTCAAGGGACAGAATGGCCTACATCTTTTCCAATCTTCTATGCACTTTTGGGATTGAGGTGCTCCAAAATGATATGCTTGGCAGATGTTTGAAACCAAGCCAACCCAACCTTTAAAATGCATAATAACTTGATAGCCAAGCCAGGCAGGTCCATAGTTCTCCACTGTACTGTTAATTAATTCAGTAACTGGATAGGTAAATCAGTGTCTATGGACTGAGATTCTACCCACTCCCTCCAAATAAGCCTGAAAACTAAATACCACAATGGGAAGGCGAGGCGAGAATGACTGCCCTTGACATCAAGGCAGCATTTGACCGAGTATGACATCAAGAAGCCCGAGCACAACTGAAGTCAATGGGAATAAGGGGGAAAACTTTCTGCTGGTCGGAGTCGTACCTCGCGCAAAGGAAGACGGTTGTGGTTGTTGGAGGTCACTCGTCTCAGCTCCAGAATATCACTGCAGGAGTTCCTCAGGGTAGTGTCCAAGGCCCAACCAGCTTCAGCTGCTTCATCAATGACCTTCCTTCAATTATAAGGTCAGAAGTGGGGATGTTCGCTGATGACTGCACAATATTCAGCACCATTCACAACTCCTCAGATACTGAAGCAGTCTATATAGAAATGCAGTAAGACTGGACAATATCCAGGCTTGGGCTGATAAGTGGCAAGTAACATTCATGCCACACAACTGCCAGGCAATGACAGTCGCCAACAAGAGAAATTCTAACCATCTCCCTTGACATTCAATGGCATTATGATCGCTGAATCCCCCACTATTAACATCCTGAGGGTTACCACTGACCAGAAACTGAACTGGAGTAGCTACATAAATACCGAGGCTACAAGATCAGAGGCTAGGAATCCTGCAGCAAGTAACTCACCTCCTGACTCCCAAAGCCTATCCACCATCTACAAGGCATAAGTCAGGAGCGTGATGGAATACTCTCTACTTGCCTGGATGGGTGCATCTCCAACAGCACTGAAGAAGCTCAACACCATCCAGAACAAGCAGCCTGCTTGATTGCACCCCATCCACAAACATTCACTCCCTTTACCACCAACACACAGTGGCAGCAATGTGTAACATCTATAAGATGCATAGCATGAACGCACCAAGGCTCCAGAGACAGCACCTTCCAAACCCGCGATCTCTACCACCTAGAAGTACAAGGGCAGCAGATGCTTGGGAACACCACCACCTGCAAGTTCCCCTCCAAGCCACACACCATCCTCACTTGGAACTATATCGCCGTTCCTTCACTGTCGCTGGGTCAAAATCCTGGAACTCCCTTCCTAACAGTACTGCGCTGTGGGTGTACCTGCCCCACATGGACTGCAGTGGTTCAAGAAGGCAGCTCACCACCACCTTCTCAAGGGCAATTATGGATGGGCAATAAATGCTGGACTAGCCAGCAACGCCCATATCCCATGAACGAATAAAACAAAAAGGGTAGCTGCACACACTTGACAGCGATTCTCATCCTTGGCTTTATCAATTTATGCTTTGCACTTCAATAAAAGGCATTCAAAAAGGAGATTCAAGGGGTTCAGAGGAAACATGTTCCCACAAAGAAAAAGGGTGAGACGGCCAAATCTAAAGCCCCATGGATGTCAAGGAGCTTACAGGGTAAGGTAAGGCAAAAAAGGAAAGCTTATGTCCGACACCAAGAACTCAACACTACAGAAAGCTAAGAGGAGTATAGTAAAGTGGAGGGGGAAAATCAAAAAAGGAAATTAGGAAAGCAAAGAGGGCATGAAAGAATTTTGGCAAGCAAAATCAAGGTAAACCCAAAGATGTTTTATCAATATATTAAGAGTAAGAGGATAACTAAGGAAGAGTAGGGCCCACAAAAGACCAAAAAGGTAACCTATGTGTAAGGGCAGAAGATGTTGATATGGTTCTTAATGAATACTTTGCGTCTGTCTTCACAAAAGAGAGGGATGATACAGATATTGTAGTTAAGGAGGAGGAGTGTGAAGTATTGGATGTGATAAACATAGGGAGAGGGGAAGTATTAATGGGAATAGCATCCTTGAAAGTTGATAAATCACCAGGGCCGGATGAAATGTACCCTAGGCCGTTAAAAGAAGCGAAAGAGGAAATAGCAGAAGGTCTGACCATCATTTTCCAGTCCTCAATGGATACAGGTGTGGTGCCGGAGGATTGGAGAACTGCTAACGTTATACCTCTGTTAAAAAAGGGAGCAAGGGATAGACTGAATAATTACAGGCCAATCAGTCTAACCTCAGTCATGGGCAAATTATCGGAATCTATTCTGAGAGACAGGATAAACTGTCACTTAGAAAGGCACAGGTTATTCAAGGATAGTCAGCACGGAATAGTTAAGGGAAGATCTTATTTGACCAACTTGAGTGAATTTTTGAAGAAATAACAAGGAGGTTAGATGAGGGTAGTGCAGTTGATGTGGTCTACATGGATTTTAGCAAGGCTTTTGACAAGGTCCCACATGGCAGATTGGTTAAAAAAAAATCCCATGGGATCCAGGGAAATGCAGCTAAGTGGATACAAAATTGGCTCAGTGGCAGGAAACTAAGGTTAATTATTGACGGGTGTTTTAGCGACTGGAGGGCTGTTTCCAGTGGCGTTCCGCAGGGCTTAGTACTGGGTCCCCTGCTTTTTGTGGTATAGATTAACGTTTCGGACATAAATGTAGGGGGCATGATCAAGAAGTTTGCAGACAACACAAAGATTGGCTGTGTGGTAGATAGCTAGGAGGATAGCTGTAGGCTACAGGAAGATATTGATGGTCTGGTCAGGTGGGCAGAAAAGTGGCAAATGGAATTCAACCTGGAGAAGTGTGAGGTGATGCATTTGAAGAGGTCAAACAAGACAAAAGGAATAATTGATAAATGGGAAAATACTGAGAAGTGTAGAGGAAGTGAGGGACCTTGGAGTGAATGTCTACAGATCCCTGAAGGTAGCAGGACAGGTTGGTAAGGTGGCTAAGGCGGAATATGGAATCCTTTCCCTTATTAGACAAGTATAGAATATAAGAGCAGGGAAGTTATGCTGGAACTGCATAACTCATTGGTTAGGACACAACTTGAGTACTGTGTGCAGTTCTGGTCACCTCATTACAGAAAGTATGTAATTGCACTAGAGAGGGTACATAGTAGATTTACGAGGATGTTGCCAACACTGGAAAAATGTAGCTATGAGGAAAGATTGGATAGGCTAGGGTGTTCTCCTTGGAACAAAGAAGGCTGAGGGGGAGATCTGATTGAAATGTACAAAATTTTGACGGGCCTGGATAGAGTGGAGGTAAAGGGCCTATTCACCTTAGCAGAGAATTCAGTGACTAGGGGGCATATATTTAAAGTGACTGGTGGAAAAATTAGAGGGGAGATGAGGAAAAACTTTTCACCCAGAGGTTGGTGAGGGTCTAGAACTCACTGCTTGAAAGGGTAGTTGAGACAGAAACCCTCAACTCATTCAAAAGGAGTCTGCGTATGCACCTTAAGTGTCGTAATCTGCAGGGCTACAGACCAAATGCTGGAAGGTGGGATTAGAATAGCTCTGGAAGTGGTTCAAGAGTTCACCTACCTAGGCTCAACTATCACCAGTAACCTGTCTCTAGATGCAGAAATCAACAAGCGCATGGGTAAGGCTTCCACTGCTATGTTCAGACTGGCCAAGAGAGTGTGGGAAAATGGCGCACTGACACGGAACACAAAAGTCCGAGTGTATCAGGCCTGTGTCCTCAGTACCTTGCTCTACGGCAGCGAGGCCTGGACAACGTATGCCAGCCAAGAGCGACGTCTCAATTCATTCCATCTTCGCTGCCTTCGGAGAATACTTGGCATCAGGTGGCAGGACTATATCTCCAACACAGAAGTCCTTGAAGCGGCCAACATCCCCAGCTTATACACACTACTGAGTCAGCGGCGCTTGAGATGGCTTGGCCATGTGAGCCGCATGGAAGATGGCAGGATCCCCAAAGACACATTGTACAGCGAGCTCGCCACTGGTATCAGACCCACCGGCCGTCCATGTCTCCGTTATAAAGACGTCTGCAAACGCGACATGAAATCGTGTGACATTGATCACAAGTCGTGGGAGTCAGTTGCCAGCATTCGCCAGAGCTGGCGGGCAGCCATAAAGACAGGGCTAAATTGTGGCGAGTCGAAGAGACTTAGTAGTTGGCAGGAAAAAAGACAGAGGCGCAAGGGGAGAGCCAACTGTGCAACAGCCCCAACAAACAAATTTCTCTGCAGCACCTGTGGAAGAGCCTGTCACTCTAGAATTGGCCTTTATAGCCACTCCAGGCGCTGCTTCACAAACCACTGACCACCTCCAGGCGCGTATCCATTGTCTCTCGAGATAAGGAGGCCCAAAAGAAAGATCACCACTTAATTCTTATCTTACATTGGCACAACATACTAGTAAGCAAACCTATTATTTATGGAATATTAAAATGCATTAACAAATTAATGTAATAAGTCCAAACCAGCATAATTGAAAGTGTTAGAACTCTAGACGTCATTTATAACAGCTGCAATTAGGTGTTACAGTTCTATCATTCAGAGGCAACGTACAAATAATGCATTCAATGTACTGATTTGAGTATCAGATCAAGAGGTCCAGGAAACTCTCATTGGTCAAAACAGTTTTGATCAGCTGCTGAACCATGATGAAAATACTAAAGTAATATAGTTACTCAAATATCATAAAGAGATTATCATGTTAACTACAAACTACTAATTTTACTTGAATTTGCCTTGACGTCTCTTTTGTTCCCTTCTATTCTCTGTATTGTGTTTAACAATTCTCAATTTACTTTTTTTCTACCTGATTTAAACAACCCTACATCTTTTCCCAGGTTCCACCACTTCCTTATAAAATTAAATTTGAAAGCCTTCTGATTACCTACACACCCACCTTGCATTTTGAAGCTGGAAGCATGTTGAGAAACCCAATTATAATTAGCTGAACACCAACTTCAAAAGCCAGTTTTCCAGGCAATAGAAAGCCTAACCTCAATTGACTCATCACATCAATAAGAAAGACAGACTTGCATTTATATAGCACTTTTCACGACCACCGGACATCTCAATGGACATTACAGTTAATTAAGTACTTTATGAAGTGTAGTCACTGTTGAGTTGTAGGAAACGCGGCAGCTAATTTGCACACAGCAAACTCCCACAAACAGCAATGTGATAATGACTAGATAATCTGCATTTGTGATGTTGATTGAGGGATAAATATTGACCAAGACACCAGGGATAACTCCCCTGCTCTTGGTCAATATAGTGCCGTGGGATACTTTACATTAACCCAAGCAAGCAGATGGGGCCTTGGTTTACCGTCTCATCTGAAAGATAGCACCTGCGACAGTGCAGTGCTCCCTCAGTACTGTACTGGAGTGTCGGCCTTCACTTTTGTGCTCAAGGCCTGGAGGTGGGACTTGAACCCGGAACCTTGCCACTCAATGGCAAGTGTGCTACCAACTGAGCCACGGCGGACACCTGACATCATATGTAGGTTAATCGTTTCACAGCAATATCGTCCCAGTAACACCTGACTGCAACCTAGAAAAGCAACTCATCTACAAAGTTCAATAGGTTATTGATTATTTTAGCTGCTACGATACACACTTGTCTTTAAATGCTGACAGGTCGAGACTCTCACAATGGTTCAATTAGAAAAAACATATGTCGCTGAGCCACATATCGTAAAACTAAGAACTGAAGTAAGGACCTGCTGATCTAAGTTTGCTAGTTAGGTGAATTGAGCTTAGGTGGCCCCACTATTAGTGACGTTAGGGCCCCTAAGAAAAGGAAACAAAAACAGCCATGGCTTCTAATCCCAATGACTAAGTGCATGCGGACAAAAGACAAGGATAGAATCAGCCTTGCTTGTAATGACCCAGATTTAAAAATCTCACTATTACACATGAATAAAGCTGATGTGGAAATGGACCAGTAGCAGTGGAATTGTGTTCCAGCAAGGAGTTAATGCCTCCCTGAGGTGAACAGTTTTACAATTAAAAAAGGGTGATTTTTTTTGTACCAGTCTCTTTTCCAGATTCCTTGTCAATTTCTTACCGAGATGGCAAAGACTAGCTTAGTTCATTCCTTGGTCTCCTTCCTATTTATTGAGATACTTTTGCAGTTTCTACTTTTACGTTCACAAGAAAACTAACAGCTGCATATCAACTATCAGCTGCAGTTTATATGTTCTGTGCTGTAGGCTTTTTAACATTTTACTTAAAAAGTCCGAAAGGTAGATATGACCCAAAGGAAGCAGCAGACACATTGTAGAACCATAAATAATGTTCCAATTGCAAATTATCCTGCTTTTCACAACTTAAATTTGTTTACCAACTCCAGCATATAGTTTTATCTATGAGTAATCACTTCTGAAGTACTAGTAGTGAATGATGACTAATTAATACAAGTTAAATTCAAGACAGATGTGAGAGGATTAAACCAGTTACATCCCTTCGTTTGACAGATTACAGGCTCCACTTATACTACCTATAAATCTTAACCTAAAATCTAATTCTACATCATTTTAACAGTTTCTTTTCCCTGACTATATCACAGGCTCCCTGAGAAACACTGGTGTGAAATTCAGACTAGCCATTTTGTCTCCAGGGTTAAATTCAAATCCAAGTCCCAAGTGAAAGGACACGAAGCTATCTAGTTTCCAGCTAAAGAATGATGATTTTCAACTTAACTGGAGAACAGTAATGCACTGACAATTCAGGATGCTTCCTCAGCATCCCTCTAGGGTTTCCACCTTCATAAGAATCAGAACTTGGTAGTTTACTTGCACATTTTTTTCTTATAATATCGAATGAAAACTGATCAGCCTTGATATATGCAGCAATGAGTCACAGGTCACTGAAAGGTCAGTTATTATGAAGTGGCTCTTTTCACTGGTCACATAGCTACCTATTGTCAAGTCATCTGATGGCAATGATCTATCCTGCTAAAGGTCTTCGGCTCTGGTTGCAATTACAGTGTGCTTGCTTGTCCAGAAGAGTCAAGTAAGACTCGCTGTTCAAACTGACAAGATTCTCTGCACATGAAATGATGGACATTACCGATGTAATCATAGATAATGGTTCTGGGCTCTGCAAATCCGGGTTAGTTGCTGACAGCCTTCCAACATCAGTAATACCATCCATTGTAGGTATCTTCAAAGTCAAGGGGAACACACATGAAGCATCCCACACAGAAAATTATTTTGGAAAAAAGGCTCTAGCTAAAAGAGGCAGTGGGTCCTTAAAGTACCCTATTGAACGTGGTATAGTAACCTCTTGGGAACTTTTGGAGAAGCTCTGGAAGCATGTTTATACATCGGAACTTCATATCAAATCAAAAGAGAGACCAGTTTTGATGACTACTGCTCCACTGACTTCTTTCATTAACAGAGAAAAGATGGCAGAAATAATGTTTGAATGTTTTAATGTGCCAGCTATGTATGTAGCTATTCCTGCAACTTTGGCACTCTATGCATCAGGACGGACTAGGGGAATAGTCCTAGACAGTGGTTTCGGATTAACTGACGCCGTACCCATTTATGAAGGCTACTACCTGCCCGATGCTGTCAAAAGACTGAAACTTGCTGGAAATGATATCACTGAAAATTTGAGGAGACTTCTATTGGAAAGTGGACATAATATCCCAAATACAATTCATAAGGAAACCTTTGAGAACATCAAGGAAACATTGTGCTATATTGCTCTAGATCCTAAGCTGGAGAGCAAAAGTCAAACAGATGACATTCAACAGGAGTATACACTCCCTGATGGCACTCTCATCACACTCCAAAAAGAGCTCTTCAAAGCGCCAGAACTACTCTTCACAACTTCCAACGTACGTTGTGAAGAACCTGGAATTCATAAATTGATCTATGACAGTATTTTAAAATGTGATAGAAGCTTGAGGAAAGATCTATTTAGCAACATATTACTATCTGGTGGTTCCACTCTTTTCCTGGGTCTGGAAGAAAGATTGCTGAAGGAGATTAAATTCCAAGTTCCTAGCGGATTACCAGTTAAAGTCATTGCACCACCAAACAGAAATAATTCTGTTTGGATGGGTGCCTCAATTTTAACTAGCTTGACAGCATTTAAGGATATGTGGGTTACTAGCAATGATTACAGAGAATATGGGCCAGCTATCATTAACAAAAGGTGTTTTTAGGATTAACTTACGTGACTAATTAAATTTTGACTGCGTAAGATCAAATACTTTAATAAATAGTCCAAAACTCATAGAAATTTTGTTTGATGGTCAAACATGAAGAATTTAGTTTACTTATGAGCATAACCTGACTGTACTTGTAGCTTATAGAATCCAGGAGAGTCCAATAACTCCAGCCTCAAGGACTTTGCAAACCGGAAACAATATCACACTGCAATGGTGTTAAACTGAATTAGTGCATGACTGCCCTTTCCAGAGAGTCTCCCTCCAAATCCCTCTGGAATTAATTGGTCCTTGACACCAAATTTACACTGACAGTTTACCATCAGTGTGAAGTTAAAATCATTTAACACTAATGATAAACTTGCAGTATAAATGTATATATGATTAAGACCATAACTGCCAGCATTAAAAATAATAGTACTGCTGGATGACTTAAATTTAAGCTGAAGATTTTACTGTATCTGAGAGCAGGTGTCCTGTCTCTCGAGGTTATAACTGCTGGTTGTCTTCCTTACAGCCTGCTATGAAGCTGCAACCACTAAGTTCCCTTCTTACAGCCTGTCTGCCTTCAGAAAATCAGTTACATTTAATTGGGCTCAAAAGTCAATAGCTTATTGTCTTGTTCCAATACACGAAGTCCAGAAGTCTGGTTTCACAGAGCCACCTGGGCCTTCCATTGTTCTCAGGTGTTAACAGCTGCTTTGTACATTTGCATCTTCAGAATCACTGACCCCTTGTTTACGACCCAAAGGTCTGGGAGGATGAAACCAGTTGTTCTTCAGGTGCTATCCCTGCAATCCATTTTTTCAAAAAAGGACTTGATCTGTGTTCTCTGTTGTCCCGGTAACCCAGATTTCTGTCTTGTACTTTAGCAGAATAGATGTGAGCTCACCTGACTCTCTGGGGTCCACCTTAAAAACTTTTTAAAATCACTATTTTTAAAACATAATCAAGTTACAAAGTCCAGAGTTCATAACAATTACGGTTTGCCTTTTTTTACTGTCAGCAATTTGAGCTCCCAGATAATTTTTCGTGGTATCAAATCCAAGCTGAATGTGGGTTCTATAAATTTTTACAACTTCCTCACATCACTGCAATCTTGCGGCATCACAAAACGATAAGATGGTGCTCTGAAATGAATGTCTGTGTCTGCCCCATCTTTGGATGTCCAGAACAGAACTATGTATTATCTGTTTTATTAGTTATCACCCCTCATCAAATCCAAACATATGTCCCAGTATTTTTTGTTTTTCTTGATACACTGTCTATGCGGTCCTCCTTCCAGGGCACAAAATGAATCTCAACTTGCATTTATATAGTTTCTTTAATGAAGATAAATGTCCCATGATGCTTTGCAGTAGCTAAATCAGATGAAAAGTAATACTGAATCAAAGATGATGTTAGGAAGGGTGACCAAAAAACATGTCAGAGATGGATTGAAAGGAGGGTCTTAGAAGGGAGGTGGACAGACAGACAGGTTTAGGGAGAGAATTCCAGAGCATAGGGTTTAGATAGCTGAAGGAGGAAATCTTACATGGAATTACATAGAATCTACAGTACAGAAACAGCCTATTTGGTCCAATAGATCTGCACTGCACAATAGCCTTCCTCAACTTGGGCGGCACAGTGCTGCAGTGGTTATCAATGCAGCCTCAGTTCCAGCGACCCAGGTTCAGTTCTGGGTACTGCCTGTGCGGAGTTTGCAAGTTCTCCCTGTGATGGCGGAGGTTTCCGCCGGGTGCTCCGGTTTCCTCCCACAGCCAAAGACTTGCAGGTTGATAGGTAAATTAGCCATTGTAAATTGTCCCTAGTGTAGGTAGGTGGTAGGAGAATGGTGGGGATGTGGTAGGGAATATGGGATTAATGTAGTATTAGTATAAATGGGTGGTTGTTGGTCGGTACAGACTCGGTGGGCCGAAGGGCCTTGTTTCAGTGCTGTATCTCTAAATAAATAAACCTAATTTCCTCATTCTACCCGATCCCAATAACGGTCAACTTCCTTCTCCCTTATGTTGCATCAAGTCATCCCTTATAAATGTCAATATCATCTGCATTACTCTATGAGAGCAAGTTCCACATTTTCACCACTTTGTGAAGAAATTCCTCCAAATTTCTTAATTTGATCTGTTAGTGGTTATCTTATATTTATGTCCCCTTGTTCTAGATCCACCCTCATAACAGTTTGTCCATATCTACCCTATTTAACCTGGTCATAAAAGACCTTTGTCTAGTATCCTGCCATGAGGAAAAATGCCGACTTGCTCAATCTTGTGATAGTTACATCCTTTCAATTCTGGTAATATCCTTGTAAACCTTCTCTGGTTTTACATGAAGGTAGTGATAATCTCCCTGTTTTCATACTCAATTCCCCCAGAACCCCAGTACATTGCAAGCTTATGGCTTTATCAACTTGCGTTGCTACTTTTAGCTATTTGTGTAACTGTATGCCCTCTCCCTTCCTTAATTCTCCTTTTGTTACTTATGTGCCTATAGAATACTTTGCTTTTAATCTTCTTGGATATTTTTGTGTCATATTTCCTCTTTGTCTTTGTAATAGTCTTTTGAACCTCTTTCCTAAGCACATTATATTCCCTTTTGCAATTCTCTGCTTTATATATGTTCTTTGCATATGCCTTTTTGTTCCGATTGGATTTTTATCATCTCTTTATTCACCAATGGCAGCTCTTTCTTGGCTTGTTTGCTCTTAATTTTTAATGTAATAAATTTCTCCAGAACTCACTCACTCTATTGATCAACTGCTGTTCCACTTCTCTTTCTCCGGTTTACCTCCCTGAGCTCCATCCTCATTCCCTCATAGTTGACTTTTTTGCCTAATCTATTACTCTGGTATTTGTACTACCTGTATCTCTCAATTATCATAAATGCTATTATATTCACTACTCCCCAGGTGTTCTCCCAAGCTTACCTGTTAACTGATCCGGTTCATTTCCCACTACTAGGGCCAGCAGTGCTTCTGATCTTGAGCGTTGGTTCAGAAAGGAGTCCTGTACACCATTAAAAAAAAACCATTCTCCCCTTTCACTTCGTCTCCCTGCCAGTGTATTTTGTGGTAGCTGAAATCCCCCATGATTATGATTCTGTGTTGTTCACTTATTTCAGAGTTTTTCCTACATATTTCTCCCTCCACTTCCTTTCCACCATTTGGTGGTATCTAAGAGTGTGACCAATCTCTTCCTATTATTTTATCTCAATCCATATGGATTCTGTTTCTCTTTCTTCAGTTAGTTATGTCCTTTCGTACTACTGCCATTACGTTATTTCTGATTAACACAGCCACACTACTTCTTCCTTCCATCTTTTTAAAAAAAAATTATAACCTGCAATATTTAACTGCCAGTTCTGCACAATTCTACAACAACATTTATATGATCCCTATTACATCTATTTATGCACTTCAAAAATCCACCCTTGACCCCTCTTGCCGTTGAAGACCAACATCCATTCTCTAACAAAAACCTTTCCTTTCCAAAGTCCTTGGAACATGTTGCCTCCCAAGTCCATACCCATTTTTCTCACAACTCTAAGTTTGAACCTTTCCAATCAGGTTTCCACTTCTGCCACAGCAATGAAGTGGCCTTGATCAAAGTCACAAATGGCATGTTGTGTTACTGTGGTGCACTCTGTCTTCTCAACCTCCTTGACCTGTCTGTAGCTTTTGGCATGGTTAACCACATGATCCTTCTCCAATGCCTCTCCTCCGTTGCAACGCTGCATGAGGCTGCCCTCCATTCTTATCTATTCACTTATAGCTAGGAATTCTCCTGCAATGGCTTCTCTTTGCGTTCCCACACTGTTATATCTGGAATCGCACCATGGATCTATCCTTGGCTTTCTCCTATTTCTCATGTTATACACTGCCCATTAGTGACATCAACCAAAAATACATCAATTTCTACCTGTATACTGACAACGCCTAACTCTATCTCAATACTACCTCCATTGATCTGTTCATTGTCTGCATTGTCAGGCTGCTTGTCTGACATCCAGTACTAGATATTTTCTCCAGTTCAGCACTGGGAAGATTGAAGACATCTGACTCCATTCCCTAGCCACCAATTCCACCCCCATCCATGGCCACTCCCTGAGGCTGAACCAGACTGTTTACAAACTTAAATAATTTGATCCTGAGCTGCGCTTCTGTCCCTATATCCCCTCCATCACTATGACCTGCTACTACCTCTAACATGGCCCCTCTTCATCCCTACCTCAGCCCATATGCTGTTAAAACCCATATTTTGGTTACCTCAATACTCAACTATTCCAATACTCTCTCCTGGTCAGTCTCCCATTTTCTATCCTCCATAAACTTGAGCTGATCCCCAAACTCTGCTGCTTGTATTTAACTTCCAGCGAGTCCCATTCACCCATTATTCCTGTGCTAGCTGACCTACATTGACACCCCATGTTAATCTGTTAATTGTGTATCAATTGTTGGATTATATGCAGGTGGTGGGTGTTAATTGGGGTCTTACTTGAGCACGTCAGCAGACACTTACTGAGACTGGTGGAGGGTTTGAGTGATGAACTACATGTCTGCAATCCTTTTACTCAGTACAATAAATGTGATACTGAGTAAAGATAGGCTCCAGCATTATCCTTCCATAACAAGCTTTCTGGAGTTTAAACACCCCAAACTTAAAATTCTGATCTTTGTGTTCAAAGCTCTCCACGGCATCCCTATCTCTGTAACCTCCACCCACCATTTCTCCAATTCTGGACAATTGTGCATCCCCAACTTCCTTTGTGTCCACTTTTGTGGCAGTACTTTCAGCTATCTAGGCCCTAAGCTCCAGAACTGCCTCCTTAAACCTCTCCTCTCTGTCCCTACCTCTTTGACCAAGCTTTTAGACACCTGTTCGAATATCTTCTTTAACTGTCAATTTATTTTATTGTCAAATTACACTCCTGTGAAGCACCTTGGAACTATGTTAAAAGGTGTTGTATAAATGCAGAGTTATCATTGTTTTAATTATTACCTGCAAAATCTTCTGTTTTGATGCTCTGGACATTGCTAAACAGGCGATTCAATATGCCATTATTTTTCATTACTCCTGCCTCAGGATGAAGAGAGGTCCTTGTTGGGCAAATAGAGACTCCAAGGTAGAACCATAGAAAGGTTTCAGCACAGAAAGAGGCCATTCAGCCCATCATGACTGCACCAGCTGAAAAAACCAGCCACCCAATCTCATCCCACCTTGTAGCACCTGGTCAATTGCCTTGCAGGTTACAGCACTTCAGGTGCTGGTCAAAGTACCTTTTGAATGGTTTGAGGGTTTCTGCCTCCACCACCGATCTGGGCAGTGAATTCCACACACCCAGCACCTTCTGAGTGAAAAGGTTGTTCCTCATGTCCCCTCTAATTCTTCTACCAATCAAGTTAAATCTGTGTCCCCTAGTAATTGACCTCTCCACTAGGGGAAAACAGGACCTGCCGACTCTATCTAGGCCCCTTATAATTTTGTACACCTCAATTAAGTCACCCCTCAGCCTTCTCTGTTCTAAGGAAAACAAACCTCTCCTCTGTACTCTCTCCAGACCAATTATGTCCTTCCTGTAATGTGGTGACCAGAACTGTAGACAATACTCCAGCTTGGCCTAACCAGCGTTTTATACAGTTCTAGCATTACATTCCTGCTTTGGTTCTATACCTCGGCCAATACAGGCAAGCATTCCATATGCCTTCTTCACTTTATCTACCTGTCCTGCCACCTCAGGGGCCTGTGGACATGCACTCCAAGGTCTCTCACTTCCTCTATCCCTCTCAATATCCTCCTATTTATTGTGTATCCACTTGCTTTGTTTGCCCTTCCCAAATGCATTACCTGACACTTCTCCAGATCGAATTCTAATTGCCACTTTTCTGCCCAACCAAACCATTGATATAATTCTGGAGTCTACAGCTATCCTCTTCACTTTCAACTACACGGCCAAGTTTTGCGTCATCAGCAAATTTCCCAATCATGCCTCCCACATTTAAGTCCAAATCATTAATATATACCACAAACAGCAAGGGATCCAACACTGAGCCCTGTGGAATGCCACTAGAAACAGCTTTCCATTCACAAAAACATCCGTCGACTACTACCCTTTGTTCCCTGGCCCTGAGCCAATTCTGGATCCAACTCACCACATTGCCCTGTATCCCTTGGGCTTTTACTTCTCTGACCAGTCTGCCATGTGGGACCTTGTCAAATGCCTTACTAAAATCCATGTAAACAACATCCACTGCACTACCCTCATCAATCCTCCTTATTACTTCCTCAAAGAATTCAATTAAGTCAGTAAGACATGACCTTCCCTTAACAAATCCATGCAGACTATCCCTGGTTAATCCGTACCTTTCTAAATGACAGTTTATCCTGTCCATCAGAATTGATTCTAATAATTTGCCCACCACCGAGGTCAGACTGACCAGGCTATAATTATTTGGTCTATCCCTTGCACCCTTTTTAAACAATGGTACAACATTTGCAGACTTCCAATCCTCTGGTACCTCGCCTGTATCTAGTGAGGATTTGAAGATGATCCTCAGAGCATCCACTATTTCCTCCCTGTCTTCCTTTAACAGCCTGAGATACAGTCCCATCCGCCCTGGTGATTTATCCACTTTCAGGGATGTCCTCTCTCGTTATGTTTATCGCACCTAATATTTCACACTCCTCCTCTTTAACTACAATGTCTGCATCATCCTTCTCCTTTGTGAAGACAGAAACAAAGTACTCAGTAGGACAGTCTGCCAAATAAAATATTTTTCATGGTTGCCTAGTCCAAATAGTGGTGCCTGGTAAATGAATGTGCATTAGTTCATTAATCTGCTATAGCAGGTGCTCAAGAACGAGTTATAAAATCACTGCCCTGCAGGTTTCCTTCCAGTTAATTGGCAAAAATGCACCATAAGCTGCCTGACAAATTATTGTTTGTTATCATAGAACATACAGCAAATTGCTTATGTGACAGAACCAAATTGCTGTCTAACTACTCATCATGCTGGAGCCCTATGGACTTTATACAAGGCTAGCCACCTTTCTAACTGAGACAGAGGGAGAGCGATATGAGCGGAGAAAGGGAGAAAATGTAAGGAATTGGTCACAATTGCTTGATTTAAATGAAAGTGGAATACAACCATTAGAAGGAAACCCTGGTGTGTTCTGTCTAGTGCTTGGATCTCACTGCAGTGTCAGCGAAAGTACAGTCTTTCAGAAGACATACTAAGAAACTTGAAAGGAGGGTAAGTTTTCTTGCCCAACACCAAAGGATGTTCTGCTAAATGGTCATTGAAAGATTTGAATGGTAACCATATAAATGAATGGAGCTGGATCTCAGGTGTAGGCCAACAAGATCTAGATCTAGCTATTAAAATTAAAATTGATTGCATGTGGTGCACTCTTCCTGTCTGCAAACCTTACATCTTGTCACAATTTTTACAACATTTAAGATTGAAAATCCATAAATGAATAATGGAAAAATTTCAGTTTGATTAATCAAATCATTAAAAAATGCTCTCTCAAATTTATCCCTCCCAGTACCTGAAATTTTTTGTCTAAACAAAGGTTTTAAAATACAAAAGAAATTCACAATTATGTGGTTAAACATATTCACTGAAGTATGTTTTGTGCCTTGTCATACCGATACCAAGTGTCAGCTGTGGCTTAGTTAGTAGCATTCTCACCTGAGTCACAAGGTTCCAGGTTCAAGTCCCACTCCAGGGCTTAAGCACAAAAGTCAAAATGACAGTTTATCCTGTCCATCGGAATTGATTCTAATAATTTGCCCACCACCGAGGTCAGACTGACCAGGCTATAATTATTTGGTCTATCCCTTGCACCCTTTTTAAACAATGGTACAACATTTGCAGACTTCCAATCCTCTGGTACCTCGCCTGTATCTAGTGAGGATTTGAAGATGATCCTCAGAGCATCCACTATTTCCTCCCTGTCTTCCTTTAACAGCCTGAGATACAGTCCCATCCGCCCAGGGAGTGTCCCGGAGATGCCATCTTTCTGATGGGATGTTAAACCAAGGCCCAACTGCTTGCTTGGGTGGATGTGAAAGATCCCAAGGCACTATTTCAAAGAAGAGCCGGGGAGTTATTCCCATTCTGCTGGCCAATATTTATCCCTCATCAACATTACAAAAACAGATTATCTGGTTATCACGTTGCTGTTTGTGGGAGTTTGCTGTGTGCATACTGGCTGCCCTGTTTCTTGCATTACAAGTGACTACACTTGAAGAAGTACTTCATTGACTGTAAAGCGCTTTGAAACGTCCGGTGGTTGTGAAAGGTGCTATTTAAATACAAGTCTTTAGTTGAAGATCGCTTGCTCTCCCAAAAACCTGGATTTGGACTTTTGGCCAGAGCAACAACAGATCCTCCTGTCAAATAATGCGGCGTGCATCATTTCCATTAGTATTTAAGTGAGCCAAATAAGAATGCTTCTCTTACAGTCTTTAACAAAATCTACTGGGTATCTGGAAACCAAATTTCAAGTTTTGAGGTAAAATTTACAGTGAATGCTTTTCAAAACAGGGGTGCCCATCTAAGAGGAAAATGACTGACTACACACCCGTTAGAGTTTTTGTTGGCTAATTCTACTCTCCTAAACTGCGCAAACACAGTAAGTTGAGACACACAGAGAGAAAGATGCACAAGCAGATTCTTGTCCCTTTCACAAACAGAATTTTTTTTTAAATTAATCAAACTTGGAAAGCCGCTAATTCTTCCCCAGGTTTTGCCTAAATGTAAAAATTCTGATTACTGACACCTGCGAGATATAAAGCAGGAAGAGAAATAAAAAGATTGAATGGTTATATCAATAAGGATGTTAACAGTGTGATGGTGAAAATGTTTTAAAAAGTATGTGCAACACTTGGGTGAAGTGCATATGATATGCAAGACTTTCATGATTACATAAATATTGATTAAAAAAAATATATATTACAGCCCAAGAGGAAGGACTAATACTACTAGTGTACTACCGGCAGCTGATAAGGGTTGGAGCTGACTGCATTGTAGGGCCCAACCCTGAATGCTGCTGGCTGAACTCGAGGACAGAGCTGAGGTTACAGATCTGAGCAGAGTATTACCAGAATGTTGTGGCCTTTCTTTTGATGGAGATGCAATTTTAACAAGATACAACTGGAATCTAGTAGTGATCTGCCCCAGGGCTGGTCCACTGCTCATTTCTCCATGCCTCAATGTCCTGTGCTTTCCTCTTCAGTTGCATGCAAGAGCCTCCTATTTTTTAACTTCCATGAGAAATGAGCAATAGGACTAGGGAAAAAGTAAATGAGGTGGTTTCCCATTGCCTTCCTCATGCGTGCTTTTAAGGAAACACAGATCCTCTTATAAGATCCTCCTCCACTTGTAAGCAGCCATTGGTCCTCGAGATTCTAACTCTTGTGCAGAGACCATCAAAAACGTCCTGGTTCCACCACTGGCCATGGCTTTTAATCCTGAGCATGGGCCCTTATCTGGGCCGGGAGCAACTTGCAAAAGGACAGGGACGACCGAATGAGCTATGAGAAAATAAGAGAGAAGATCACGTTCTCTAGGAGTAGGTGAGGTAGGTTGGCAGGCATGGGGTAATGGGGAAAGAAAGAGAATCGCAAGGTATATGAAGAATCAGATAATGGAATCTGATGTAATCATATAATCAAATACTACTTACAGTCATAATGGCACAGTAGGAGGCCATTTGGCCCATTGAGTCCATGCCAGCTCTCTGTAGAGCAATCCATTCAGTCCTTTCCACCACACTATCCCCGTAGCCCTGTACATTTATTTCCCTCCAGTGCCCACCCTCATATGTTCTCCTGCATATTTCTAGGTAAATGAGAAAGAGAACACAGGTTTGAGAATGAATTTAAGGTAATAAATAATTCTTTAACTCAAGAGCATGACACCTAGTAGGTTTATTGAGGCAAAATTCAATGAACCCCAAAAACAGGCAAGGGGATGACAATATGGAATTAGCCAGAACCCTCTGCATCTGAGGCAGGCAAACCACCCACTTTGTGCTTTCTGCTAATTAACATGATTGTAGCATGCAGCCAACACTGACAGCGCTGTTGACCAGCTGCACACCTCAGTAGGGAACCCAAATCATGAAAGGTTAGCACCAATTTAAGCTAGCCTGCACCTCTCAAAGGGAAGATGCATTGTGGCTGGAGCAGGTGCTGGAAGTCAGTCATTCTACAACTGACTCTGACCTGGGAAACACAATCATGGCACAACATGGCAAACAACCTGCACCAAGATTTTCTGATGCTGCCCTGAGTGCCGTGGTCAGAGATTCAGAGAAGCACAACTATGCTCTAACCTCAAGGGGCCAGGAGGAACTCTCAGAAGGCAGTGGGATCAGATAGCTGTGGTAGTCAATGCCATGAACCAATCCCCAAAAACCTGGATGCAGTCCTGCAAGAAGTTCAATGACCTCACATGAATGGTCAAGCTCAGTGAATGCATTTTGTTATGAACACTGGACTCTGTAGCATTATGATGTTTTAAAAATCTTTTAATGTAGTGTAAGATGGAGTCAGAGAAAACATGTGGCCTCACGCCAAGTCTGCTTAAAGACAAGACAAGAATCTTGGTTACCAAGGAACTTAGATCAAAGACCCTTTTGAAAAGCAGAGAATGTAAGGTTATAACAGCTGACAAACAATGGGTTTCGCTTTCCCAGACTCTCAAATCTAAAAACAATGAGCCAGTGGCTCGGAAAATGCAAATGTGAATTGCAATTGCTAACACCTGGAAACGAAAGAAGGCCGAGGTGGTTCAGCTGTGGCCAGAGTTGTTGACTCTGCATATGGAAAAACAAATAGTTATTGACCTTCTGATTTTGGATAAATTCTAGAGTTTCAGAAATCTGCAGGCTGTCAGGAAGACTGGAAGACAATGATCAGCAGTGGCCGCCTCAGGTGGGGGAGGAGGGTGGGGAGGAGAGGGTATGCTCTCAGAACACTGATAGAGCGAAAGGCTGCGAAAACTTCAACCTGATTTGAAAGTTGGGGGTTTGCATAGAAGGAAAAGACCAACAGGGTCACCAGAGATCGCCTTATTCACAAAGTCCAGGTCGAAAGTGCTTGGAAGAAGTGAGCCAAAGGACGTTGACTTTGAGAAGGTCTGGGAGATCCAACTCATTGCAACTGAGAGGTGTTTGGGACTTTTAGCTGCTAAGATTTTGCTTCAAGGTGGACTTTGTAATGTATAAATGTGATGGGAGGTTTTCAATTGTTTTGGGGAGTCAAGAAAATACTTTTTTCTGTAATTTGGAGTTTTAGCTACTTACAAAGTACTATTTAGTTAATGGTGCGTTTTAGTTTAGTTGTTCTAATGAAAGTCTGGAAATGTGAAATGATGTGTAATTCTTTAAATTGGTCTGAGGAATTCATATCTTGTGTTTTAACGTTAATGGTCTTACTGAGGTCATAACAATCTTTAAAAGCCAAATCCCACCACTGCACCACTAGCTTCACACACTGCTCAATACACCACACCCCCATCACTCACTTACCAATCTTTATCAATTACGACTCATGCCCATCATTCATTGATTCACCTCACCCTCACAAACTTACTTAGCACTATTACAAGTTTCACATCCACAACACACAGCTTGTACACACTGCCAGCTATTCAACTATAGCAGCCACCCCAAGACATTGCATCATACTCAATGACATACTTCCCTCTCTCTTGCAGGACAAGGCACACCACTGGAGACAGCAGGTATTAACTGGTGGGGGATAGGTGCGACTGCAGATCCTTACCCCATCCATGGATGAGATGGTGCTCAACATCACTGATGCAGCCAATTCTGAGTCTGTGGCAGGCCTCAAACAATAGATAATGGCATCCTTCATACCTAACCCTCTTTCACATTGCATATCTCCCTCATCCCACAATCTCTCCTGATTTACAAACTGCAAATAGGAACATAGGAATAGGAATTGGCCATTCAGCCTGTTGTGCCTGCTCTGCCATTCAATTAGATCATGGCTGATCATCTACCTCAAAGCCACATTCCTGCGCTATCTCCACATCCCTTGATGTCATTTGTCTCCAGAAATCTATTGATTTCTGTCTTGAATATGCTTAATGATTGAGCTTCCACGGCCCTCTGTGGTAGAGAAGTCCAAAGAATCACCACCCTCTGAATGAAGAAAGTCCTCCTTATCTCAGTCTTAAATGGTTTACCCCTTATTCTGAGATTATGTCCCCTGGTTCTAGATTCACCAGCCAGGGGAAAACATCCTATTCATATACACCCTGTCAAGCCCTGTAAGAATTTTATAAGTTGCAATGAGATCACTGCTCATTCTTAAAAACTAGAGAATGCAGGCCCAGTTTCTTCATAACTATATGCCACCATCCCAGGGATTAGTCTGATGAACCTCTGTTGGCACTACCTCTATGGCAAGTATATCCTTCCTCAGATGAGACCAAAACTGTACACAATACACTAGGTGCAGTCTCACCAAGGTTGTATACAATTGCAGCAAGACATCTTTACTTTTGTACTCAAATCCCCTTGCGATGAAGGCCAGAATACCATTTACCTTCCTCATTGCTTGCTGCACCTGCACGCTAGCTTTTACTAACTCATGAACAAGGAAACCCAGGTTCCTTTGGACATCAACACTTCCCAACCTCTCACCATTTAAGAAATACTTAGAACTTGGAGAGATACAGCACTGAAACAGGCCCTTCGGCCCACTGAGTCTGTGCCAACCATTAATACTAATCCTACATTAATCCCTACCACATACCCACCTTCTCTCAATTCTCCTACCACCTACACTAGGGGCAATTTACAATGGCCAATTTACCTATCAACCTGCAAGTCTTTGGCTTGTGGGAGGAAACCGGAGCACCCGGCGGAAACTCACGCGGTCACAGGGAGAACTTGCAAACTCCACACAGGCAGTACCTAGAACTGAACCCGGGTCACTGGAGCTGTAAGGCTGCGGTGCTAACCACTGCGCCACTGTGCTGTCTTCTGTTTTTTCTACCAAAGTGGGTGACCTCACACTTATTCACATTATATTCCATCTGTCATGCTCTTTCCCATTCACTTAGCCTGTCCAAGTCCACTTGAAGCCTCCTTGCATCTTCCTCACAATTTATAGTCCCTAGTTTTGTCTCATCAGTAATTTTAGTATTACAATTGGTCCCCACATCCAAATGATTTATATAGATTACGACCAGCTGTGGCCCTAGCACTGATCCTTGTGGTACCCCACTACTAACAGCCTGCCATCCTGAGAATGGCCTGTTTATTCCTACATTCCGCTTTGTCTGTTAACCAATTCTCAATCCATACTAGTATATTACCCCCAATCCCATGCGCTCTAATTTTGTTTACTAACCTCCTGTGTGGGACCTTATCAAAAGCCTTCTGAAAATCCAAATACACCACATCCACTGGTTCTCTTTTATCTATGCTACAAAAGTAACATCCTCAAAAAACTCCCAACAGATTTGTCAAACATGATTTCCCTTTCGTAAATCCATGTTGACTCTGCCCAATTTTACCATCATTTTCTAAGCATCCAGTTATTGCATCCTTTATAGTAGATTCTAACATTTTCCCTACTACTGACAGTTCTCCATTCTCCCTCTCTTGTCTTCACCAGTAATGGGCACACATTTGTCCTGGCTAATTTTTTCACATACCTAAAGAAGATTTTAAAGTTTGTCTGTGAGAATGGACTCTTATATTCCCCCCACTCCCATCCCTATATGCCTTTCTCCTTTCAGATACCCAAGAACTGCAACCTGGCCAGACAGTGGTGGAAGATAAGAAATAGGAGCAGGAGCAGGTCATTCAGCCCTTTGAACCTGCTCCACCATTCAATAACATGGCTGATCTTTTACCTCAACTCCAAAAAAGGTACAAAAACAAGACAGTGAAGAAGAAACACCATCACTCGATCTCACACTCGCAGTGTAGAGGATGGCTTAGAGGCAAGATACGTCATCGGGCAAAACTGGTCTGCAGTCAAAGCAGGGGGCAAGAGTAACACAGGAGCCAGCTCCCCAGAGGGATGAGGTCACACATCAGTTCTGCTGCAGAGGACTTAGATGAGCACTTCGATGGGGTAAGGTACAGAAGGCACCTGGTGGGTCTACATAATTAAATACTTGGTGAATTGGAAGGCCTGCTAGAAAGTCTGTGTGCAACATCAAGCCACAGGGAGTACAGGCACCGACTTTGCACAGGGCTTTGTGCAAAGCTTGGAACCTGAGCATCAAAGTGGTGGCCAACGTCATTATCGCACTTTTGGACCCAACTGTGACGCAGTGCTTGTTGGCCAATGCCTCAGCTTCCATACAGCACTAACAGAAGCCATCCAACATCTGGGTGCTGCAGTGGAAACTCAGTCTTCAGTCATTCAAGCTCAGCTTGCTGCAATCATGACTGTGGATACCAGTGCTCAAAAGGGCATGTAGGGTATCACAGCAGTCCTGCAATCTGCTCACAACACAGGCCAAGGCACATGAAAGAGAGGCACTAAAGTAGCACACAAGGGTTATTAGTTGACATCTGTATGGGATATGGTAAATGTTACATGATACTGTGTAGAGCATTGGTTAGGCCACAGCCGGAGTTTTGCATGCTGTTCTGGTCGCCACATTAAGGAAAAGACATAATTGCTCTGGAGAGAGTGTATACAGGAGATTTACAAAAATGTTGCCAGGGCTTGAAGGTTGCAGCTATGAGAAAAGATTAGATATTAGGGTTGTTTTCCCTGGAACTGAGGGGTGACTCAATTAGGTGTACAAAATTGTGAGAAGCCTAGATAGAGTGGACAGGAAGGACCTGTTCCCCTGATAGGGAGGTCAGTTACCAGCAGGGCACAGACTTAAAGTGATTGGTAGAAGGATTAGAGGGGACATGAGGGGAAACTTTTTCACCCAGAGGGTGGTGGGTGCCTTGAATTTGCTGCCAGGAATGGCGGTGGAGGCAGAGACCCTCAATTCTTTTAAGAGGTACCTGAACATGTACTTGAGGTGCTGTAACCTGCAGGGTTATGGACCAGGTGCTGGAAAGTGGGATTAGTTTGGGCAGGTAGTTTATTTGGCCAGGGCAGACACGATGGGCTGAATGGCCTCCTTTTGCGCTGTACTTTTTCTATGTTTCTATGGTATGATTTCATTTATAAATTTCGCTTGGAATGTTTATTTTGTGGTGACTTTTATTTTTGTATTGCGGTCTGCTTTATCACACTTCATATGGTTTTCATTGTATGCATGCTGTTCACATATGTATGGATTATAGAGTCATAGTTATACAGCACAGAAACAGGCCCTTCGGCCCATCATGTCCGTGCCACCCAACAAGCACCTATCTATTCTAATCCCATTTTCCAGCACTTGGCCCGTAGCCTTGTATGCTATGGCATTTCAAGTGCTCTTCTAAATACTTATTAAATGTTGTGAGGGTTCTTGCCTCTACCACCTCTTCAAGCAGTGTGTTGCAGATGCCAACCACCCTTTGGGTGAAATTTTTTTTCCTCAAATCCCCTCACCTTAAATCTATGCCCCCTGGTTATGACCCCTCCACTAAGGGAAAAAGTTTCTTCCTATCTACCCTATCTTTGCCCCTCATAATTTTGTATACATCAATCAGGTCCCCCCTCAGCCTTCCCTGCTCGAAGGAAAACAACCCTAGCCTATCCAGTCTCTCTTCATAGTTGAAATGCGCCAGCCCAGGGATCCTAATGAATCTCCTCTGCACCCTCTCCAGTGCAATCACATCTTTCCTATAGTGTGGCGACTAGAACTGTACACAGTACTCCAGCTGTGGCCTAACCAGTGATTTATACAGCTCCATCAATAACCTTCCTGCTCTTACATTATATGCCTCGGCTAATAAAGGCAAGTATCCCATATGCCTTCTTAACCACCTTAACTACCTGTGCTACTGCCTTCAGTGATCTATGGACGAGTACACCAAGATCCCTCCGACCCTCTGTAATTCCTAGGGTCCTACCATCCATCGTATATTCCCTGCCTTGTTAGTCCTCCCAAAATACATCACCACACTTCTCAGAATTAAATTCATATTGCCACTGCTCTGCCCATCTTACCAGCCCATCTATATCGTTCTGTAATCCAAGGCTTTCCTCCTCACTATTTACGACACCAATTTCCATGTCATCTGCGAACTTACTGATCATACCTCCTATATTCACATCTAAATCATTAATGTACACTACAAACAGTAAGGTCCCAGCACCGATCCCTGCAGTACACCACTGGCTTCCAATC
Organism: Heterodontus francisci; assembly: GCF_036365525.1. Classification (NCBI taxonomy): domain Eukaryota; kingdom Metazoa; phylum Chordata; class Chondrichthyes; order Heterodontiformes; family Heterodontidae; genus Heterodontus; species Heterodontus francisci. Next base: position 265,816,914 of record NC_090371.1, read on the forward strand.
ACAAAAACAACCCTCGACCATCACCCTCTGCCTCCTGCCACTAAGCCAATTTGCCAAATTGCCCTGGATCCCATGGGCTCTTACCTTCTTCACCAATATCCCATGCGGGACCTTATCAAAAGCCTTACTGAAGTCCATGTAGACTACATCAACTGCTTTAACCTCACCTACACACCTAGTCACCTCCTCGAAAAATTTAATCAAATTCGTTAGACATGATCTCCCCTGACAAAGTCATGCTGACTATCCTTAATTAATCCTTGCCTCTCCAAGTGGAGATTAATCCTGTCCCTCAGAATTTTTTCCAGCATTCCCTACCACTGTTGTTAGACTCACCAGCCTGTAATTGCCTGGTTTATCCCCGCTACCCTTCTTGAATAATGGTACCACATTCGCTGTCCTCCAGTCCTCTGGCACCTCTCCTGTGGCCATAGAGGATTTGAAAATTTGTGTCAGAACCCCTGCAATCTCCTTCCTGGCCTCACATAGCAGTCTGGGATACATCTCATCTGGGCCTGGGTACATATCCACTTTTAAGCCTGCTAAACTGCTAATATCTCCTCCCTTTCAATGCTAATTTGTTCAAGTATATCACAATCCCCCTCCCTAATGTCTACACCTACATCGTCCTTCTCCATAGTGAACACAGATGGAAAGTAATCACTGAAAACCTCACCTATGTCCTCCGGCTCCATACACAGATTGCCAATTTGGTCCCTAATGGGCCCTACTCTTTCCCTGGTTATCCTCTTGCCCTTAACATACTTATAAAACACCTTGGGATTTTCCTTCATCTTGCCCGCCAGTGTTTTTTCATGCCCCCTCTTCGTTCTCCTAATTACTTTTTAAAGTACCCTCCTACACTTTCTATACTCCTCTAGTGCCTCTGCTGTTTTCAGCCCTCTGAATCTGCCATAAGCCTCCTTTTTTTTTCTTATCCAATCCTCTATATCCCTTGACATCCAGGGTTCCCTGGACTTGTTGGTCCTACCCTTAACCTTTACAGGAACATGTTGGCACTAAATTCTCAATATTTCCTTTTTGAATGACTCCCACTGGTCTGATGTAGACTTTCAGACAAGTAGCTGCTCCCAGTTCACTTTGGCCAGATCCTGTTTTATCACATTGAAATCGGTCTTCCCCCAATTCAGTAACTTTATTTCCGGTCCATCTTTGTCCTTTTCCATAGCTACCTTAAATCTTACAAAGTTATTGTCACTATCCCTGAAATGCTCCAGCACTGACACTTCTACCACTTGTCCAGCTTCATTCCCAAAGATTAGGTCCAGTACCGCCCCCCCTTCTCTTGTAGGACTTTCTACGTGCTGGCTCAAAAAGCTCTCCTGTGTGCACTTTAAGAATTCTGCCCCTTTAAGCCTTTAGCACGAAGACTATCCCAGTTAATATTGGGGAAGTTGAAATGCCCTATTACCATATTATTTTTACATCTGAGATTTGCCTACATATCTGCTCCTCTATCTCTCCCTGACAGTTTGGAGACCTGTAGTACACTCCCAACAAAGTGATTGCCCCCTTTTTGTTTTTAAGTTCTACCCATTTGGCCTCATTTGAGGAACTTCTAAGATATCATCCCTCCTTATTGCAGTAATTGACTCCTTGATCAATAGTGCAATGCCACCTCCTCTTTTACAACCCCCACCCCATCCCCCCGTCACTCCTGAAGATTCTATATCCTGGAATACTGAGCTACCATTCCTGCCCTTCCCTCAACCATGTATCTGTGATAGCAATATCATATTCTCATGTGTTAATCAACGCTCTCAATTCGTCTGCCTTACTTGTAAGACTCCTTGCATTAAAAAAGATGCAATCCAGCCTTGCATTATTCGCTTGTGCCTTAAATGTTCTGTATTTGCTCTGCCTCCCAGACTTGACTTAGTTTCTCTTCTATATTTGGCTGTGCATTACCCTCTACTGTGTATCCCATCCCCCTGCCAAATTACCCACAGGAGGCATCAGTCATGTGATTAGCAAATGTCTTTGTCGCTCAGAAGCCACCCTTTGGTTTGCCATGGTGGATCAAATGCAGATGGCACAGAGGACTACCGCAGAATGAAGGCATCATGACTGCTGTCAAGATACTGTGGACTGACCTGCATGATTTGCTGCACATGGTTGCAAACCAATTGGACATTGAGGGAGTAAAATCCCTTTCGGTTGCAGTACATTTCAGTTGACATATGGCACTCACAAAGCAACATGCGTGTAGTCAAATGGTACCCTGGGAAAGCCTACAATCCTTGTGAAAGCATGAGCTCGCTCAAGCTGCTCCTCACTGGCAAGAGAGGATGAAATATAGTCTGCTCTTCTTGAATAGAGCATGTCAAGTGGCATCCTCTTATGCAACTGTAGACGGCAAACTGCAAGAAGTTGCAAATACCTCAAGCTGCAGCCTAGGAGCCAGATGCATAAAAGTTACCATAGTCACTAACAATGCAGTCCTCGTCCTGCTCCAAGATTGCTCTTGTGTCAGCAACGGGTGGTAGATTTCAGTGAGAACATCTTTAGTGAAGTGGAGAATTTGGACACATAGTTCTTCGCTAAGGTTCAGTTAAGAAAATTGCTCCCTGACCACCTGGAGAAGATATGGCCTCCTGCTGAAAGCCCTTCTTCCCCACACCCCCTCCCTCTTCTAGCAGCTTGCCTTGTGTGCCCTCTGCTTATTGTCCCAGTCAGGGAAATGCCTACTGCTGCACCCATGTTTGGGAGCAACTGGTCTGTACGGAAGCCTTGAAGTCAGGACCAATTCCTTCAGCACTTGCCACAGCAATCCTTGTAGACTTTAGCAACTCTAAACAACTACAGAAAACACCAGACACCTGTAGAGTCACAGAAATACCCAGTAGAAATCAATCAGCTGCTAACCTGAAAGTAAGTCGACGATCCCTTTAAAAAGCCTGGGAGTGGTCCTTCCTGCTGGAGTGTTCAACTCCAAAATAGCAGTGCTGACATTACATTAACTGAAGTCATGACATCATGTGACTATTCTGCTTCCTCTGACAAATGCTCACTGCGCATAAGCCAAAGCCCTCACCAATAGGACACCTGGTGCGACCTGCACATGAGTGCGCGTGCACCACAGACACCATTTTGGACCTCCGTCACTCGTAGCGCCCAAAAAACAGGTGCTATGCATCCAAATTTTGTGCCAAGACATTGCAGCCATTTAAGTTGTTGTTGGTCGAGTTGGAGTACCAGAGAAATGAACATTTTCTTGAATTTGGCCTCTTATGTTCATTACATGAAGAATTGGGTAGCAGATGATGACCACTAGTAATCCTCTTATGGGTCTACATTCAGAACAATTAGTGCTAGGTAATGAACCCACCTGTGCCTTTGCAATTTGTGTTGTATTTGTCTCGTGTATTAATTCGGTGTCAGTGAAGTAGCATCAGCAGTAGACTGACCAAGGTGGCTCACTGTGATATAGATCAAAACTGGTTATGTCAGTTGCACTGGATGCAAAGCTTGTAGAATCAGCTCTATCTGGTGTACGCTGAAATGCCCAAACAAATGTAATAGCTTTGGTGCATACTTTATGACTAACTTCGGTAGTGGCCATCCAGCACAGTACTTAGAATACAATGAACTGTTTAGAACAGATGGAGGTGGTGGCTGCAGTGGAAGATTTTCAAACTGAATCGAAATGGCAGAAGCCTTGAATATGTAGCTTTTTTTCAAAACCCAGCAGAGTCAAAAAATTTTAAGGTTAGATCCAACAAATTCCACAAGAGTTTTGGGAAATACTTGCATTTGAGCAAACATTTACTCAAAGCTGGTAAAAAATAAACTGACACTCTTGAGCCAGACCTTTTACATTGCAGAGCAATTGTATTGGTCACAATGACACCTCTCTGGAGTTATGATCTACTACTTCTAGCATTTATACAGTGCCTTTAATATAGCAAAATGTTCCGAGGTGCTTCACAACAGCGTTATTCAAAATTTGACACCAAGCCACAGAAGCTACCAGGATGGATGACTAAAAGCTTAGTCAAAAGGTAGGCTTTAAGAAGTACCTTAGAGGTGGAGAAACAGAGGTTTACAGAGTGAATGCCAGAGCTTAGGGCCAAGGCAGCTGAAAGCATGGTCGCGAACGGTGGAACAACTGAAATACATGATGCACAGGTTGTCAGAATTGGAAGGGGGCATAGATCTCAAAAGGCTAGTAGAGTGCTGCAGGAGATTACAGAAGTTGTGAGGGATCAGAAAACAAGGATGAGAATTTTGAAATTGAGGTGCTGCAGACCAGGAGCCAATGTAGAATCCACAGGATGATGGGTGAACGGGACTTGGTGCATGACAAGATATGGACAGCAGAGTTTTAGATGACCACAGTTAATGTGAGGTGTAAGATGGGCGGGTCAGGCAGGAGAGCACTGGAATAGTCAGGTCTAGAGACAACAAAAAGCATAAATGAGGGTTTCAGCAACAGAACAGCTAAGGATCAGAGTCGGGCAATGTTACAAAGGTGGAAGTAGACAGTCTTGGCAATGGAGTGGACGTCGGAAGCTCATCTCAGGGTCAAATGCAACACCAAGATTGCAAACAGTCTGGTTCAGCTTTAGACAGTTGTTGCAAACCGGGACAGAATTGGTGGCCAGGGAAAGGAGTTTGTGGTGGAGACCAAAGACAATGACCTGGGTCTTGCCAATATTTAGTTGGAGGACATTTCTACTCATTCAATACAGGATGTCAGTCATGCTGTGAGACAAATCAGAAGCAGCGCAGAGAATAAGAAAGGTGGTGGTGAGAGAGCCGAGTGTCATTTGCATGTCCGTGGAACCTAATGTGTTTTCAGAATGTCACTGAGGGGCAACGTAGATGAGAAATAGAAGGGAGCCAAGGATAGATCCTTGGGGGACTTCATAGATAACAGTGCGGGACAGGGAAGAGAAGAAAATACGTACCAAATATTTTAAAAAGGTCCGCTCTTATCTAATTTTTCCTGATGAGAATGTGGTTTGCTGTGTCTCGAGGATGTGATATACTGCAAAAAGGAGCAAATTTGTGCCTCATCAATCCTGTGAATATGCTCAGTTGATAACAAATCTTCCTATATAGCTGATTCCTCTTAATTCAGATTTGTTTAATTTAAATGATCTTATAATTATTTTTAGTGAATTTCCACTGTGTTATTTATGTTGATTAATTCAAATTAATGAAAAATTCATTCATTGTGCAAAGAAACAACTTTAAATTATCAGACTTTAGACCCAGAGCATGTACCTCTAGTTTTACAGTGGTCAGTCCCATCAAGTATATTTTGACCACACGCTCACCTTCAAAACTGTCCAATGACATTCGTGGCAATCACTATGACAACGTATAACCAACTGCACTAAGAATGGTAAACTACAATTATGTGCAGAGGAACAATTAAACCATTTAAAATATTAAAATAACCATTTAAATTATAGACATCTTTTTAAATATTATTTCTGGAAAAATTACTTGGCACATTGTTTAATGGTTATATGAAATTTGTAGTGAATGCTGCAGAATGCTTTATACGGGATAGTAATAAAAATTCAATCTGATCACAAGGCACAGCCATCTTAGTGTATGTAACATAACACATGGAAGCAGAAAAGGCCTTTTTTTTTTAAAACAAGCCTTTTCCTTTCATAATTATTTACAATCCACAATCATTGACCGGACCCAATCTATTTCATTTTCTGAGAAATGAGGCTGCAAAGTTGCTCTACTAAAAAGTTAACGATGCCAAATGCCAGAATATCTAATTTATAACCCACATTCTTAGTCCAATACTAGCTGCCTTCATTGGCATCATATTTAGATGACCATTCTCTCATTTAGAACGTTGGAAACTTAAAATAGCCACTATACACAATTTAAAGATCTGTTTTTATTGTTGCTGTAAAGATTTCCTTTCGCAGTATGATAATGGCCATTTTAGGAATGCAAGTTTATATATGCATTATCAAACACACTGTTATCAATCCACACACCAATGTTCTAGATCACAAGATAAATAAGGGAGTGGAAGACCTATTTTTGTTCATTCATCCAGAAAAACCTAGTCATCCCATTACAACATCGAATTGTCTCAAATAATTATAAACTTGGTGCCTCCAGTACACTATCCAGTCCATTCATGGATCACTCTTATGAGAATGTCCTACTCTTCCTAAATTTGCTTTTCATGACTTTCAAATGTGTCCCTTGTCCTAATGCCACTGTTTAATTGCACATTCACATCCACAACCACATTCACAAAACTGAACAGTATGCTAACAGTTTCTGAATCTAAGTCATTAATTTAAATTAGAAATTAAAGTATCGCCATCCAAATGCAACATTTAGGGCAAGAACCCTATCTGTGGAAACTTGTACAAAATTGTTGGTAATGGCTGTTGAGCTTTTCTGGTGCAATTTGAAGAATTTATAACTTTTTTGGTGGTACCAATGCTGAAGAGGAGGAGAAATGTCCATTTTATCAAAGTGGAAGCTTTTCACTTTTGGCAGTTGATGACACCAATCATGGTTTAGTCAAGCACAGGAGAACTAAATGGAGCATAAACCTTTTCCACTCAACTTTAACAAGGTGCCGCAGCCCAAGATCTGAAGAAAACTCCTTACCGCACCAGGATGAATCTGATTCCATTTCCCATACCTCGGGCATCCTCTTATCTCAATCAAGATTGAGCATCTGCACAGTTTTGTGCTCTGGACTCCATGCCCACTAGAACCGGGTCAGAGGCTGCACAAACTCATTTCACAGATTATTGCTGGTGCAGTCAATAATTGGTGTTCAACTCCATGAGCTTCAACTTTAACGAACAGCCTCTTATGAGAGACACTTTATCAAATGCCTTCTGGAAGCCCATATAAATAGCATCCATACACATTCCCTTGCCCACCACTTTAGTCACCTCTTCAAAGAATTCTAATCAGATTTGCCAAGGCCTGACTTACCCTCTGATCAGCTGAAAATTTGTGTTCAGTCGTTCTATCCTTAACTCCAGACTAGTTATTTCTGACAACAGATGTTAGGCTAACTGGTCTACAAAATTTGCTAGTTTCTTTCTCTTTCTTAAACAGCAGAGTAATTTGTGCAATTTTCCCATCTAAAGGGACAGTTCCCAAATAAAGAGGATTTGGAAGATTATAGTTAGGACATCTGCAATGTTCTCACCTACTTTTAAAACCCTGAATGGGGATTTGTTGCTCTTCAGTACCATCATTTTGCTTATATTAATTTTTGAGATTCCCTGGTCCTGAGGGATGTCCAGCTTGCTGACCTCTTTCTCTACTGTAAGTACTGATGCAAAGCAATTATTCACCATGTCTGCTATTTCCTTATTTCTATTGACAAAACCACCCTTACTAGTTTTCAAGGGGTACACGTTGCTCTTGACCACCGCCTTTCTCCTAATGCAATTGTGTTGATTTTTATATTGCTTGCAAGTTTCTCTTCATACCTACTTTTTGCAACTCTTACTATGTTGTCAGCCTTTTCTGTTCTTTGTATCTTTCCAATTTGCCAGGATCTGTGCTTTTTATTTTGCACTGTTCTATGTTTCTCGTTTAGGTTTATTTCGTTCCTTGACTCTTCAGTCATGCATGGCTTTTTTTGGCAAGTAGTGCTCTTGTCCCTTAGGGGTAGAAACTGGTCCTGTACATGTTAAATTCTTTCTTCAACACCTTTCACTGATCTTCCGTTTCATCTATCAACAGGTTTTCCCACACAAATAAAATTACATCATTATTCTGCATTTACAGTTCTTCTCAGATAATGAATTATTCTATATCAGCACCAAGTCACAGTAACTTCAGACAAAGCAGACATCAACATCTCCTGGTTCCTTACTTAATCCCCCAACCTCACCTCACTGAGTTCCAGCTACTAGATTGAGCCCACATCCAACAATACAATGACATTCCCTTACATAGGGAGTTTCCTCTGCAGTGTTAATGGAAGAGGACAGACAAGAGTGATTTTAACATCCCATCCGCCTACAGTTCAGATGCAGCTCCAGTCAGATGGCAAGTGGGCACTGGTCTTTGCTACATAAGTGGCATTATGATGTTCCAGTGCTGTACAAGTCTAGGTGCAGGTAAAAGTACTGAAATTAATTACTGCCTTTTTTTAATATGAGATAAAATATTAACATCTACAATTGTTGAACCTGCCTCCATTTAGCGTTGCTTCATATTTTGTATCAACATGGTTGTTTTTCCATCAAAACTTCTTAACTCTCTTATAAAGCCTACCATTCAAGACTGAGTATTATTCACATACTAGTGAGCTTCCATGGCAAGTTGTACTAAGCGAATTTCCTTCAGAATGTCTTAAGTGATGTTCTACGTATGGGGATGAGCTCTATCTAGTGGCAGATATGCACAGCTGCCAACATGGCTATGTCACAGAATGGTGATGTTCAAATAGGGAGCACATGACATACCATAGAAACTTGAATATAGCATAGAATTCCCTCTCCCAATCTAACACCTCTCTTGCATTCCTAAATGTCATCAAGAGGAATTCCCTCTTTATCTACATCCTCTAGGTTCTCTCCCATCACAAATCTTCTCATCTATTAGTGGATCTCCTGTGTTGTTGCACAGGAGACAGAGGGTACACGATTAAAATATCAGGTAAGACACAACCTGTGTTATAATATAGGCCCTCTATCATGTTACTCAAAAAAAAGTATATATATTTGAAATCCTCAGTCAGACCCTATACAGAGAAAACTGAAATTAAACATAATATAATTTGTGAAATAGAAGGATATTCATGAATTTCATGGAATACTGCACTGAATTCAGAGACAGGAACCTTCTTGTGGGGTGGAGCTACAAGTCTTGAGCCTAAATACTTGTCTTCCTTCATTAACTAGAATGCTGCATACTGTATTGTATAGTGCACAATTGTTATGATTTGAAAAGGAGGAATAACCTTTGCCTGGAGACTGACGTGAATCTTTTTTCAAGCAGCACATTGGTACTGTAATTCCTGAATCAAATGGACTTGACAAATATAACTTTACAAATGGAGCTGAATCCTGCATCTCCCTGAAAAGGATTGCCACTGAACAGCATCTCCAAACAAAAAATGCAAGGACCAAACTGGGGATGTCCAAGATTCAAAGAGAACAAACTGAAAGTTAAAGTTTTTAAAGAACCGAGCAGATCAGATTGCTTGGTGTTTGGGAGGAATAGGGACTGGGTTCCCTCACTCAATTCTATGTTATTACCGACACTCAAGCAGTGTGAGCGGAATCTGTTAGAGTCATAGAGATACAGCACTGAAACAGGCCCTTCGGCCCACCGAGTCTGTGCCGACCATCAACCACCCATTTATAGTAATCCTACATTAATCCCATTTCCCGCTCACATCCCCACCTTCCCTCAATTCTCCTACCACCTACCTACAACTAGGGGCAATTTACAATGACCAATTTACCTGTCAACACGCAAGTCTTTGGCATGTGGGAGGAAACCGGAGCAACTGGAGGAAATCCACGTGGTCACAGAGAGAACTTGCAAACTCCAAAGAGGCAGTACCCAGAACCGAACCCAGGTCGCTGCAGCTGAGAGGCTGCGGTGCTAACCATTGTGTCACTGTTAATAGACAGTTTTTACAGACATCACGCAACTACATCTCGACAGGACAAATAACTAGCAAACAGGTTCCTAGCACCACTCTAACAATGAAAAATGCAGTTAATACATTTATTTAAATCTGGATTGCCCACCCGAGATCGCTGGGTATTCTGCTTACACACCTTTCCTTTCTAATATTTTTCAGTATTGTGCAGGATAGTAGAAGTAAGCTGCAAAAAATAAGCAAAATCAAGAATCAAACCTGAGTTGACAGGCCTGTGGATAAAATATACTGGAGTTTTTAAAAAAGGTAGGCAAGCCTCTGAGAAAACAATGCATATTTGTTAAAAATTATTTACATTTTCATCACAGAATCGTTACAGCGCAGGAGGCCATTCAGCCCATCACGTCCACACCGGCTCTCCGAAACAGTGCAATTCCCCCACCTTCTCCCCAAAACCCTGCACATTCTTCCTCTTCATAAAACTGTCTAATTCCCTTTTGAATGCCTCGATTTAACCTGCCTCCACTAGTCTCAGGCAGCGCATTCCAGACCTTAACCACTCGCTGCACGAAAAAGTTTTTCATGTTGCTTTTGCTTCTCTTACCAAATACTTTAAATCTGTGCCCTCTCGTTCTCGATCCTTTCACGAGTGGGAACAGTTTCTCTCTATCTACAGACCCCTCATGATTTTGAATACCTCTGTCAAATCACCTCTCAGCTTTCTCTTCTCCTCTCCAAGGAAAACAGTCCTAACTTCTTCAATCTATCTTCATAACTGAAGTTCCTCATTCCTGGAACCATTCTTGTGAATCTTTTCTGTACTCTCGCCTATGCTCTCACATCTTTCCTAAAGTGCGGCGCCTAGAACTGGACGCAATACTCCAGCTGAGGCCTAGTGTCTTATACAAGTTCAACATAACTTCCCTGCTCTTGCACCCTATGCCCCTATTAATAAAGACCAGGATACTGTATGCTTTATTAACCTCTCAACCTGTCCTGCCACCTTCAATGACTTACACACATATACACCCAGGTCCATCTGCTCCTGTGTCCACTTTAGAATTGTCATAGATGTCATATAGTCATACAGCACTGAAGCAGGCCCTTCGGCCCACCGAGTCCGTGCCGACCATCAACCACCCATTTATACTAATCCTACATTAATCCCATGTCCCCTACCATATCCCCACCTTCCCTCAATTCTCCTACCACCTACCTACACTAGGGGCAATTTACAATGGCCAATTTACCTATCAACCTGCAAGTCTTTGGCTGTAGGAAGAAACCAGAGCACCCAAGGAAACCCATGCGGTCACAGGGAGACAGGACTGCAAACGCCGCACAGGCAGTACCCAGAACCGAACCCGGGTCGCTGGAGCTGTGAGGCTACGGTGCTAACCACTGCGCCAGCCATAATTGTAATAATTGTACTCTTTATCTTATAATGTCTCTCCATGTTCTTCCTACCAAACCTATCACTTCACATTTCTCTGCATTGAACTTTGCCACCTATCCACCCATTCCACCAACTTGTTTATGTCCTTTTGCAGTTCTACACTATCCTCCTCACAGTTCACAATGCTTCCAAGTTTTGTACCGTCTGCAAAGTTGGAAATTGTGCCCTGTACACCAAGGTCTAGGTCATTAATATACATCAGGAAAAGCAAGGGTCGCAACACTGATCCGTTTACGTTTATAAAAACATAGAAAATAGGAGCAGGAGTAGGCCATTCGGTCCTTCAAGCCTGCTCTGCCATTCATTATGATCACAGCTGATCATCCAACTCAGTAGCCTGTTCCCGCTTTCACCCCATACCCTTTGATCCCCATAGAAACATATGTTTGTATGAAATTTTGTTTAAATACACAAGGAAGCAAAATAGCTGGTCAAGAAAAATTGAGAAAAAAAGATTTTAAAAATTTGATCTGTTACTTTTGTGGTAGTTGCCAAATGTTGACTGTTAGCTTTAGAATAGCTTTTGAAGAACTGTAAGTGTTTGTAAAGAGGTTTGTAAATGATTTAATTGGTGCAGTTTTAGTGCATAGGATAAATAGCAATAACTAGTTGGCTCACATGATTTTACTTTATTGACTTACAGACGTTCTCCCTTGCCCTGATGTCTATGACATCACTTGTGCGCCTATTGGGCAGAAGACAAGAACTTGTATTTATATAGCCCCTTTCATGTCCTCAGGATGAACTAAAATACTTCACTACCAACAAGTGCTTTAAGTATGGTCACTGTTGTGATGTAGCCAAAAGGAGCAGCTAATTTGCGCACAGCAAGGTTCCACAGACAAAAAAAACATGAGCAGATAATCTGTTTATGTAGTATTGGTTGAGAGACGTATTTTGGCCAGGACATTGGGAGAAACTCCGATTCTTCTTTGAATAGCAGCACTGTAGCTTTTAGGCCTACCTGAGAAGGCAGATGGGGCTTGTTTGGCTTTGCTTCATCCTCAGAAAATGAAGCATTCCTGAAGTACTGCACTAAAGTATCAGGCTAGATTATGGGCTCAAATTTCTGCAGTGGGGCTTGAATACATAACCTTCTGAATCAGAGACAAGAAAATATGAGAGAAAATCCTAACTGGTTCATCTAGCCTGTCCCATACAGCTGATACAACACAACAGTTGTCCCTTTTGGTCTGGCATCCGGGTATACAGACAACACTCCCACCTGAAGCCATCTACCATGAATGGAAAAAACACAAGATTAAAAACCTAGGCCAATTCAGGGGCCAAAATCTGGAAAATTCCTCTCTGAACCCTGAAGCAATCAAAATCAATTTCAGACCATATTGATCCTGACACTGTATGCTGTGATCTCTGCCCCAGCCACAAAGAGGTCAAGCTCTTTCTTGAAGCTATACAGCAAACCAGCATTCACTGCACAAGCCAGCAATCTGTTCCCAGAGAATAGTAAACCAGTGAAAAAGAACTGTAACAGCTAACCTCGTTCAGTCTTAAAGTAATTTGTAAGAATGACCCCTAATTCTCTCTGACCTAAATAATTTGCCCATTAAACACAATCTAGTCGCCTCATTATTTTCTAAACTATCAAATTACTCTAGTGTCTATTCAACTCTAAATATACAAACAGAACTCCTGAAGCCTATAAGGCAAAGCAAACACTTTGGTTAATGCTCCTTTGAACTTTCTTTTTTGCTCCTTCCCCCACCCGTACACCATTACCTCTGGAACCCCTTAAGAATCTATCCTTGGTCCCCTTCTATTTCTCATCACCCCTCGGCGACATCATCCAAAAACACATCCGATTCCAATACACACTTTGTTACGACTGAGATGGGAGAAGTGCACTGTCTTTTCCAGTCCCACTTCTTGGCAGGTGACAACATATATTTTAAATATGTTTGACTGAATCGTTAACTGAGTAATCGTATACTCTACTCTTTATCGCAGAATAAGATACACCAACCAGGTTTCTTTAATAAACAACAAAATTATCAGATTAAACAAGACTTATCCAGGAACGAAGCAAAGCATCAACACCAAGATTGAAATATAAAAGTTCCCTTTTTAAATTACCCCCCTCCCCCACACTGAAAAAAAATACAGAAATTCTCTCTATTACAAAAAAAAAGAACTAAAATTTTGGCCAAATACTTGCTAATTCATGAAGAAAAAAAGCTATGGAAGAAAGTCAGTTGTCCCTTTTGGTCTGGCATCCGGGTATATGGAGTCACTGGGATCTTTTCTAAAGCAGTTCTTTTTAGGCAGCATTGATAATTAATCTGGCAGGTTTTTCCAGCTTCTCAGAAGAGATGTAGAACTAGGGATTTTAGCTCTCCCACACTGGATCTTTGCAGGGTTTCTTCAAAGAGGTGGTGAAAGAAGTGAGCTGAGTGTTTTTCCTTGGCAGGCAAAACACCAACTGTCTTCAAAACAGTTCACACCCCAACTGAACTGAAAACAATATCCAAACCCCAAAGAGAAAGTCAACATCCTGACCTCCATAAGCCCCGACTTGTGGCTTCTCTGTAAACATGTTCCCCGGGTCACCAAGGTTTCTGCTGTTTATTGAGCTTAAAGCACATGATTCCCAGCACAAGTTGTTTTCAAACATCTCAAGTTTCCTTTCAGTGAACTTGGTGTAAAAAAAAACACATACATGGAATCTTTTCAGTTTTAACACAAGTCCTCAAAAAAACAAAATACTTAAAAATGGAAGCACTTTCGTAACAACTTACAGTGCCCAGTTCTACCCCACCAGCACTTTCTCAATTCCTCCTGGCCTCTTGTGCAAACCCCATTCCTTTTCTTTACATCTGGCAGCTGTTGCTTCATCTGTCTAGGTCTCAAGTTCTGAAATTCCTTCCCTCGATGTCATGGACTCTCCACAAAACCTACCTCTTTAATCAACCATTGCGTCACTTCTCCTAATATTTCCTTCTTTTGCTTACTGTCAATTTATGTCTGTGAAGGACCTTGGAATGTTTGGCTGGATTAAAGGGGCTATATAAATGTTAAAAACTCAGAATAAGAGCACTAACCCACACACTCTTACAACTTATATGCCTGTGGTGAAATCAAGGATCAGAATTCTAAAGAACAAAAGACCATTCAGTCCATCGCAACAGTGCTGGCACTCCAGAAGAGTTATCTGTCTTATTTCCTTTCACCATACTTTTAATTTTTCTTTTTTCAACATTTATCCACTATCCTTAAAAAAAACCATGAAAATTTTTACTTACACTTATTGCTTCTGGTAAGCCATGCCATGTCCTAACAATCCTCTACAAAAAAAAAATCTAACTTTTCTCAGAAATTAAATGTATGCTCTTGTATCACCAATTCACTGACCAGTTTTGATAATGTTTCCTAGCAACCTCAATTCTGAACACTGCCTTTGGACCACCAATTAATCTTCCTTCTCTGTTCTGGTAAAAACAGGCCTAGTTTCTTTAATTTCTCATAACTAACACCGCTCATTCCCACCATCACCATAGCAAATTTCTTCTGTGCCCTCTTCATGGCCCTGACGTGGACTGAAGGTGGTTACGCGGGTAGGGAGCAGCACAGCCATGAACTAATTTAAACACAAGCATGAGAAATTAAAATGAGACTTGGAGAGACTGGGAGCCAAAGTACGTCAGCAAGGGCAGGAATGACTAGGTGAGTGGGACTTAGCATGGGAGTGAATATGGCCAGCAAAGTTTTATTTAAGCTAAAAGTTTAATATGGTCAAGGAAGATCTGGTACTCTATAGCTAAACCAGTTGCACACCAGATATGCTGAAACCTGTGCCACTTAGAATTAAGGGAGATTAGATGGGGGCTGTACCAGGGAGAATGACCAGAATGGAGACAGCAAGCATCTTGCTGTGGAGAAGGATATCAAAAGGCAAGATGAGAAGGAAGTGGTTGGGCAACTTGTAGACAACTGCACATGTATTGTAGCAAGTGGACTAAGCAGTTGAGAGTTTGGAAGTGCAAGGAGAGAGCTTTTCCCCCCCAGGCAGAAATGCAGAAGGAAGTGGGATGGAAGGTGGTCGAGGAACGTGGAGGGTGAAGATTACAAGTGGTCAGAGATGGCCTTGCCAATGATTGAGACCATGGCTGTAGAGAACTCATGCCAGATGGCAAGGTCAAGACAGTGGACATGAATAAGAGTAGGAGTGTCTAAGGAGGACAGGTAGGCAATGAATTCAAAGGGCAGCAGGCAAGAAGAGCAGAGATGAGATTCAAATTACCTCAGCAAGTGGTGAGGTGCTTAAAGGAGGAAACAATGCCAAAAGGAGTAGGGAGGGAAAAACTAAGGTTTGATTTGGTGCTAAGGGCCACACACCACCATAGCAGTTAGTATGTAGGGCAGTGGTGGAAAGTATAGCCAGGTGCAGAGGCTTCAGTAAGGGGAAAGGTGTTGCTACCCATCACCTAAATTGCAGTCAAAGCCACATCACTGCATGAATCATCCACAAGATTGTTGGTGTCAAAGCCCTTATATGCAAGTGAATCATTTGGGAGGGAAATACAGAGATGTACCTTAATTTTAACAAGCTTCCCAAGCCACACCTGATTAAACACCTTTCCATTTACACAATATCCACTGCATTTTTTTCATCAACATACTCGATTACTTATGCAAATAACTTCATTAAATTTGTCAAGACGCAATTTGCATTTTATAAATATGATCCAGTTGTCCTTAATTAATTCATGCCTTGCTCGCTGAGAATTAATTTTATCATATATTATGGACTCTTGAAGCTTGCCCTACTGGTTTATGGTTACATAATGTATCCCTTTCCACTACTGAGGTGTTACACTGGCAACCCTGCAATTTTTTGGCATGACTTCCATAGTCAAGATTTAAGATTGTGGTCAGAGCCTTTACTATGTCCCCTCTGACTTTCCTCAACTTTTTACAATAAATATCAAGTTTCAATGTTTATTCCACTTGGAATTCCACTAACTTTTCAGTACTATTTCCTTATTTATAGTTAACCTGTCTAATTGTTCCATTTCCTCCTTGTGTACCTTTTCATTCCCAGCATGATACTCGGTGAGTACATTTCTGTGTTTTTGCACAAGAGTATCTGCCATTCCTTCATCCGGAGATTTCCTTTTTCATTTCTAACCAGTCCTACTTCTTCCTCTAACAATTTTTACTTTGTGCATGTAAAAATTGTTTTCCATTTCTTTTTTCAGTTCCTTGCTGGTCTTTCTTTATCCCTCCACTTAACCTTTTTGCTTCTCTTTTATATTTTCAATACTTCACTTAATTTTCATCTATTTTATTAACTTTAGATATCCTATACCCAAGTCTCATTCCCATTTTCTCTATTCATCCAAGGAATTCCAGCTTTTGATGCACCCTTTTGAGTTGCAAGAATATGTGTTGCTTATACCCTAAACCATTACCCCTTTCATACCTTATCTGACAGTTTTTTTTGAATTCATCGAAATTAATTCCCTTATGATTAAAATCTGCTTCTCCCTCTTTGTGTCCTTTTCTTTTTAATTTTTTTTATTTCAACCCCAATTACATTTCAGTTGCTGTATTGCCAGTACTCCTCCACTCTTGCATTACCTGCTCCACTTAATTTCCGAGAACTAGATGAAGTCAGCCATTACAGCATAGAAGGAGGCCACGCAACCCATGGAATCTATGCCGGCTCTCCGTAGAGTAATCCAGTCAGTCCCATTCTCTCCACTCTATCCCCATAGGCCTTCAAGTTTATTTCATTCAAGTGTCCATCCAATTTCCTTTTGCAATCATTGCTTCTGTTGCCACCAACCTTGTAGGCAGCGAATTCCAGGTCATTACCTATCGCTGCATAAAAAGTTCTTCCTCACATACCCCCTGCATCTCTTGCCCAAAACCTTAAATCTGTGTCTCCTAGTCCTTGTACTATCAGCTAATGGGAACCGTTTTTCTTTGTCTACCCTATCTAAACCTGTCAATCTTGTACACCTTTATCAAGTCTCCCCTCAATCTTCTTTGCGCAAAGGGAAGAATAAACTCATTGAATGAAAAACATAATAGTCTAGACAGAAATCCTAGATATCTTGTAGAAATTCTTCCCCTTCTTTTCTATTGTAGTCTCCCACTTGAATTTGTTCTCAGAACCTCAAAACTGTGGAATTACTTAGCTCCTTAAATGTTTCCTTCCTTCTACTATGTTCAGGCTTGAAAATCCAAGATTGGGTTCACATTCATTACTTCCTGATTTAGCTTAACTCTTTCAACTTCGATGATGTCATGTAATATAGCCCTTCATCATTCATTTTAATTTCTCTTAGCAATAAGATAAAATATGTAGCACCTCGATGTACAACAAAATATTGACAAACTGAGATAGCCTAAAGTTTAAAAAAAAGATGCCGTATCCTATATACACTGTTGTAGGATGATATGCCGCATTGACTTTTCAGCTCCCCTTAATTGGTTTGAGACTAAATTTGAAAACAGAACTTTTCAAACAGAGGTCAATTGTGCCTTGAAAACATCACCATAACAATCAGCTCCATCTATATACATCAATCCTGCAATGTCACTTCAAACTGCAATGGCTTAATTTTTCCCACAATCCATTAAGGAAGATCATAATTGTACAAATTAACATTTTGTTTGAAATTAAAAAAGTCTGTTTTTAATAGGTCTAATAAAAATAGGATTACAAACAATACACATTTCAGTGCAATACATAAACATTCCAGGACTGGAATACATACAATAAGATTTTTTAAAAATTCAATAGTTCCTAAATTGCGAACATGTAGGAAATAAACAGATACTCGACAAATGTTTCCATGAAAGGAATCGTCCGTAATGGTAGGTAATAATCTTGTTTACTCTCACCCCTACCAAAATATTAATTTCCTTTCTCCCCCACAGAAATAACAATTATAAGTACCCGCTCTTAGAATGCTTAAAAATAAAGCAAACTAGCACAGGCCAAAAGGAAATATTTTTTGCATTCGGCATCACAATTCTGTGAATACACTTTTCAAGATTTCAGGTGTGGTCAAAGAATATCATAATTGTCTCCAATTGAACTGTTTTTCTAAAAGAAACAAATGCTTTTTATGTATGAGAATCACCAAGTATACCAACGGGCAAATTAAAGTGAGGGTGACATGTTCACTTAAGATACAGTAATACAAGTTTATGAACTGACATATCTAAATGATCACTGGTAATGTTATTCTAACACATTATCCAGAAAATTCACTAGTGAACGATTCCAGAGCGTGCTCTGCAGTATTACTGGCAACTCCCACATAATTCCGGGCAGCTGCAATGCTGATGACAAAATGACGCTGCATATAGAAATGTACTTTTGAATAACTACATAGGAAAAACGGCAGAGATACAGCCATTCGGCCCAACCAGTCCATGCCGGCAACTAAGTAGCGCAATCCATACCTAGCATTTCTTATGGTAGCAGTAAATTCTAAATCACAAGCCAAGAAACATGCTGTGCAATATAAGATCATCCACTAACTACAATTCCACATTGCAATTAAACTTCTGTTCCGATACTGCAATACAGAAGCTAAATTATGCAACATATTAGGCAGTTATGAATTCCAGTCACGACTGTGTGTTCTTTCCTGCATTACTGTTTTCCTCAAAACTCAATTATTCTCGTAAGCAAAGAGAATTTACAGCAACGAAAATCACGACTAAAAACCATCCTGGGAGAACCATTTATTAATGTTTACATAATGGATTATTTCAAAATTTAAGAAAATAAGGCAAGCAATTAAAAATTATTCCAACCAACTTCATAAGCCTATATTCAAATGTTATTTCAATAGAATTTAAAAACACCCGTTTCTCGTCAACTAAGTGCAACTGCTGTCGGCACTTCGACATCTATATTTCAGGTTCCTTCAATTGAGCTCGATTATTTTACAATAAAAAGGATACTGATGCCAAAGGACAAGTGTTATCACATCAAAACAGAAAAGGCATGTCAACATATTTTCGCGATACGCAGCTGCAACTTAGCAACAAGCCTAGTCACTCTGCAGCAAGTGGTTTTATATAGTTTGTATAAATCCGGCAACCACGCCCCACTACATCCCAGCAAGTTCATAGATATGACTGATAAGGCCGAATTTACTGCCAGATATCATTAATATTTCGCATGCCACTCACATGTGGTCTATAAAACGAGCTAATTGTACAGTTGATGCTTTTTGACTGAACATCAACAATTTGAGAGACTTAGATCTTTAGTTACTATTAAGCCCCAACATAACAACGTGAATTTAAATTTACAAAAGGTCAAAGAAGCTGAATGGACTTGACTGCCGAAAAATCTATTTAAGAATTTTAATAAATCACCATAAAGTGAATCTGGGTACTCCCGGGATTACAGTGTAAAAATAAACACGGATCACGATATGCACTAAATAGGATTTGGAGAGGCTTAGTTTTTTTTAACTGAATCAAAGTTGTACATGCAAAACCCGAAAACGCTAATTAAGGATAAGGAACTTGGTTCATTATAACATTTTAAAGCTCGGGTGTCAAAGTAATGGCAGTGGCGATGTGTGGAAGAGCGTACATTCCTGTTGGAAAATAAATCATAACGAACTCTCGTCACCAGTCGCGGATAGAGAAATGATCATCATCTGGTACACCAACACCTAGCTCTACTCAGACCGTCGACAAACTGACTCTGCACCAGGTGGACCCAAAACCACAGCCTCGATCCAACCCGACAAACACCACGTTAATAACCTCGCCCATCACTAAAACATCGATAAGATGATAAAATTCCGTTTCCATCAGTAATCCTTGGCCTCAAATTGGGCTGGCTGCATGAATACATAATCCCGAGACGCAGAAACAAAATGAGATGTAGAATATAGGAAGGGTCATACCAACCGATATAATGCCCTTGTGTATAGATGATGTACGTGACCAACTGGAAAACGCATTGGATGGTTACGTGTAAAAGGTCACCCAAGAGTTTATTAAATACTGTTTGAAAATTCACAAAGGACGTTGAAAATGGAAACAAATAAATGTATCAGAAAAACATTTAATCCATTTTTTGAACTTGACCTTTTGCTCAACTTAGTCTCAGCCGTAAAGAGAATTTAAAACCTCCGTCCTGACGCATTATTCATACAACTCAGACGCGCCACATTTGCAAAAGGAAGGAGAGCTGGTTGCTTCCTAATCGGAATTTACTGAAAATAAATTCAACCGATTGAAATCGATCCGACTCTCCTCCCCCTGCACCTTCTCCGTGACTTCTCCACCTAACCTGACCAGAAACGCACCGCCCCTTCCGCCCCCTGTTGGTCGAAACCCGCCACCCGCGCCCTGACGTAAGGAATCAGTGGGGCCCGGCCCATTTTCCCATTGGTTAAAGCCCCCATCAATCCTTCGACGTCACAATAGTTAAGGACGGCATCAAGTCAGGTTGTAATTAGCCATTAATTCAGAGAGGCCCATCGGTTAAAGGACAAACACGGGGGGTGGGGGCCGATAAAACATACGCACTTGCCCTTATTCAAAAACCACATCGTTTGCTGACAATTTACAAATATATAAAAGCAGGAGACGCTGGCGTTCATAAGAGGTGCCCGATAACACAAGCCAGGGGCGATGGAATGAAATACTACGGACCTGTCATTCTGAACAAAAACGATTGTTATTTTTTGAATTTTAAACCGTTCCCCCATTCTGACGCATCTCGAGGCTGCCGGCTGACATTTAAAAACACACACGCCTCCCGGCACCAACAAGCCGGTTCATTTTGCCACAACGATTCGCACATAAAAGGCACGACCAGCGCGCCCACAACCCCCGCCCCTAACGGCGCGTCAACCATGAGAGGGGCAGTTTCGCTAAGACAGAGGAGGGGGAGTGATAAAAGAGCGGCGTCGCGTCCATTTATTCCAGTGAATGTTACCTGATTCTCCCCGCTACAGGAGTGGGAGGCGGCGCGGCCCCGATCTATCGCTCTCTGTCCGGCGTTGGCAGCAGGGATCGGCCTCCCCGTCCCGCTCGCTCTCGACTGCCCTTGTGATTCGATTGACGTCCTCTACCCCCCCACCCCCCAGTCCCTGCCACTGCCACCGCCGCCGCCGCAGCCTCACACAGCGCGAGGCCCCCGTCGCCAAGAGAAGCACGTAGTCAGGCGACAGGCCGCATCACACACGCCCCCCTCCCCTCGCAACGCGATCACTCCGCGGTTCGATCACGTCACCGGGGCGCGTACACACGCAGGGCGGGCAGGAAGACGCGGACAATGTAGGTCGCACGCGCCGAGCCGCACCACGCCTCTCTTCCCAGCCGCTCTCCCTCCGCATCGCTGCGACCGGGGCTGGTTAGCGGCAATCAGAGCAAGAGGCTGCTTTGTCACTTTGACGTGGTTTTGTTTTGGCACGGATGGGTTCAGGACATCATTGTCGTGTGAGTTGACTTATTTTCCGTGATAGGTTAAAGTAAAAAAAAAGTCATTAACAGTCCATAAAATAACCTGAGCGGGAGAATTAAAGACCTTTCTATCTATCCTGATGAATTATGAGTTTGGCTAGGAAAATGCGTTAAGGCAGTTGAGTGTTGTTGAATATAATAAATACGGTATTAGCATATTAAGTTCTTAGGAAGGTATACGATCAGAAATTTAAACTAGTATTCCCACAAAACAAATAGTCACATACTGAGGAAAAAATTGCAAATCCGTTTAAATACATGAAGCTATGTTTATTAAGAATGGCGTACATCGAAATAAAGCAAGTTGGGAAATGGTCAGCTTCAATAATTGTCTGAATGAGATACACTCATGACTTTTACATTTGTTTACGGTTTATTTGGTGTCTCGAGTTACACAGCGTGTGGTGCAGGTGAGTGTGCGCATTGGCTTACCTTTAGTGGTGGAGTTTTGTCCCAGTATGGCAGTCTTTTTCTCTTGTGCTAAGTAGGTACGACAAAACAGGTAGGTGTTAGTTGAGAGTTGCTATGGCTGCAACTGTGAGCTCACTGGCGCTCAGTGCCAGTGGCCATTGGGTCTGATTTTTGTTTTTAACTGCCATTGGCTTCTGGGAAATGAGTTCCTGTCAGACTGTTACCTGCAAGCAGTAAATTCAGCACATGTGAGATGACAGCTCAATACCACATGGCTTAAATACCTGATTATATTATGTACACAACTGCAGCAGATTGTATTTTCGATAATAACAGAAAAGTTTTGATTTGCACATGTGGTTGAATTGATTCATACAAATAATATGAATTTGCCATTACCATATCTGCAATAAAGTTTTCTTTGGGAGGTGTTTTAACTATTTCATGAGGCCATCACAATGGCGCATAGACGTTACCGAAATAACTCAGCAGTTTGTACATCATTTGTATTTGCAATTTATCTATTTTGTATTGTAGCATTTTAATTATATACCTGAACTATTGAACATAACCTGTGTCTACCCATGATGCTATCCATGAGTAATTTGCACTTGAAGACATTAAAGAGTCATCAGGTCAAGCTGAAAGGGAAATTTAAATCGTGTGACATTATACATTCCTAATATATTTATATTGAAAGCAAAAAAGTCACTGTATATATGAGGAGTTAATTGATTTCCAGAAGCCTCTAATATTCAGTATAAAACTCGAACTATAATGGCCTTGTATAAGAATTTAGTTAGGCCTCATCTGGAATATTGTTTAGTTTTGGTCCCCTCACATGGTGGTTGATATTGGAGACCTTGGAAAACATTCACAGGAGGGCCACTAGAATGATCCCATTTTATAAAAGCCCTTATTTATAGCGATAGGCTTAAGAGAGCTGGGTCTTTTTATTCAAGAAAAGCTTGGGCTCCTGGGAGATTTTAATTGAAGCATTTAAAATGTTAAAAGGGACTAAAATATTTTACATTTGTTTTTGGGACTAGACCTTTATCAAGGCAGACTATTTGAACTAGATAGATTAGGGAAAACATGGGGTCATGCTTATAAGCCAAGCAAGTGTAGGAGTAGGCTAAATGTCAGGAGTTTTTTTTCTTAATGCAAAGGGTTATTAAAACTTGGAACAAGTTAAAGGCCCGCGACCTCTACCAACTAGAAGGACAAGGGCAGCAAATACATGGGAACACCACCACCTGCAAGTTCCCCTCCAAGTCACACACCATCCTGACTTGGAACTATATTGCCGTTCCTCCACTGTCGCTGGGTCAAAATCCTGGAACTCCCTTCCTAACAGCACTGTGGATATACCTACCCCAAGTGGACTGCAGCAGTTCAAGAAGGCAGCTCACCACCAGCTTCTCAAGGGCAATTAGCGATGGGCAATAAATGCTGGCTTGGCCAGCGTCGCCCACATCCCATGAATGAATTTTAAAAAAGGCTCGTGAGTGTGAATTTTCTAGCAGTTCAAGAAAGAGCTGTAGTTAATAGCACTGTGTACAAAAACAAGGTAGGATATTGGCTATAAAAACAAGAAATGCTGGAAATACTCAGCAGGTCTGGCAGCATCTGTGGAGAGAGAAGCAGAGTTAACGTTTCAGGTCAGTGACCTTTCATCAGAACTGGCAAAGGTTAGAAATGTAATAGGTTTTAAGCAAATAAAGCAGGGGTGGGGCAAAAGAGAACAAAAAGGGAAGGTGTTGATAGGACGAAGGGTCACAGAGAATAACTGACAAGTAGGTCATTGGCAAAGGCAAAAAGTGTGTTAATGGTGTAGTGAAAGACAAAGCGTTAGTGCAGAGCGGGTCTGTTCTTCACACCCTGCCTCCTGTAAGGACTCCATTCCATTCTCACAGTTTCTCCATCTCCGACACATCTGCTCTGATAATGCAACCTTCCACAACAGCGCTTCTGATATGCCTTCCATTTACCTCAACGCTTTCCCATTTGTTCTCTCTTGCCCCACCCCCGCTTTATTTGCTTAAAACCTATTATATTTCTAACCTTTGCCAGTTCTGATGAAAGGTCACTGACCTTAAACATTAACTCTGCTTCTCTCTCCACAGATGCTGCCAGACCTGCATTTCCAGCATTTCTTGTTTTTATTTCAGATTTCCAGCATCTGCAGTATTTTGCTTTTATTGTAGGATGTTGGATATTTCTGTCGTGGTTACTGTCATGTCCTGGAACTTGGTTTGATCACCTTTGAGCATCAGGGGAAAAAATCCAAGATTTATTTTTTTACCCTGAACTGGCCTGATGTTCCTTGTATTTTTTTTTGCCTCTTCCAGATTACATCACTAAAAGTAAGAGGATACACTAGGAGTAGTGATGCCTCGTCTTGTCTTGACTGTTTGATCAGGCTTGATGGCCCACCCAGTTTCTTTACTGCCCTACATTGTGTATGTTCGTAGTATTAGTTATTTTAAGATGCATTCTTTTGAGCTGAGTGCTGAAAAGTAATTTATACAATTATAGTATTATGCAATTACATAATATTATGCTTAGCGGAACAGAAGTTGGCCATTCAGCTCCTTGAACTTACCCTGCTGTTCTTTTAGATTATGATTAATCTATACAGCAACTTCATTTACCTGCCTTAGCTCAATATTCCCTCTAACTTCTGCTGGCTGTGCATGGGCAACTTGTTGCACTGCGTGGTCCCTTTAAGATTGACAGGTGGCTGCGCATCTTAAAAGGAAATATTGCTTGTGCGTATGCACATTCCTCGCATGGCACACTCCTGTTTGTTGTGCTGCTGTGCACTTGTGCAGCTTAGAGGGAACATTGCTTATCTCATCTGTGGCTCAGTTGGTAGCACTTTCACCTCTGAATCACAAGGTTCTGGATTCAAGTCCCAGTACTGAGGGAGTGCTGCACTGTCGGAAGTGCCGCCTTTCGGATGAGACATTAAACCGATGCCCCATCTGCCTGCTCGAGTGGATGTAAAAGATCCCATAACTTATCGCTGGTGTCCTGGCTAATATTTATCCCTCAATCAACATTTCAAAAATAGATTATTTGGTCATTATCACATTGCTGTTTGTGGGAGTTTGTAGTGTGCAAAGTGGCTCCATGTTTCTTACATTACTTCATTGGCTGTAAAGTGCTTTGAGAAGTCCAATGGTTCTGAAAAGCACTATAGTTCATTTAGAGCATATACAATAAGTTGAGAGGGGAGGTGAAGAGGAAAATTAGACTGGCAAAGAAACATATGAGAATAGAATTGCAGTCAACATAAAAGGGAACCCAAAGATCTTACCAGCATGTAAATAGTAAGCAAGTAGTAAGAGTTGGAGTGAGGCCTATTGGGGGCAAATAGAGTAATATATGCTTACAGGTGCAGGGCAAGGCTATTATACTTGAGTACTTTGTTTCAGTGTTCAATAAGGAAATGGAAGCTGACAAAATATCAGTAGAAGCAGAAAGAGTAGAGGCAATGGATAGGATAATAATTGAGAAGGGGAGGTACTAAAAAGGCGGAGATGCTTAGGGTAGATAAGTCACCTGTTCCGGATGGCTTGCATCCCAGGTTGCTAAAGGAAGTGGGGATGGAGATAGTGGAAGGGCTTGCCATAATCTTCTAATCTTCCCTGGATATGGGAGAGGTGCCAGAGGATTGAGGAGTGGCAAATGTGACACCCTTATTCAACAAAGGGTGTAAGGACAGTCTTAGCAACTACTGGCCAGTTAGTGGTGGATAAGGTTTTAGAAACAATAATCAGGGTAAATATCAATGACACTTAGAGAGGTTCAAGTTAATTTGGGATAGCCAGCGTGAATTTGTAAAAGGCAGATCATGCTTGATTCATTGAATTTTTTAATGAAGTAATAGAGAAGTTTGATGAAGGGAATCAATGAATGTTGTTTGCATGGATTTTAAGAAAGCATTCGAGAAAGTACTACTTAAAAGGCTGTTTAACAAAATTGAGGCTCATGGAATAGGAGGATCAGTGTCCAATTGGATTTTTAAAAATTGGCTTAAGGACAGAAAATGGTGATCGTAGTAAATGGTTGCTTTTCATATTGGAAAATGGTAGACAGTGTTGTTCTCCAAGGGTCAGTGCTGGGATCACTGCTTTTTTTTTGCTATACATGACTTGGATCTTGGAATACAGTGTAGAATCTCAAAATTTGCCGATGATGTCAAACCTGGAGGTGTGGCACACAGTGAAGATGATATGAACTGCGATCTAACAATGGACAGGCCAGCAGTGTGGGCAGACAGTTGGCAGATGGAATTTAATATTGACCAGTGTGAGTTGATGCATTTTGACAGAAGGAATAGGAAGAGGCAATATATATTTAAAGGCACAGTTCTGAAGTATGTGCAGGAACAGAGGGACCTGGGGGTGCATGTGCATCAGTATTTGAAGGTGGCAGGACATAGTGAGAGAATGGTTAGTAAAGCATATGGGATCTCGAACTTCATAAATAGAAGCATTGAGTACAAAAGCAGGGAAGTTATGCTGAACCTTTATAAAGCTCTGATTAGGCCCCAACTGAAGTATTGTGTCCAATTCTGGTCACCACACTTCAGGAAGGATATGAGGTTCCTTGAGAGGAAGTAGAGGAGATTTACCAAAATGGTTCCAGGGATAGAAGATTTTAGTTCTAAGGTTAGGTTGGAAAAGCTGAGTTTGTTCTCCTTAGAACAAAGAATATTGAGGGAAGTTTTAATAGAAGTGTACAAGATTATGGCAGACTTAGATATGCTAGATAAGGAAAAACCTAGCATTAACAAATGGTATAAGGACTAAGGGACACAAATAGAAAGTTTTGGGCAAACGATGCAGGGGGAATATGAGGAAGCACCTTTTACACAGCGGGTGGTAATGACCTGGAATTCGCTAGCCCCAAGGGTGGTGGAAGCAGAGACGATCAATGACTTCAGATTTCCAGCATCCACAGTATTTTGCTTTTAATTCAAGAGGAAGTTGGATGGCCACCTGAAAGACATAGACCTGTAGGACAATGGGGATTGAGCAGGGGAGTGGGATTGACTGCATAGCTCAGTGGAGAGCCGGCATGGACTCAGTGGGCCGAATGGCAGCGTTTTGTACTGTATAAATGACTCTAGTGAGACATGACCTACCCATCACAATTCTATGCTGACTCTCTGATTAGCTGATATTTGACCAAGTGCTCAGTCACTTTGTGGCTGATGATAGTTTCTAATAATCCCCACAACTAATGTTAAATTAACATTTAAATTAACCTGGTTTTTCCTTTCCTCCACCCGCCCCCCCCCCCACCCCGCCCCCGCCTTGAAATAATAGACATTTGCAATTTTCCAAACTGTTGGCAAAACACCTCAATCGAGAGAGATTTGGGAAATGACGACTAATGCATCTACAATTTCATCTTATTTCTTTTAATACCCTGGGTGAAAACCATATGGCCCCAGATTTGTCTAACTTAAGTCCTGTTGTTTTGCCCATTGCAATTTTCTTGTATTAAATCCACTAAGTTTCTCCCCTTCACTTATTTTAGTTTCCTTTGCTCCATTGGTATTTTATCCTCTCATACACTCTAAGCTGTACTTTAGTCTCTAATTCATTCATTCAATTATTTCTTATCTATATGTGTTAGTCTATAAAACTCTTGTTATGAGCCCCTAACCTGTTCTTCTGCCTTGACACTGCCCTTCTCATTCCATTTAACTTGGCATATTTCTTATTTGTCACTCCTAACTTAAACCAGGACAACTTGATCTTTCAACACCCTTTTCAAATTTATTTCCAACTGCATCGAGGTATCCTTTACCTTGGCACTAGGTAGGAAGCGCACCCTTTGGGACCTTTTGTGCATAGCTGCAGAGGATGCTATCCCCTAATTATTGAATTCCCTATAATACATTCCTATTCCGCTCCTCCACCCTTTCAACAACCTCCTGCTTATGATGCCTAGGTCAGCATTGTGACTGCCCTCCCCACAGTCTTCGTCCTTATCCTCACTGTTATTAAGTACATTGTAACTGTTGGAAAGGACCATTGTCTGTCTGACCTTCTCTATTTTCCCTCAGTTTTGCCTATACTGCTGATGGGCAGTCACATTCTCCCCTTCCTGCACCTGTTGTTTCCTTTGAGGTGCGACTGTACTCTGGAGAGAACTATACAGAAATTCCTCCCCTCCCTTATACCTTGGAGTGTTTCTATCTTGCACTACCTATCGGTGATTCCCACTCTCACCAAATTCACAAAAAGAAAGGCAAAGAATCTTCATTGCTATATTTTGTGATGTTTGAATTGTTTTAAAACTAATATTACATTTGGTGTTAAATAACCCCCCCCCCGCCAAATGTAGCTAATACTTTGATTGGCATCTTGCTATGTTATCCAGACAGTCTCAGTTGTGGAGTATGTGATAATGATCTGTTCCTCTATTAGTTATTAGTGTTCTTGTGACACTTAATATAAAATTAATTTATTACTAAACCATCATGCTTAACTCCAGATAACAGACACCCTGGCACTGTTATGTGGTTACTGACTATCAGTGTTGTTGCCTCAGGTCCTGTGCATGTGCACAGTTGTCTCTATGCCTGTAATGTCATTTGAATGTCATTGTTACTAATTGTTCCAGACAATAGGGCTATTTATATGGCATCATTAAACATCAATGTTTTCTCTAGCAAAGTATTAGTGAAGATCATTGAAGAATCAGCTTGTTATTGTTCAGTAAAATCCTTGGGGCATGAGATGGATTTCTGTTGGTAGTTCTGCATACTTTATCTTGGAAGCTGGTTGATGCATGGATTAAAATACTATTTTGATCTTTGGGACGTGAATTCATATCCAGCCCTAGAATATGAAATCTTCTCCCTTACTGTAAGGAGCCAATATGAAATGTGTTTTTGAAACCTCAGCCAAAATTGTGGGAGGTGAATATAGTACAAAACAATGCATGTCTGGTAATTGTTTGCACAATACTGCAGAAATATTACTTAAGTAAAATAAAGTCTAAATAAGTTAAGATTTTAACGTTTTTAAAAGTAGCAGTTAAAGGGAGATAATCATGAAATATCATTTTTTGAAACTGCCATTGCATTTACTTTTCTTGCAACAGTGTTGTGGAAAAAGTCCAAATGTACAATCTTCCAACAGCTAGCAGGTTTGGACAGGGCCTTTGAAGGTTAAATATATTGAACTGCCCTGAATGCTAAATATCATAAAAGGGATACCTAGTTATGTTTCTCACGTTAACTCTTGTCATGTTTTCTGTTTTGGAGCTGTTCTTTAGAGGCAGCCTGAGAGTAGACACTTGTGTAACATTCCCTTTTCATGTGATACCATCAATGGGGAGTGAAAGCCAAGATCTGTAACATTAAAAGATTAATTAGAAAATAACTATGGACCATAATGTGATTGTTGATACCCATAACGATCCTGTGCATTGTGCGCCAGTATCCAACATGATAGGGTGCTGAGGGCCAACACCTACAGAATGCCCAATATGCAGAACTTAACGTGATAGAAGTACTTCAGATGCTTGGACCTGTGCACTGATTGAGCAATAATTTTCCAATTTTCACCCAAATCTGAGGAAGCCTCATATTGCAAGTGGAGCGGCTGATAAAAATCCATAACTTCTATTTATATAGTGCTATTAGTTTTTTTAAAAGTCCCAAGGCTCTTGACAGAAAGATGTGAAATAAAAGGAAAAATTATAAAGAATGACCCAAAGTTAGATCAAAGATGGATTTTGAGGAAGTTTATTTTAGAAGAGAGATGGAGACTCAGTATATTGAGAGGATTTCCATTGAGTAGGATCCATGTGGCTGAAGGCTCTACTATTAATGATGGGGAAAGAGATAGAGTCATAGAGTTATACAGCATAAAAACAGGCCCATTGTGTCCATGCCAGCCATCAAGCACATAACTATTCTAATCCCATTTTCCAGCATTTGGCCCGTAGCCTTGTATGCTTTGGCGTTTCAAGTGCTTATATAAATACTTCTTAAATGTTGTGAGGGTTCCTGCCTCTACCACCTCTTTAGGCAGTGCATTCCAGATTCCAACCATCCTCTGGGTGAACATTTTTTTCCTCAAATCCCCTCTAAACCTCCTGCCCCTTACCTTAAATCTATGCCCCCGGTTATTGACCCCTCCACTAAGGGAAAAAGTTTCTTCCTATCTAACCTATCAATGCCCCTCATAATTTTGTATACCTCAATCAGGTCCCCCCTCAGCCTTCTCTGTTCTAACGAAAACAACCCTAGCCTTTTCAGTCTCTCTCCATAGCTGAAATGCTCCAGCCCAGGCAACATCGTGGTGAATTTCCTCTGCACCCTCTCCAGTGCAATCACATCCTTCCTATAGTGTGGTTCCCAGAACTGTACACAGTACTCCAGCTGCGGCCTAACTAGCATTTTATACAGCTTCATCATAACTTCCCTGCTCTTATATTCTGTGCCTTGGTTGCTAAAGGTAAGTATCCCATATGCCTTCTTAATCACCTTATCTACCTGTGCTGCTGCTTTCAGTGATCTATGGACAAGTACACCAAGATCCCCCTGACCTCCTGTACTTCCTAGGGTCCTACCATCCATTGTATATTCCCTTGCCTTGTTAGTCCTCCCAAGATGCATCACCTCACACTTCTCAGAATTAAATTCCATTTGCCACTGCTCTGCCCATCTTACCAGCCCATCTATATCATCCTGTAATCTAAGGCTTTCCTCCTCACTATTTACGACACCACCAATTTTCGTGTCATCTGCGAACTTACTGATCATACCTCCTATATTCAAGTCTAAATCATTAATGTACACTGCAAACAGATTTGAGATGCCAGAAGAACAGAATTTAGAAGGGACATAAGGCTGGAGGTGGGAGTGTGGCAAGATGACTAAGGCCACGGAGGGATTTAAAAATTGAGCATTTTAAATTTAATGTGCTTGGGGCCTCAAAGCCAATGTCGGTCAACAAGGACTGGGGTAATGGGCAAGCAGAACTTAGTACAGGGCAGGGTATGTGCAGCAGAGCTATTGTTTATGGAAGATGAACAATTGAAGGCCGGTAAGGAAAGTGGTGTTGTAGTTGAGTCGAGAATAGAAGATGAGATGTATGAGTTTCAGTGGCTGAAAGATATTAGTCTTTTGATATTAGTCTTTATGATGGAGAGAATATTGGGATTGAGCAGGATGCTGAGGTTGTAACCTGCTTGGTTCAGCCTGAGAGAAGGACCAAGGAGAGGGATGAAATAAGTGCCATGTGAGTGGAGTTTGTGGCAGGGGCCACAAGTCATGCTACTGGTTGCTGAATGAGCAGTCACATAGCAGATCTGTAGTGACGGGTTTGAAAGAGTTGGTGGAGCTATAGAGTTGAGTGCCTTCGTTGCACAATGGAGCCTGTTGCATCCAAAGGCTGCGCACCCATTTCAAATATATACTGCAAGTTAAGTTGTTACTCTTAATGGTACTTTGCTGTTTTTAGTTTCTCTTCTATTTGCTATTATTGGACCAACAACTTTCAGTCTATCGGACAGCTTCTTAAAACTGCCCTGCAACTTCATCAGTGTTCCTTTGTTTAATGAATCCTGCACCCACTGCCACCCTTGAGTGGGAGAAAGTACTGTAAATGGCAGCTAGATGTCTGTGTTTGCCTCAAGAAATGGAGGTACTTCTGTGCTATGTTAATAGGCACCTCCATTCACTGAAGCTATGTGCTTCACCAATTGCTCTTTGCTGAAACCGTCAAATTGAGCCTCTTAGAAGAAATGTTTCTAAATGGTGTTTGCCACTGTACCAAAATTTTCTAGATGATTTTATAGATGTGTGTATGCATTGTTCATTGAATGTTGTTTGGTGTAAATCTGCTTGAGGAAAGTTTTTTGCATTTAATAAAATTTCAGATAATTTTAAGAAAAAACTTCACCTCCATACCATATTCAATTTCGAAAAATTGTCTAAGCTTCATCTTTTGTTTTTTCGTTCATGGAACATGAGTATAACTGGCAATGTCAGCATTTATTGCCCATCCCTAATTGCCCTCGAGAAGGTAGTGGTGAGCTGCCTTCTTAAACCCCTGTAGTAGTGCATACCTATAGTGCAAGAAAATTCCAGGATTTTGACCCAGCAACAGTGAAAGAGCAGCAAAATAGTTCCAAGTTAGAATGATGTGACTTGGAGGGGAACTTGCAGGTGGTGGTGTTCCCATGCATCTGCTTTTCTTCTAGGAGTTAGAGTTTGGAAGGTCCTGCTGAAGGAGCCACTGTGCACCGGTGATAGAGGTGTGAATGTTTAAGGTGGTGAAATGGGATGCTGATCGAGCAGTCTGCTTTGTCCTGCATGATGTCGTGCTTGAGTGTTGTTGAAGCTGCACTCATCTAAGTAATTGGTGAGTATTCCATCACAGTTCTGACTTGTGTCTTGTAGATGGTAGATAGGCTTTGGGGTGTCAGGAGATGCAGAATTCCCAGCCTCTGACCTGTCACTGTAGCCATAGTATTTTTATGGCTGGTCAAGTTAAATTTCTGGTCAATGGTAAACCCCGGGAAGTTGATGCTGTTGGATTCAGTACTGGTAATGCCATTGAATATCAAGGAGAGATGGTTAGATTGTCTTTTGTTGGAGATGCTCATTGTCTGGCACTTGTGTGGTGCGAATGTTACTTGCCACTTATCAGCCCAAGCCTGAATGTTGTCAGGGTCTTAATGCATGTGGGCACGATCTGCTTCAGTATCTGAGGAGTTGTGAATGGTACTGGACATTGCACAAACGTCAGTGAACATCTCCACTTCTGACCTTAGGTTGGAGTGAAGCAGCTGATGATGGTTGGGCCTAGAGCACTGCTCCTCAGGAACTCCTGCAGCAATGTCCTAGGGCTGATGAGATTGGCCTCCAGCAACCACAACCATCTTCCTTTTTGCTAGGTATGACTCCAAAAAGGGGAGAGTTTTCCTTCTGATTCCCATTGACTTTAATTTTGCTAAGGCTCCTTAATGCCACTTTCAGTTAAATATTGAGGGCAGTCAGTCTTACCTCACCTCTGGAATTCAGCTGTTTGTCCATGTTTGGTTCAAGGCTGTAATGAGGAGATCCTGGTGGAAACCAAACTGAACATAGGCGAGCAGATTATTACCAAGTGTCGCATGATAGAACTGTTGACAACATTTGTAGACTGATGTAAAGGCCGGCTCGGGTCTGCAAATGAAACCCAACCCGACCCAAGCCCGACAGAACCACATCCAACCCTGAGCCCGATCAGGCCTGAGTCCTTCCATTTTTTTCCTGCGCCCCACCTGACATGACCATCAGTTAATCTACCTTCTGTTTTTCATTTTGTTGCTGATCTGCACAAGCTTAAAATAACTGTAACAAAAACACCTTTCTAGTCCAAAAATTACATTAACAGTGGAGCCTCTTAACTGAGGTTATGATAGAGCGTACCCAGCCCGACCCAAGCCTGAATGCCGGACCCGGAAGTGTTACCTGACCCGATCCAAACCCGACACGTGTTGTCGGGTCCTGTCGGGTTCGGATCAGGTAGCCAGCCTTTAGACTGATGGGACGGTAATCGGCTAGATTGGATTTGTCGTGCTTTTTGTTGACAGGACAAACCTGGGCAATTTTCCACATGATCGAGTAGGTGCCAGTGTTGTGGCCTGCATTGTTGGGAAAGAGGGAATCCATGCACAAATTCACTCATAATTGCCTCCTTAAGTACTTTGATTGACTTCTCTCTTCAGCCACGATGGAGTTGGGGGGTGGTGGTGGGTGGGGGTCCCTACTACACACCCAACACGCCCCTGGAAAGCCAGAAGTTGAGATCCTGAACCAATGTCATTCTCTGCAATTTTCCCACCCTGCACATCCCAAACCCACTTCCTCTGGCCTGGGAAAATTCCACCCTGTCTTTCTTGCTATAGAATCCTCTTTAAAACCTACCTCTTTGACCAAGCATTTGGCCATCTGCCCTAATATCACCTTATGAGACTCGGTGTCTAATTTTGCTTCATAAAGCTCTTGTGAAGTGCCTTGTTCAAGGTGCTATATAAAAAATTGCGTGTGAAACACACCAGCCTAGGCCCAAGAGAATGGGACAGAAATCTTCACACACCATATTAACTAGGTATAAGATGTCTAGCCACCAGGATATATGGGAGGGTGATCCCAAGTAATTGGCCCCCTGACTTAACTCTTCCTTTAAAGAAAAAAAACTGGCTTCCATCAGCACTTCCATATGATGGTACAACTGAGATAACGATATTCACCATTTAAAGAATCATGGATACAAAAGAGCATCCCAAAATGCCAGGCACGGTGCATTAGAGTGATACTGTGCTACATTACCGTACCTCCCGTGATCATGGTAAATTAAATAATACGTCATTTGTCATTTTGTTTTCCTGCTTATTCATTTCTAAGACTAGTTTCAAATTGGATGCCAATCAGACTGTTTCAGAAGACAATGTTAATGTCAGCAAATGAACAGTTCGCACATTCTAATTGAATACCATTGTCTATAAATTTCTTCTATTTTTTTTTAACCCACCTGAATCCAATGATTAGAACTCTGTATATGAGGAGAGATTATAGGCTAAATTGGAGAATATATATAGGAGAAACTTTAAGTTAACAGGTGTGCAATTTGAGGCATGAATTATTTGCAAATAAGCCATTATTAATAATTCTACAAAGTGTAGATTATTATAGAATGCTGCATGATTGTAACAACTCCAGATGCATCAGACATTCATAATTCAAAATGCAAATGGTTGTCACATCAAGCAACTGATAATTAGGAAATATACCTAACAGATGGCAGATTCACAGTGACCTTTTTAATCCCTTTCTTCAAGCAGTTCAGCCACCCAAGGGATTTAATAACCACATAAAAGGGTGAGCAGGTGATCCATTAGGGATTATGCTACAAGATGCACTACAAATCTCTCTGTACCGTCGTTCATAATGAGGACTAATGTGATATGCTTGCTCCTTTATGAGAATCATATTTGTAATAGAGCTGATTTAGGACAACTTGTGTATGTGTACAAATGAGAAGTTTCAAAGCTTTAGGTGATTGTATGTACTAAGAATTACACTCCTGTTCAAAAAAAAAAAAAAGAGGATAAACCTTGTAACTAGGCCAGTCAGCCTGTCAGGGCAACATCGAGAGACCATAATCCAGAACAAAATTAATTGTCGCATAGAAAAACCTGGGTTAATAAATTGCAACCATCATGTCGTTAAAAGGCAACTTGAGTCTAACAAACTTGAGTTATTTGATGAAGTAATGAAGGGTAGTGCAGTTGATGTTATGCATATGGCCTTTCAAATAGTGTTTGATAAAATACCACATAATGGACTTGTTAGAAAACTTGAAGTTCACAGGATTAAGGGGGAAGTGGCAGCGTTGATGTAAGATTGGCTAAGAGACAGAAAGCAGAGAGTAGTATTGAACATTTGTTTTCAGACTTGAGTGAATACAGTAATGTTCCCCCAGGGGTCGGTATTAGAGCCAATGCTCTCTTTGATATATATTAATGACCTGGGCTTGGGTATAGGGGGCATAATTTCAAAATTTGCAGATGGCACTAAACTTGGAAATGTAGCAAACATCGGGGGGTGGGGGATAGATAGACTGGTGAAATGGGCAGATGCATGGCAAATGAAAAGGTCTGAAGTAATATATTTTGGAGGGAAAAATGAAGAGAGGCAATATAAACTAATTCGTACAATTTTGAAAGGTTTGCGGGAACAGAGGCCTGAGGGTTCATATACATAAATGAAGGTGACAGGACAAGTTGATGTGGTTGTTTAAAAAACACATAGAGCATCCTGGCTTAAAAATAGAGGCATAGAGTACAAAAGCAAGGGAGTTAGGCTAAATCTTCATAAACCGCTGGTTAAGCCTCATCTAGGGATTGCTTCCAATTTGGGTGAAGTGGAGATTCACTAGAATGGTACCAGGGATGATGGTTATGCAAAGAGACTAGAGAAGTTGCGATTGCTTTCCTTACAGCAGAGAAGGTTAAGGTGAGATTTAATAGAGGCGGTCAAAATTATGAAGTGTATTGATAGAGTAAAAGCAAAAGAATCAGAGAGGAGATGAGAGGAAATGTTTTATTCAATGAGTGTGAAGGAATCTGGCCATAATGAGGTGTTATAAGGTTGAAAGAGTTATTTTCCTATGACTGAACGATTTTAAATTTTTTTTTAAAAGGGCTCTTCTTTCTGAAAGGTTAAAAAAGTTATCTCTGTAATACTACATGGACATGAGCCTCTGTTAAAATGCTTGCCTCATCTTAGAATCATAATGTCATAAACCTCACCACGGTAAAACATTGATAGCTTTAGTGACAGTTTGCAAAACTATGTTATCAGTGTAATGATAAGATGACTTTATGCTAATAACCCTAAACCACAGTCAACTGAATTTTTGATGAAGTTGACCAAACCCAAAAACTGAATTATAATCTTCAAACACAGTTAGATGACTAATGAAAAATTGACCATCATGAAGCTCGCAGCTTGACTTTCTTAGAAACCAAAGAGGCTTGAACCTTACCTAGAAATTAATAAATAGTCATTTGGTAGTGTAGAACTTGAGTATTGCTGAAAATAGAGACATTATGTCGAAGCTTTTCATCTTGCACTCATCAGGACAATCTACAAGAATGCTATTGTAAGGGAAAACAACAAATTTATACTGTATGAGAAGAGAGTGCTGATTTATTGGCAAGTGAAAAAAATTTGAGCAACAGATGAAGCTGCTTTTTCACTCTGCTACTTTGCAGATGCAACACGTGTGGTGTTTGCCACTGACAGGATGTTGCCGTCAAGCCAAAAAGATGTCCTGTCTATCACGCAAATGAGTAACGTGATATATGAATTTCAATACTAGTGTGATGCTAGGTATATAGGCCGTACGTCCCAAAGAGTGGCGGATCGTATCAAACAACAGGCAAGGTACAGGCCGTACCCAACCAGCCCGTGCTTGCAAAACTCAAAGGACAGTGTCCAACATTAAATGTGATTTCACAATTGGACAACATTTGCTAAATAATCCTCAGTGTGCTAAGAATTATGCTGACAACCAACTTAAGATTGTTAGTAGGGCTCGCAGTGTGGCACATCTGTGCATACTGGAAGCTACATATATTCATTCACAGGGCCCTGTTCTTTGCAGACAGAATATGTACAAACATTGCACCTGTTTCAGCTAAACAAAATAAGTGACAGCTGGTTCATTCGTCAGGGCAATGCCTTGACCAATAAGAGTCAAGCTGCCTGTTTTAAATTTCAAACAAAGCTTGGCAGTTAACTGTCAGTCAAGGTTAACCGGTGCATTCTCCAAGGCAATGCCTCTACCAATCAGAGTTCACTTGCCAACCAATCAGCACTCTCATACAGTATGAATTTTTTGCTTTCCCTTACATTGCTATTCTTGCAGATTGCCCTGATGAGTGCAAAACAAAAAGCATCAACATAATGTCTCTATTTTTAGAAATTAATAGTCATATAACCTTTCTTAGGAATCCAAGAGGATGCATCTTACAGTCATACAACCTTATTTGGGAAATAAAGGGGGACGAACTTACTTACAGTTGAGGTAACACCCCCATATGTAAGAAGTTTGTTCTGCAACTTGAAAACAGAATAATTATTGGAAGCACACATTGGATTTTTAGATTCATTAGACACTCTCTAATGTCTCTCCATTTGAGAAAAAAAGACTGAGAAGGAGGCACCATCCGTGGCTAACTAAGGAAGTTTAGGATAGTATCAAGTTGAAAGAAAAAGTCTACAATACTGTGAAGATTAGTGGTAGGTCAGATGACTTTTTTTTTAAAAAAAAGGAAAAATTAGAGAATGAGAAAAAGATAGCTAGAAATATAAAAAAACAGATGGTGAGTGTTTCTACAAGTTTTTAAAAAGGAAAAGAGTAACTAAAGTGAGCATTAGTCCCTTAGAGGGTGAGACTGGGGAATTAATGGGAAACAAGGAAATGGTGGAAGCGTTGAACAGGTAGAAGACACCAAAAGAATACTTGAAAATCAAGAGATAAAAAGGAGGGAGGAAATTAAAACAATCACTAGGGAAAAGGTACAAGAAAAACTAGTAGAACTGAAGGCTGACAAGTCCCCTGGACCTGATGGCTTCCATCCTAGGCTTTTGAGAGAAGTGGCTGAAGAGATAGTGGGCTGGATTTTATGCAGGAAGTGGAGCTCCCAGCACCAGGCCGAAAAGATGGGGGGTGGGGGGAATCTCCACTTCTGCATTTTTTCTGACCCCCGGAGCAATCCTTTAGTCTTTTGGGGTCAAAGTTTAAGGAGGTGGAATCCCTATCCCTTTAAACACTGAATAGGGACTGATATCCTGCCCCCTAGAGCTGCCAGCCAGTCACAGCGTTGGCAGCTCAAAAGTATCTGCTGCGCCACCAGGAGTGATGGCCACTACCGGAACAGCAGCGGCCTCGGACCCAGGCCCAATGTTGGAACCCTGGACCTAAGGCAGGTGAGGTAGGGCAGCCGGGACCGGTCCAGAAGGCTCCGGCGAGGGGGGTTGGTGGGGTGGTCGTTCGGTCGATGGGGAAGGGGTTCCAAGGTGGTACAGTGGTTCCCGGGGGAGGGGGAGGGGGGGTCCTCCGTGGGCCATAAATTGCCCACAGAGGGATCCCCCACCCCCAAGCCCACAGGAGGGCGCCTTGTTTTCCGTGGTGACTGCCCCGCCTGGCGGAGGCATCACCCCCCTGGCCACTGGTAAGATCCGACCAGCGGCAGGAAGATGCTCTTATTTGGCCTCTGGGCGGGAAGGCTGATGTTGGTCTGTCCTGCCCTCGGGAAGCTTGGGTCCAGCAATCCCGGTGTTGGGTTCTGTGGCGGCTGCTGCTGCTCTGAACCACCACAGAACCCGACACCCCTCCTAGCCATGAAACCCAACTTTGGGCTGGGAACAAAATTCAGCTCAGTAGATACATTGGTTGTGATCTTCCCTAGATTCGGGATGGTCCCAGTGGATTGGAAAATTGCAAATGTAGCACCCCTATTCAAGAAAGGAGGGAGATGGAAATCAGAAAACTATTGGCCAGTTAGCCTAACATCTGTCTAGAATCCATTATTAAGGAGGTCATAGATAATTTAGAAAATCATAATATAATTAGGCAAGGCCAACATGGTTTTGTGAAAGGGAAATAGTGTTTGACTAATTTATTAGAGTTCTTCAAGGAAGTAATAAGCAAGGTGGATAAAGGGGAACCTGTAGATGTGGTGTACTTGATTTCCAAAAGGCATTCAATAAGATACCACATCAAAGGTTACTACACAAAATAAGAGCTCATGATGTAGGGGGTAACTTGTTAGGATGGATAGAGGGCTGGTTAGCTAACAAGAAGCAGAGAGTAGGGATAAATGGGTCATTTTCAGATTGGTTGGTGTTACTAGTAGTGTGCCACAGGGACCAGTCCTGGGTCCTCAACTATTTACTATCTATATTAATGACTTGGCGAAAGGGACCGAATGTATGGTTGCTAAATTTGCTGATACAAAGATAGGTAGGGGAGGACATAGAGTCTACAAAGCAATTTAGATGTGGGCAAAAATTTGGCAGATGGTGTATAATGTGGGAAAATGTGAGGTTGTCCACTTTGGCAGGTAGAATTTAAAAGCAGTAAATTATTTGAATGGAGAGAGACTGCAGAGCTCTACGGTCCAGAAGGATCTGGTTGTCCTGGTACTGAATCACAAAAAGTTAGTATGCAGGTACAGCAAGGGATTATTCAGGCAAATGGAATGTTATTGCAAGGATAATCGAAGAGGAGAGAAGGGAAGTGTTGCTACAGCTGTACAGTGCCTTAGCTAGACTACATCTGGAGTACTTAGTACAGCTTTGGTCTCTTTACTTAAGAAAGGATATAATTGCATTAGAAGCAGTTCAAAGAAGGTTCACTCGACTGATTCCTGGCCTGAAGGGGTTATCTTTTGAGGAAGGGTTGAGCCTACGCCCATTGGAGTTTAGAAGAATGAGAGGTGCTCTTATTGAAACATATAAGATCCTGAGGGGACTTGACAGGTGGATGCTGAGAGGATGTTTCCCCTTATAAGAGAGACTAGAACTAGGGGATACAGTTCAAAATAAGGGGTCTCCCATTTAAGACTGAGGTGAGGAGAAATTTTTTTATGAGGGTTGTAGTCTGTGGAATTTTACTCCTCCTAATTCTTGTGTTCTTGAGTTTTTGTAAAAGTACAGCTATTGGAGTAAGGTGATGATAATTCTCCCCTTAACTGGGACAGAGGTATCTCGCTAACTTTGTAGTCTTTTACTCAAGGATTTAACGTGAAATTTACTTTAATAATTGGCTATCATACTTAAATGTTTTACTGTATCAATATTTGGATCTAAAAACTAGATTCTCTACTAGAAATAAGATTTTATTTTCTTTTTCTAGAACAAATGACGTTGGGATTGAATGTCTCACCAACTGTGAATTGCACGTTTGGTTCTCTAAACTTTTATATAATTAAAAAATTATATTGTCTCATATAGTTTTCCGTACCACTAACTCATGAACTCGTCTCCGTACACTCTTTGGTGGGGAGATACATTACTGAGGAGAGATTCCCGGACCCTCATGATATCCGGATTATAATCTGCCTGAAACTTGTTAAAAAGGCTATCTCGAGGGTGGTCATATTCTCAGCTGATTGCTCTGCTTTAGGGAGAGTTAAATTAGTCCTTCAGACCCATTCAAGTGTCTTTAGGATAAAAGCAAAACATGGCAAATGCTGGAAATCTGAAATAAAGACAGAAAGTGCTGGAAATACTCAGCAGGTCTGGCAGCATTTGTGGAGAGAGAAACAGAGTTAATGTTTTGGGTCCTTGTTCTGATGAAAGATCTGTCTTTATCAACCTTAAGTTGAGAGTGATCATCTGAGAAGTACGCCTGACCCGGAATAGCCCCAAAAAGGGGTTAGGGTTATAATCCATGACATGAGTTTCTTATATGGAATGCATTGCCCGAAAGGGTGGGTGGAAGCTTCAGTCGTAACTTTCAAAATGGAATCGGATATATATTTGTAAAGGAAAAATGAGCAGGATAACGGGGAATAGGCAGGGAAGTGGGACTAATTGGATAGTTCTTGCAAAGAGCCAGCACAGATCAATAGCCTCTTCCTGTTTTGTATGATTGTCTGATTCTAAGAGTAGAATGATACTTTTATGTAGTAGATATACATGTATAGTTAGTTGAAAATAATTGTCATGTCTTGCCAGCAGAGGTGGCAGCACAGTGGTATACAGTTCGAATGGACTGGCTCTGGGAGTTCTTAACATGGACTCCACACCCCATGAAGTGTCATGGCATCAGATCAAACATGGGCAAGGAACCCTCCTTGCTGATTATCACCTACCGCACCCCCTGCTCAGCTGATGAATCAGTACTCCTGCCATGTTGAACATCGCTTGGAAGAAGCACTGAGGGCAGCCAGGTCACAGAATGTACATTGGATGAGATACTTCAATGTCCATCACCAAGAGTGTCTTGGTAACACCACTACTGACCAAGCAGTCCAAGTGCTGAAGGATGTGGCTGCCAGATTGGCCTTGCAACTGGTGGTGAGAGAACCAACACAAGGGGAAAATCTACTTGACCACATCCTTGCCAATCCACCTTTGCAGATGCAGCTGTCCGAGACAGTATTAATAGGAGTGACCACTGCACAGTCCTTCTGGAGACAAAGTTCCATCTTCACCCTGAGGACACCTCCATCGTGGTCTGTGGTACTGCTGCTGTACCAGATAGGATAGATTCAGAACCGAAGTACCAGCAGCAGCAGAATAATAATCCACCACAATCTGTAACCTCATGGCCTGGCATATCCCTCACTCCACCTCTACCAACAGGCCAACCCTGGTTCAGTGAGGATTGTAGAAGAGCATGTCAGGAGCAGCACCACGTGTACCTAAAAATGAGGTAGCAACCTGGTGAAGCTACAACACAGAACTGCATGTACACTAAACAATGAAAGCAGCATGCCATAGACAAAATTAAGCAATTCGCTCAGCCAACAGATCAGGTCAAAGCTCTACAGTCCTGCCACTTCCAGTCGTGAATGCGGTGGACAGTTACATCATTAACATGAGGAGAAGACTCCATAAACATCCCTATCCTCAGTGATGGAAGAGTCTAGCATTTGAGTGAAAAAGACCAGATGGAAGCATTTGCACCAATCTTCAGCTAGGAGTGGCGAGTAAACGTTCTATCACTGCGTCCTCCTGAACTATCATAGAAGTAGTTTTCAGCCAATTTGATTCACTCCATGTGATACATCAAAGACTATGGGTCCTGACAATATCCTGGCTGCGGTGCTGTGCCGTGCACCAGAAATGGCTCGCCTCAGCTCCAAACCTTATTACAGGCTCGGTTCAAACATGGACAAAAGTGCTGAATTCCAGAGGTGAGGTTAGAGTGACTGCCTTGGAATGAAGGCAGCATTTGAGTGTGGCATCAAGGAGCCTTAGTAAAATTGGAGTCAATGGGAATTGGGGAAGGCTCTCTACTGGTTGGAGTCATACCTAGCACAAAGGAATGGTTGTCGCAGTTGGAAACCAGTCAGCTCAGCCCCAGGATATCACTTCAGGAGTTCCTTAGGGAAGTGTCCTAGGCACAACCATCTGCAGTTGCTGATGATTGCAGTATTCAGTTCCATTTGCAACTCCTCGTAATGAAGCAATCGTACCTATATGTGTAGACCCAGTAAAAACACATATAGTAAAAACACATAAGAACTTAGTTGAAACAAAGGGGATAGTCACACAACAATGAACAGTGTGTTAAAACGTAGGGGGGCTGGGTAGAAAGGGGCTACAGCACACGGATGGCCGAGGAATTGCAGACTGTATAGAAAAGACATATTGATGATCCCAGACACTGTCCTTGCATGTAGGATTTTAAGGAATCGTCATGGACACCAGATATGATTAGACTCATAGTAGACAATGGGAAACTGTAAAATGTTGAACAGGTTCTCACTGAGCTAAATAAGGAATTATCATTATGTCATTATACCAGATCCCTATGAGTAATAAAAAGGGAGGGTCTTGGAAACAAGATTTATCCCCTGACTGAAACTGGGAAAGGCACAAGAACCCTGGGGAAGGACACTCGAGAAGATACCCCTGAGCCAAGGGCTCAGAACAGGAGAGCAGCCGCAAGTCCAAGACTGATCACCTCGTGCCTTTTTGGGTAGTATGCTGTGCAAGTAGCGAGAGCTTGTACTTTGGTGAGTTTTGATACTGTGCAAATTAGTGAGAGCTTGTACTTGATATAGTGTGTGAATAAAATATTGATACACCTTTCACCAATCGGATTCCGTGGATTCTTTAAGAGTAAGTGCGTATTAGGCACAACATATATAACAGGATCTGGACAGCATTCATGCTTGGGCTGATATGTGGCACAATTGTTACTCGTCACTTAAGTGACAAGCAATGACAACCTCCAACAAGAAAGTGTCTAAACACTTGCCCTTGACACTCAAAGGAATTTCTATCGTCAAACCCTCCCACCGTTGACCAGAAACTTAATTGGACCAGCCACACAAATACTGTGGCTATAATAGCGGGTTAAAGGTTGAATATTCAGCAGCGAGTGACTCATCTCCTATCTTCCTGAAACCTTTTCACCACCAATAAGATGCAAGTCAGATGTGTAATGGAATGCTCTCCACTGATTGGACAAGTTCAGCCCCAACAACACTCAAGAAGCTCAATGTGATCAAGCCCAAAGCAACCCGCTTGATTGGCATC
Source organism: Heterodontus francisci (assembly GCF_036365525.1). Taxonomy (NCBI): domain Eukaryota; kingdom Metazoa; phylum Chordata; class Chondrichthyes; order Heterodontiformes; family Heterodontidae; genus Heterodontus; species Heterodontus francisci. Next base: position 265,860,663 of record NC_090371.1, read on the forward strand.
CCATCCACCACTCACTCCACAAACTTTCACTCCATCCATTCACTAGCACACTGTGGCAGCAGTGTTCATGATCCACAAGGGCACTGGAGTAACCTGCCAAGGCTCCTTTGACAGCACCTTCCAAACCTGTAACTCTACTCGCTAGAAGGACAAGGAATACCTTGGTGCTTGGAAACACCACCAACTGCAAGTTCCCCTCCAAGTCGCATACCATACTGATTTGGAAACATATCGCCATTCCTTTATTGTTGCTGCGTCAAAATCCTGGAACTCACTACCTAACAGCAGTATGAGAGTGCCTTCTCCATACGGGCTGCAGCAGTTCAAGAAGGCAGCTAACCACCACTTTCTCAAGGGCAATTAAGGATGGGCCGTAATTGCTGGCTTTGCCAGTGATGCCCACATCCCATGGATGAACATTTTAAAATTTAGATGTTGGTGGACAGAGAGCCAATTTAGGTTAGCAAGCACAGGGATAATGGATAAGGATATATGCAATGGATTTTTAGATGAGCTCAAGTCTGTGGTGAGTGGAAGATGGGAGGCTGGCCAGGAGAGCAATGGAATAGTCAAGTCTGGGGATGAGGGTTTCAGCAGCAGATGAAACAGGAGATATTGTAATTTAGGTGCTTTCAAGGATGTGCCCAGATTTTTTGGTGAGGCATCGACATTCTCATTGATGCCATTTGGTTTGCTGTTGTAGTTTCCTTTGGGAAGAATAATCTTTATGAGCACTAATATTCTGAAAAGTGAGGCATGTTTGCTTCTGTCTGTAGATGTGGGTACTGGTGAGCATGCAGAAAGCATTTCTCTTGCAACCTGACCTATCAAGTATCCTGGTGGGCAAATAACCTGGGGCATTTTTATTCCCCACCAGCTTAATTCCTATGTAGGTCGAGTTAAAATCCACTTCCCACCTCTCCCGCATGTTATGAAGGGTTACACAAAAAGATGTGGACCAACGTCCTGTATATTTCCAGCAGTTTCTCACTTATTTCTTACTGTTCTTTGACTATGTATATTGATGCACCATTGCTGAAAACTACTTTTTGAATTTTACTTCTATTAATATTGTTATACAACCAATAAAGCTGCAACAGTTTTAAATGAAATTATATATTTTTGTGCTTCATTTTGACTACAACATTCTTTGAGCACAAAAGTTCGATTGTTTAAAAAAGAAAAGCAGACAGGAAGGACCTGTTTCCCCTAGCGGAGAGGTCAATTATCAGGGGGCACAGATTTTAAGGTGCTTGGTAGATGGATTAGAGGGGATATGAGGAAAAACTTCTTCACCCAGAGGATGGTGGGTGTCTGGAATTCGCTGTCCGGATCAGTGGTGGAGGCAGAAACCCTCAACTCATTTAAAAGGTACCTGGACTTGCACCTGAAGTGCTGTAACCTGCAGACATGATGGGCTGAATGGTCTCTTTCTGTGCCGTAATTTTTTGATGGTTCTATGGAATCAGGGGGCCCAGTACAAACTAAAGGAATGGCCAAATCAATATGGTATGCGACTTGGAGGGGAACCTGCAGTTGGTGGTGTTCCCAAGCACCAAGGTATCCTAACTGGGCCCAGTCCTTCCACATAAACCCTGGGTACTACCAAGATGGTGAAAATCCAATCATGCATGGAATGGGAGAAAAGCTTTTATTTGTTGTGGCATCAAACAATGTATGATCATTTTGTTCTGTGTTATCATAGTAAACAGAAGTTGCTCCGTGTTGCAATACAAATCAGTTTAGTCCCTAATCTTGCCTGTGTTAGTGTTGTTAATGACAATTCAGTAATTAGGAATTTTATATAGTTCTATCGGAGAATCCAATTCAATTTTACCTATTCCAGGATGCACAGTAATTAACTGAAATCAACAGCTGATTGAGGTATTGTCAGGATGAGCAGCAAATTATTAACCCTTAAATAAAGGCTAAGTAAAACTAAACTGTTTTTGGATTGTTTTTTTGTTACCTGTCAGATCTTCTATTGTTCTTGATGTCATTAAGTTTGACATTGTGAATATTTACATAGAATAATCTGTTTACTAAATCTATGTTAAGAGCATATCATATTTCTGTATGCTATCAAAAAGTTTCGTGAGTTTAACTGTTCGCAAATCCATTCTCACTTAACGGAGGTGATTGTGTTACAAAAATGATGATATTAATAAAAATGTTCCGAGAAATGTGAAGCTTTATGCAGAAATATATATAATACTTGTATTCACTTTGATGTGTAATGTATAGCTATAACATATATGTGTCAACATTGCATGTAGGAAATCATGAAAGATAGGACCACATCTTAGAGAATGCTTTGATATTTCTCTAGGTGGACAGTAGCTGATTAAGTGGTTAACTACTACCATAAATTTAAATGATCATCTAGAAGTGTTTTAGTTAAAAAGAGGCTAAACAGTATGCAATAAACAACAGGGATTAAGTCAAGTCCACGTGTGTAGAAAATGGGGACTGATTTGCTTTGAAACCAATTTAGTTTCCATGACAACACCTCTTTCTATCCCCCCACCCCAACCCTCCCTAATACTATTTGAACATATTGAGGTGGGAGGTAGCCTGTCTTGTCATACTGAATCAATGAAGGAAAATTCCAGATTTATTTGTACATATTAAAAATGCAGTAACGATTGGTCTTGATCAAGACCAATCACATTAGAAAATAAAATTGGGAATAATGGAAAGTAAAATAAGCAAGCAACCCAGTCCTATCAGTTTCATGCTGGGCAGGTTAGGTTAAAATAACCCCTAAAATGTATCTTTTTGTTGATTTTGTGGAGTTGAAACAAAAAGCACATTACATAATCTCATGCGGTGAATGTTGTCATGAACAAGTCATTCCAAACTCTGCCTGTCATTACAATCAATTAACATTTACTTTAGTTTCACAACAGCGTATTTCTGAGTTTACAGGGATGAATTATTCACTGATTTAATTACATCTGCAGAAATAACATTTCACAAGAATAGACGACTATTTCAGATGGAAAATGCAGGAGAGGGAAAATGTTTTGAAAAATGTTTTTTATTAATTCATTATATTGAATGACAAATGATTAGCAATTCACATGTATAAAGTAAATCACTGTATTTGAATATTTAAAGATGGAATGTCACCGTCGAGGCGCTCTTCAGAATATTTACAAGCTGGGAATACTGCACATTTTACTTAAGTTTAACTTGAAAGTTACAGAATCTGCAGTACAAGTTGCTGGATTTAGCCTGGATTCACTTTAGCAGAAGTAATGTGAGACTATCTTGAGACACCAGTCACCCTCTGCTTTGGCTTCTGTCATGGCCACGTGATGAGGTTTGGGTGGTTCCCAATGTTCAACTCCACCTGACTGCAGCAGGTGTGTTTTGTTAATAGGGTTTAACCACTTTGTGTTTTATTTGTCAAATAAACAGACAGCGACAGGTTTTCTTGTAAGTTTAAAAACAAAAATGAATTATTTATGAATCAACATGCCTTAGCCTAAAATTGTCGCAAATGCATCTCCTCACGCATTCTCTCGCGCACACATACATGCAAGAAGAGACCGAGGGAGAAAAAGGGGTAAGCAATTATAAGTGGGGTTAGGTTTCGGGGGTGGAGTTTCATGATAACCTGCAGGCCTGAGGTGTTTGTAGATTTCTCTCTTGGTTGAAAGTTCAGTTGAAGACAGTGGATCATTTCTAGCTCACTAATGTAGAATTCTACAGCAGGGCACATGCCTTCTGGTTGTCTGGAAACAAGCTTCTTGGATAATACTTTCTGGGTGTGTTTCTCTCTCTCTCTGTCCTTTTAAGTTAAAGATGTGTTAGATCTCGCCTCCTGGGGGCAGACACCTTTTTTGTCCCTCATGGTGATCGCACAGTGGTCTAAGACGTAGCTACTTCACATCTTCTTTGTTTCAGAAGAACCCATTCTATTCTGGAATAGTTTAGGATGGGTGCAATTGACCCCGCTTAAGCTTTGAAGATTTTCCATTGTCCCTGTCGGATAGTTTGAATATACAAAGGCCAAGTCCTTTTCCTTCAGTGGCCATTTTGGAGTACATTGTCCACTTTTTAAAAGAAAGGTAATTTAAGAAAAAGACAAAGTCTGTTTTTATAACTGTACAATTTTTGTCCATACTTTTTCATTGTTGCACTTTATGTATGCGCAACACTTCCCACTACCTATAGTTCTACTGTAGTTGGAGGTACAGTTCCATTAACACCACTTGTGTATAGTATCATGCCCAAATACCCATTTGCCAATTGTGAGAGAGTAGGAGCTGGATTTTCTTCCACTATGTAAACAAGGGAAATTAAGGGTCATTGGCTGGAGAGGACTACTGCTGCATACTGACCCCAATCTGGACTTTCCTTCCACTGCTCCAGCAGGAAAGGTCACCCATCCCTTCCGCTGCAGTATCTAAATGAGAGTAGGGCTTGGCAACTTAGTAGATTTCCAGCCAGGAGAGGAGTGGCAGGATTCCAATGTTGGAAGGTCCACTCGTGCCCATTTTGGCGAGAAATGGCCCAGTAGTGGCCAGCTCTCCCCCTCTTCTCAGTTAGACCTGAAAATATTTTAATTGCATACATCTTCAAGGCTGCGGTTGTCTTTTACCTGCTTCCTCTCTCCTGATGTTGCACCTGCTGTCGCACTGCCCACATTTCCTCTTTAACCTGCCGTACCATGAACTTGCATCTTTCTCTAGTTTCTTTCATATTTCCCATTGTCCCCATCTGAGCTCATCTAGACTCCCACCTCCTGCTCGCTTGACCCTATTTTTCATAAATTGCTGACTACCCAACTTCCCTTCCTGGCTCTCATGTTAGCTAATATACTTAATGATTCTCTCTCCTTCGGTACAATCCCACTCTGCTTCAAATCAGCTATCACCCTGCTCAAAAAATCAACCCTTGACCCTTCCATTCCTGTAAACTAACACTCCATCTCCAACTTCTCTTTCCTCTCAAGTCCATGAAAGTATTGTCATTTCCCAAATTCATGCCCATCCTTCCCAGAACTCAGTGTTTGAATCCCTACAATCAGGTTTTTGCTCCTGCCACAGTAACTAAACAGCACTTATCAGAGTCACAAATAACATCCTATGTGACTCTGACAAAGGTAAACTATCCATGCTCGTTCTCCTTAACCTATCTGCGGCCTTTGACACAGGTGACCACACCATCCTCCTCCAACACCTCTCCATTGTTGTCCAGTTGTGTGGGACTGCACTCACCTGTTTCCATTCTTACCCATTTAATTGTAGCCACAGAATCACCTGGAATGGCTTCTCTTCCAGCTTCTGCACCATTACCTCAAGGATCTATTCTTGGTCCCCTCCTATTTCTCATTTACATGTGCCCCTCAGTGACATCATCCAAAAGCAAACCATCAGATTCTACATGTATGCTAGCGATACCCAGCTCCACATCACTACCACTTCTCTCGATCGCTCCACTTCTGCAAATTGTCAGACTGCTTGTCTGATATCACATTCTCCATCACATTGAGGTTCTCACCAGTGTAGTTCCCAGCATGATTATTCCATTTGTGTAGAATGTTGCTGCTTGTGTCACTTACCTATGTTGTTGCTAATAGAACTCTGCTCTTGAACATTTTGATGAATCATCTGTCATTAGATATCTCAAGTCTTCAGCCATTAAAGGTCTTCACATAGCGATAATGTTTCCTTTCAGATCACTGCACCTGAGCTGTGGTTGATGGCTCTGGCTTTCTTTTTCTAGTTATGTCAGAGAAGTTCTTCAAGCCTCTACCTCTCTCCAGTCTGTTCCTGCAAATTACTGACTTCTGTTCATCATTCAACCACAACCACTTTCATTGATGATTCCACTCTATATTCAACTCTATATATGAAGGTTGAAATTATCAAGTATGGGATGTGGCTCAATGCAGAGGCTGTGGGAGGAAAGCAGTAAAGATAGCTCAGTGAGAAAATTGGCATAGTACTTGGGTGGACAGTGGAGAATGAAGATTTTAATAGAGAGGTGATAAACAGGTTAATGATTGCATTAAAATAACAGGGGAATGTCATTCCAGCAAAAATCCATTTTGTTTAAACCACTGTTGTAGTTCACTGGTGCACCAAATATTTGCACCACCTTCTTTACGAGGTATCTCAAGAAATGTGGTTAAATTGCATGATGCAACTGTACCTTTGACTCTCCCTCACCTATGCAATTTTCGACAGAGGAGGAATGCAGTATTTACAAGCAGATAATTACTTGTAGAAATCCCAGTCCTATTTCTGGAATTCTATCAATGTTGCTTTAAATATTTCAGGCATTCTCGTTGCACGAGTGTAATTGAAATGTCACTTTAATTACAGTATATGCTGCCAACTACTGTCAGTCAGCTGAGATATAATTAGCTACTGAAAGCCAACCCGAAGAAGCGGTCGCTGGCTTCTTGTTACCTCCCTGTGTGAAGATGGCTTTTACTTCAGGGAATGGATTTTGTTAACTTTTAGAAAATTAAAATGCATTTACAATACTTTTAGTTAATAAATGTGTGATTCCATGTATTATGTATTCATACAAGTTGGCATCTTTCAAACAAAAATCAATTTTAACTCTGAATATAAAGTTTATATATTTAAATATAATGTTGTATAAAGGAATATTTATATTTTATCTGAAGGCTATATTGGAAAAATACTTACAACTAGGGATAATTCAACGTTAATTACTTCTGTCCGCTGAGTGGAAGTGTGAAAGTACCAGAAATAATTTTATTTGTATATATTAACAGCTATTAATTGAAAGTGACATCCTTCATCAGGTTCTGATACAGATTTAAAAAGGGCTCTGCCTTTATGATAAAGTCTAGTAATTTTGTTTGCGGAAGTCGAACAAGCAGAGGAGCACTGTTTTTTGTGTCGTGATGAGATCTTGTGCAATAATAATTTTGTTTTTCACAAAGAAAAACAAGTTTTGCCAAACCTTTTTTGATAGAAGATGTTACGCATTCTCAGACTTCTGTTCTTAAACACAGATCAGAGTCCTCTGTGAAAACATCAATAATAACTCACTCCTCTACCAGATCACCTTCTATTCACCGTTGTTCTGTTGTAAACAGCCTCAATATTTCAGGCACAATGGGCCGCTGCATCCTCGTGAATCTGCACTGTAATCATTTTATTGCCTTAACATATTTCCCATTGTGTGAGCCCCAGAACTGTACACATTACATAAACTAAAGTTTGATGTAAATTCATCAAGTGGGTGGGGGTGGGGGTGGATTTAAATTTTTTTTACCCCGGGGTCCCGGTTGTGCACCAGAATTCCAGGTTGAGGTTTTTCAGCACGCTGTAGAGTTTTAACTCAATAGCATGCGTGTGATGTCACTGACCAGGTTCCCGCCCGAAAGTGAGCCTGATTATCAGGCATGGCTTCCAGTTGGACAGGGAATGCTGGACAAGAAGCCAAATGTTCATAGTTCAATTCCCCAACCGGGGTAGTGGAAGGGAAGCAGAGATCAGAGGGATTGGAGGCTGGGCGTGAGGTGCGAGGCCTCGTGGGAGGACAGGCAAGTTCAGAAGGGTGGGTGTCCAATCTTGTGAGGTTGGCAAAGCAGGTACACTGGATCCAGCAGGTAAGTGGCAAGGCACTTAGTTCCTGGATCCAGCAGTCCTGCCTTCCTGTAGCTACTGGGTTTCCCGAGCCTTCAGAGTTAAATTTGGAAATAACGGATAAAAATTAGGCATGTGACCTCCATTATAATACTTAAATTACTAACCTACCTCCTGGGAGCAGGTTGGCTGCCTGCACTGCTTTCCCCGCACTTCCCACCCCCCCACCCCCAACCACCTTAATTAAAACACTTTTATCTCCTACCTGACCCACGCCTGCCAGTTTTTTGGGGTTAAAATTCCCCTCATCATTACATCTCAATTGTTATATTTCAAACCTTTTCACAACACCCACTTTTCCATTTAGCTTTTTATGGTGTTATCCACTCAGGTTCTACTTTTAATTCCTTCTGAACCATAACCCTCAAATCCCTCTGCTCTTCCATATCAGTCAACCAGTCAACATAGAATTGTTACTTTTTTAAACCAAGATATACTACCTCACACCTACTGTCATTAGATTCCATCTGATACTTTTTGCCCATTCTATCAGATTATCAATATCCTGCTTCAACTTCCTTTGCATTCCTTCAGACTTCTTTACTTCTATTTTAGCATCATCTACAAATTTAGACAGCACTCCCCTATATCCAAGTCATTGTACAAAGTAATTGATTTAAAGAATTACATTAGACAGGGTTGAATATCGTTTGATAATACCATTTAAATCTTGTTGCAGTAATTCAATGCCAGAATCAAATTACATCACACTCATAATTCTCTATTTAGGAATCGGGTTGCAAAACAGATTCAAGTGAGGCCTGACACAGCTCATTCATAGAAACTAAGATGTACTGACATTAGAATTGTGCATTACTCTGCTTTCATAACCTTTTGTCTTCAATTAACTTAGTTTAATGAAATTTAAGCTTACAATCATGTTCAAGAATTCAAGGTCCCAAATTTGCATGGGTCCCAATCTTGGCATAATTGCCCAGATCATGCCCAATGGCTCCTTCCAATGTTGACCCTATCAGGTTTACTGATAAGTCATATCATCTGCATGGTGCAGATGGGTGCAAGCACTACTTCAGACATATCACAGTTGTGGTGAAATATGGCAGTGGAGTTGGGACTAGCTCCATGGAACTAGTTCAATTTCTGCACCATAGTATAAAAAAATGCTGCTGTAAAACTGAAAGAGTTAAAATGTTCGCAGTATCATGGTAACAACCAAGAAATTGTGAAACCAGAAAGGCCAGTATCCCATCAAGTCTACTTTTCATGTACCATGGCATGCAATCTGCCAAACTATTAGGTGTGCTCAACCTGACGAGGTATTGAGCACTGAAATTATCAGGATGTAATAGTGGAAAAAAAGCTGTAATTTGTTTGGGCGAGGGAAGGACTTGGGGCAGGACCCAATTGGGTCGTGCCCTCACTCTTTTAAGTGACCATAAAAGTTCTGCATAAAAGTGGGGGCAGATCCACAATACACCTGCACATATCAGGATGAGCATGTTATGATGTATTTCCTTCATTTGCAGTTCATCATACAGTGTAGTTTCCATCATTTGCATCCAAGCAGTTATGGATTTAATGGATACCCTTACATTCCCCCCCATCTAGTACTGCTATGGGCTTCAAGGGATTTTAATTTTAAAATGCCAACTTCAGCAATGCAATAGACTGCTGAATGATCAATTCTGATAATCAGCCTAATAAGAAACCATCCCCTTTCTTCATTTTGCCAGTCTGGTCCCCTGGACTTTTTTATACTACTGCAAAATGCCTCTCCCACATCCAAGGCAGGTGCCCAAGGTGTTTGCCCAATATATGCAAATACCTAAGGTCCCAGAATGTGGGTTGGGATTATAGTTTCAGGTATAGAGCAAGGTAAACCTGCATCCCAACCCAGATCCACCTTCGTGTTATCCATGGGAATTTCTAGCTTTTATTGTTTTAACAGTAAACCTTTTGTTACTTAAGAGCTGTGGTTACCAGAGAGAGTAGAAAATAAGGCTATGAGTTAATCTGTATCTGCCGCACAGTTTTAAAAAAAAAAGTTAGTTTTTCCACTGAGTTACTCTGTATTACATCTCATAATAGAGGAGAATTTCACATAAGCAGCAAAGTACATGGAAACTTTACCTCTTGGTCGAATAGTTAGGTTTCGACAAGACTACTGGTTGCTTTGATTGACTGCACTCCTCCAAATGATGGAGGACATCTGGAGGGTTCTAATTTGGAAGATTAAGTAAGAATGGGTCTCTTCCCATTTCTCAGTGAATTTATCCAGTGAATAACAGAGTGGCACAGATAGCAAGGTCCTACGTATAATCCCAGTTTATGGTGAATTAGCTGATCGTACCCTATAGATAGTACAATTAATCTCAATGTCCCTTGGTTTCTTCTTTCTTTCTTTTGGGCCTCCTTATCTCGAGAGACAATGGATACGCGCCTGGAGGTGGTCAGTGGTTTGTGAAGCAGCGCCTGGAGTGGCTATAAAGGCCAATTCTGGAGTGACAGGCTCTTCCACAGGTCCTGCAGAGAAATTTGTTTGTTGGGGCTGTTGCACAGTAGGCTCTCCCCTTGCGCCTCTGTCTTTTTTCCTGCCAACTACTAAGTCTCTTCGACTCGCCACAATTTAGCCCTGTCTTTATGGCTGCCCGCCAGCTCTGGCGAATGCTGGCAACTGACTCCCACGACTTGTGATCAATGTCACACGATTTCATGTCGCGTTTGCAGACGTCTTTATAACGGAGACATGGACGGCCGGTGGGTCTGATACCAGTGGCGAGCTCGCTGTACAATGTGTCTTTGGGGATCCTGCCATCTTCCATGCGGCTCACATGGCCAAGCCATCTCAAGCGCCGCTGACTCAGTAGTGTGTATAAGCTGGGGGTTAAAGAGGTGAATATTGGTCATAGGCTTCACTCCTCAAAACTAAAGATGACCCCTAGTGGCAAGTGCTTGTATATGGACAGATGGTAATAGAACTTCAAGTTTACCACATGAGCATTAAACACTATCTGGGTGACATGCAGAGGAAAATCTAGTGACGAGGATTGCATGTTACTAAGAAGCCAACTGATTTTCCTTCCATTTAGAAGAAGGAAAGGTTCTGTAACAGCTGTGCCATTTCCCACCCCAGGTACCACTTTGTTTTACTTACTGCACTCTACTCAGACAATACTCAATGTAAAAGACAGTAAAGGTGAAAATCGACCCTTGTATGTCTGTCAAGGTTTCCTGTCTCCCGTTAAAATCCACTCTGCAAATAATACTGACCTTGATTCAGGAGAACTTTTTTAGACATTGCATAGCAAGCTCAACAAGAGATGGGACAGTTCTAGACTTAGTTTTGGGGAATGAATCTGGGCAGGTCGAAGGGGTATCAGTGCAAGAGAATTTTTGTGATCGTGATCATAATTAGTTAGAGTAGTTATGGGAAAGCATAGAGGTAGGCCAAGTGTAAAAGATTTAAATTGGGGAAGGGTTAATTTTATTAAGATGTAATTTGGTAAAAGTGGACTGGAAACAGCTACTGGAAGGTAAATCATTGTCAGAGCAGTGGGAAGCATTCAGGGAGAAGATAAAGAGGGTTCAGAACAAATATGTTCCCACAAAGAAAATGAGTGGGACTCTCAAAACAAGAACCCTTCCCTCCACCCCGCCCCCCCCCCCCCCCCCAGATGTTCAAGAGTATACAGAGTAGGATAAGGCTAAAAAGAAAACTTACGTCAGATACAAAAAGTTCAATACTGCAGAAAGCGTCAAGGAGTATAAAAAGTGCAGGAGTGAAATTAAAAAGGAAAGTAGGAAAGCAAAGAGAGGGCATGAAAAGTATTGGTATGTAAAATCAGGAAAAACCCAAAGATATCATATAAATACATAAACAGCAAGAGGATAGCTAAGGGAAAAGTAGGACCAATTAGAGACCAAAAAGGTAACTTGTGTGTGGAGGTGGAAGATGACGGCATGGTTTTAATGAATAATTTGTGTCTTTTTCTTTGCTGTAACTTTTCTATGGTGTCTCTTGTCACAAAAGACAGGATAAAATTGACATTGCCATTGAGGAGGAGGGGTGTGGAATATTAGATGGGATAAACATAGTGAGAGAGAAAATATTATGGTGTTTTGCATCCTTGAAAGTGGATTTATCACCAGGTGAAATGTATCCCAGCCTGCTAAGGGAAGCATAGAACAAATAGCAGAAGCTCTGACCATCATTTTCCAATTCAGCCAGGCTACAGGCGTGGCACTGGAGAACTGAAAAAGATTTGCTGTTGTTTAAAAAGAGAGGAATGGGATAGCCTGAGTAATTACAGCCAATTCAGCCTAATTGCAGTGGTGATCAAATTATTGGAAAAAATTCTGAGAGAATAGTGTAAATCACCATTTAGAAAGGCACACGTTAACCAAGTGGATTTGTTAAGGGAAGCTTGTGTCTGACTAAATAATAGAATTTTTTGAGGAGGTATCAGGCACTGAGGGTAACGTGTTTGATGTAGTCGACATGAATTTTAGCAAGGCTTTTGACTAGGTCCTACGGGGCAGACTTGTCAGAAAATTAAAGCTCATGGGATCCAAGAGAAAGTGGCAAGTTGGATCCAAAATTGGCTCACTGGCAGGAAGCAAAGGGTTATGGTCAACGGGTGATTTTGTGACGAGAAGGTGGTTTCCAGCGGGAGTCCCTTGCTGTTTGTAGTATTTATGGTAAAAATACTCAGTATGTCAGGACAATTTTGATTGGTCAGTTTAAGGAGTGTTTCTGTTGGTGGGTTTATTTGGTGGGCGGTGCACGCAGGGCCAGGGAGGACTGCAGCACGCGTTGCATGTGCGATTGCCAACGGTTGGTGTTGGCTGATCTTTTTGTGGGGGGGGTGGCGGGCATTGGTGGAGAACAAAAACAGCGGAAGGTAAGGGGAGCCCAACAACAAAGTTACCCTGGCTGGAGAGATTGTTTTGGTGATGGATGGGATTGATGGGTGGGATGGAAGGAATGGGATGGCATGGGAGGGGTGGATGAGATAAAGTGTGGCAAAATGGCAGGGACGATAATTTGATAAAAGTTATTATTCAAAAGCTATTCTTTGTGCTAAAAATGCAGATTCACTAGATTTGAATGAAAAAGTTTTAGAAAAGCTATCGGGTGAATTAAAAGAATACATCAGCGTTGATTCTTTAGATGATGATGATAACAATCTATATACACTGCAGAGTTTCTACACAGTCCAATTCCGATGGGCATGCCTCCACACAAACTTCAACTCAAGAAAGGAATTAGAATTTAGAATTGGAACATTACAGCGCAGTACAGGCCCTTCGGCCCTCCAATGTTGCGCCGACCTGTGAAACCATCTGACCTACACTATTCCATTATCATCCATATGTCTATCCAATGACCACTTAAATGCCCTTAAAGTTGGCGAGTCTACTACTGTTGCAGGCAGGGCGCTCCACGCCCCTACTACTCTCTGAGTAAAGAAACTACCTCTAACATCTGTCCTATATCTATCACCCCTCAACTTAAAGCTATGTCCCCTCGTGTTTGCCATCACCATCCGAGGAAAAAGACTCTCACTATCCACCCTATCTAACCCTCTGATTATCTTATATGTCTCTATTAAGTCACCTCTCCTCCTCCTTCTCTCCAACGAAAACAACCTCAAGTTCCTCGTAAGACCTTCCCTCCATACCAGGCAACATCCCAGTAAATCTCCTCTGCACCTTTTCCAAAGCTTCCACATCCTTCCTATAATGCGGACCAGAACTGCACGCAATACTCCAGGTGCGGCCTCACCAGAGTTTTGTACAGCTGCAGCATAACCTCGTGGCTCCGAAACTCGATCCCCCTACTAATAAAAGCTAACACACCATATGCCTTCTTAACAGCCCTATTAACCTGGGTAGCAACTTTCAGGGATTTATGTACCTGGACACCAAGATCTCTCTGTTCATCTACACTACCAAGAATCTTCCCATTAGCCCAGTACTCTGCATTCCTGTTACTCCTTCCAAAGTGTATCACCTCACACTTTTCCGCATTAAACTCCATTTGCCATCTCTCAGCCCAGCTCTGCAGCCTATCTATGTCCCTCTGTACCCTACAACATCCTTCGGCACTATCCACAACTCCACCGACCTTCGTGTCATCCGCAAATTTACTAACCCACCCTTCTACACCCTCTTCCAGGTCATTAATAAAAATGACAAACAGCAGTGGCCCCAAAACAGATCCTTGCGTTACACCACTAGTAACTAAACTCCAAGATGAACATTTGCCATCAACCACCACCCTCTGTCTTCTTTCAGCTAGCCAATTTATGATCCAAAGCACTAAATCACCTTCAACCCCATACTTCCGTATTTTCTGCAATAGCCTACCGTGGGGAACCTTATCAAACGCCTTACTGAAATCCATATACACCACATCCACGGCTTTACCCTCATGCACCTGTTTGGTCACCTTCTCGAAAAACTCTAAGGTTTGTGAGGCACGACCTACCCTTCACAAAACCGTGCTGACTATCGCTAATGAACTTATTCTTTTCAAGATGATTATAAATCCTATCTCTTATAACCTTTTCCAACATTTTACCCACAACCGAAGTAAGGCTCACAGGTCTATAATTACCAGGGCTGTCTCTACTCCCCTTCTTGAACAAGGGGACAACATTTGCTATCCTCCAGTCTTCCGGCACTATTCCTGTCGACAATGACGACATAAAGATCAACGACAACGGCTCTGCAATCTCCTCCCTGGCTTCCCAGAGAATCCTAGGATAAATCCCATCTGGCCCAGGGGACTTATCTATTTTCACACTTTCCAAAATTGCTAACACCTCCTCCTTGTGAACCTCAATCCCATCTAGGCTAGTAGTCTGTATCTCAGTATTCTCCTCGACAACATTTTCTTTCTCTACTGACGAAAAATATTCATTTAACGCTTACCCTATCTCCTCTGATTCCACACACAACTTCCCACTACTATCCTTGATTGGCCCTAATCTAACTCTAGTCATTCTTCTATTCCTGATATACCTATAGAAAGCCTTAGGGTTTTCCTTGATCCTATCCGCCAATGACTTCTCCTGTCCTCTCCTTGCTCTTCTTAGCTCTCCCTTTAGATCCTTCCTGGCTAGCTTGTAACTCTCAAGCGCCCTAACTGATCCTTCACGTCTCATCCTAACATAAGCCGCCTTCTTCCTCTTGACAAGCGCTTCAACTTCTTTAGTAAACCACGGCTCCCTCGCTCGACAACTTCCTCCCTGCCTGACAGGTACATACTTATCAAGGACACGCAGTAGCTGCTCCTTGAATAAGCTCCACATTTCGATTGTGCCCATCCCCTGCAGTTTCCTTCCCCATCCTACGCATCCTAAATCTTGCCTAATCGCATCATAATTTCCTTTCCCCCAGCTATAATTCTTGCCCTGCGGTATATACCTGTCCCTGCCCATCGCTAAGGTAAACCTAACCGAATTGTGATCACTATCACCAGAGTGCTCACCTACATCTAAATCTAACACCTGGCTGGGTTCATTACCCAGTACCAAATCCAATGTGGCATCGCCCCTGTTTGGCCTGTCTACATACTGTGTCAGAAAACCCTCCTGCACACACTGGACAAAAACTGACCCATCTAAAGTACTCGAACTATAGTATTTCCAGTCAATATTTGGAAAGTTAAAGTCCCCCATAACAACTACCCTGTTACTCTCGCTCCTGTTGAGAATCATCTTCGCTATCCTTTCCTCTACATCTCTGGAACTATTCGGAGGTCTATAGAAGACTCCCAACAGGGTGACCTCTCCTCTCCTGTTTCTAACCTCGGCCCATACTACCTCAGTAGACGAGTCCTCATACGTCCTTTCTGCCGCCGTAATACTCTCCTTGATTAACAATGCCACACCCCCCCCTCTTTTACCATCTTCTCTGTTCTTACTGAAACATCTAAATCCCGGAACCTGCAACATCCATTCCTGCCCCTGCTCTACCCATGTCTCTGAAATGGCCACAACATCGAGATCCCAGGTACCAACCCATGCTGCAAGCAATGGTAAAAGGAGCTATTATAATGCAGCTTGAATCCTAAACAAGGACTTTGTCATGGAAGAAGATAGTTAGTTAGGATGCTGCTTGCTTCGATGATATGCTGAAATTATAACAGACAGATTTCAAGGCAGTAGTGTGTTTATTCCTCGAATAATATTGAGCCCATCAGATGTAAACCTTTTCAACTCTGGAGAAAACCGTTTCCAATTAGACTTTATGACTATAAAAAAGTCACAAGGCCAGACTTTTGACAAAAATTCTATCTGTATCCCTTGACCTGTTTTTATATATGAACAGCTTTATTTAGCTTTTCCCAGAGTGAGAAGTTTTGATTCTGTTAAAACCTTTGGTGAAAGAATAACCAGAAATCCTGTATTTAAAGAAGTATCTTTTGGGCCTCCTTATCTCGAGAGACAATGGATACGCGCCTGGAGGTGGTCAGTGGTTTGTGAAGCAGCGCCTGGAGTGGCTATAAAGGCCAATTCTGGAGTGACAGGCTCTTCCACAGGTGCTGCAGAGAAATTTGTTTGTTGGGGCTGTTGCACAGTTGGCTCTCCCCTTGCGCCTCTGTCTTTTTTCCTGCCAACTACTAAGTCTCTTCGACTCGCCACAATTTAGCCCTGTCTTTATGGCTGCCCGCCAGCTCTGGCGAATGCTGGCAACTGACTCCCACGACTTGTGATCAATGTCACACGATTTCATGTCGCGTTTGCAGACGTCTTTATAACGGAGACATGGACGGCCGGTGGGTCTGATACCAGTGGCGAGCTCGCTGTACAATGTGTCTTTGGGGATCCTGCCATCTTCCATGCGGCTCACATGGCCAAGCCATCTCAAGCGCCGCTGACTCAGTAGTGTGTATAAGCTGGGGATGTTGGCCGCTTCAAGGACTTCTGTGTTGGAGATATAGTCCTGCCACCTGATGCCAAGTATTCTCCGAAGGCAGCGAAGATGGAATGAATTGAGACGTCGCTCTTGGCTGGCATACGTTGTCCAGGCCTCGCTGCCGTAGAGCAAGGTACTGAGGACACAGGCCTGATACACTCGGACTTTTGTGTTCCGTGTCAGTGCGCCATTTTCCCACACTCTCTTGGCCAGTCTGAACATAGCAGTGGAAGCCTTACCCATGCGCTTGTTGATTTCTGCATCTAGAGACAGGTTACTGGTGATAGTTGAGCCTAGGTAGGTGAACTCTTGAACCACTTCCAGAGCGTGGTCGCCAATATTGATGGATGGAGCATTTCTGACATCCTGCCCCATGATGTTCGTTTTCTTGAGGCTGATGGTTAGGCCAAATTCATTGCAGGCAGACGCAAAAGAAGTACTGTTGCAATAAAAATAGTTTGACTGCAAATATTTTGTGGGTCTCTGCTAGTATATCAATAATTTAGACTTAAATGTGGGAGGCATGATTAAGAAGTTTGCAGATGATACGTAAATTGGCAGCGTGTTAATAGTGAGAAAGAAAACTGTAGACTGCAGGAAGATATCAGTGGACTGGTCAGGAGGGCAAAAAGTGGCAAATTGAATTCAATCCCGAGAAGTGTGAGGTAATGCACTTGGGGAGGACAAACAAGGCAAGGGAATACACAATAAACGGAAGGATTCTGTGGTGTAGAAGAGCAACGGGACCTTGGAGTGCATGCCCACGGATTCCTAAAGGGAGCAGGACAGATCAATAAAGTGGTCAATAAGGCATATGGGACACTTTCCTTTATTAGCCGAGGCCTCGACTATAAGGGCAGGGAGCTTATGCTGGAACTGTATAAAACACGAGTTAGAGTACAGTGTACAGTTCTTGTCATCACATTACAGGAAGGATATGATCACACTAGAGAGGGTACAGAGGATATTTACAAGGATGTTACCAGGAATCAAGAATTTTGGCTATGAGGTAAGATTGGATAGGCTGCAGTTGTTTTCTTTGGGACAGAGGAGGTTGACGGGTGATTTAGTTGAGGTCCATAAAATTATGAGGGTCATAGACAGAGTGGATAGAGAGGTCTTATTTCTGTTAGCAGAGAGGCCAACAAGCAAGGGGCATAGATTTAAAGTTATGGTAGAAGGATTAAAGGTGAGTATTTCTTTCACCCAGAGTGTGGTGGGGGGTCTGGAACTCTGCTTGAAAGAGCAGTAGAGGCAGAAACCCTCATTGCATCTAAAAAAAACACTTGAATGTGCACAAGGTAACCTAAGGGATCAAGAGCTGTGGGGGGTGGGGGAGGGTGGGATTAGGCTGGATAACTCTTTCAGCCAGTATGGACACAGTGGCCTCCTTCTGTGCCATAAATCTTTGTTCCTATCCTCTTTAATCAACTGAAGAAGTGAGGCTCCTTTTACAACTGTTAACTTAGGGAACAACCCGCTAACACACAGTAGGTATAGACCTAGCTGAAGCATTAGAAAAGATAAAGGGCAAAAGAAATAAATTGCAGCGATTTGGAGAAAGTCAGTGGGTGGGACTATCTGGATTTCTCTTCGAAAGAGCCAGTGCAGGCTCAATGGGCCAAATGGCTTCCTCTGTGGTTTATAATTCTGTGATTCTGATTCAACGAGGAGTAGAGGAACATGGAGTCTCAAGCAAATGGGGCCGAGATGAAAATGATATGTGTGGGTCCCAAATGAGGACCTAATTGATAATGAGTGAAATAGCCTGAACCTGCATTTTTAAAAATTTCTGCCTACATATCACTGATGTATTCACACACAGCAAACCAGGAATTTAAAAGCACTTAAATCCTTCACTTTTAATTTAAATTTTCAGATAGGAAAATATATGATGATGATTGCTTTGCAAAATCTGGGCCATAAATGTAAGAGTGCAGTTCTAAGTCTAATAATCAGTTGTTAAAGCTGCTGATCTCAGACAGCTACCCTTTTCAATAATAGCAAGTTTCTGACTTCAGCTGCCCTATCAGGCAAGCTGAACCCTGACCTATTTACAGGGAAGCGACAGAAAGCAGGCAAGTCATCTTCCTAGACTTAGTGGCAGTGGCCTGGAAGAATATCAAGGAGCTGAGTTTTGTTGGCCTGGTGCCCCATTTATGATGGGGAATTTTTTTTTAAGTGTTCCTCCTGGCTCCACAAAAATACGCTGGCTCTCTGCTGATCCCTGCCTGTCGCCTGTGGGATTGCCTCCACAATCAAATTTGTAGTGCTGGCTGCTTTAATGTAGAAACTGGTCAATTTCTCACCCTCCCAGAGTGGTGAGCTACCTTGGAGCACCTGTTTGGAGCTTGCATGCTAATGAAGGCGGAAACCACCTAAAATATTCAGGTTAGGCAGCATCTGTGGAGAGGGACAGAGTTAACGTTTCAGGTTGATGACCTTTCATCAGACTGCAATGAGTTAGAGATTTAACACTTTACAAGCAATTTACCCTTCTGAGACAGTCCCTCAGTACAAGGATGACTTCCTTCGACTCCAGGGTTGTGGATCCTTAGGTGACTGAATAGTCCAGTTCTGGATCCGCACACGCTGCCACAGGTTGGGCAGGTGGTGTTTGGTGAGGCAAGTGAATGGGATGCTGGAAATTCCGAATACTCCTTCTGCTGTTTGCACTTGGTCGCTGCCTGGGCATGTCGACATTGTTCGAATTGGCTGGCACTTTTGCAGATGCTTCTTCTCCATTTTGGGCAGTCTCCGGCAAGAGATTCCCACGAATCAGTGGAGATGTCACACTTTTTCAGGGCGGATTTAAGGACATACTTGTAGCCTTTCCTCTGCCCTCCTGATAGCCTCTTGCCGTCATGGTGCTCAGAGTAGAAAACTTGTTTTGATGGTCTTGTGTCAGGCATACAGACAATGTGGCCCGCCCAGTGTAACTGACTAGCCATGACCAGTGTCTCGATATTGGGGATGTTGGCCTGAGAGAGGACACTGATATTAGAGTGCCTGTCCTGCCGCTGAATTTGCAGGATCTTGTGGAGGCACCACTGGTGATATCTCTCAAGGGCTTTGAGATGTCTGCTGTACAGTGTCCATGTTTCCGATGCATACAGGAGGGCAGGTAACACTGTGGCCCTGTAGACCATGAGCTTGGTTCCAGGTTTGAGGTCTTTGTCAT